>NC_136490.1:114371519-114461519 GCF_053919585.1 Euprymna scolopes | reverse complement strand
TTACTTTTTCCAAATCTTTTCTTATTTCGCCCACTTTCGTTCGACCTTAAACTATATCCGATGGTGAGGCCCCAGCTTGCAGGCTTTGTGGAGTGTGGAGCCATCCTTTAATTGCCATTGCTCCCAGGTCCACTCTCACCCGGACTGGTGGTACCTGTTAGGGTCCCAACTATGGATTAAACAGAAACCGACTTAAAAAAAAACAAAAAGCAAACGAAGCAAATATACTCTATTTAAAAGTTGCGAGCCTATCCTTGTTTTATCGTTATTTCCATGGCAGGTGCTCCTCTGAACTCCAATCTCTGGTCCCCCCTCGCCAATCTTTCACGAAAAACACCCGTCTAGCTGAATCTACTGTGAAAAATTTCCCCCACTCTATATCTGTGCCTAAATCAAAATGCGGATTCCATGAACAAAGCTTCTTTCTTAGAACTGCACGCCTGTGGAACTCTGCCCCGTCTGCCTGCTTCCCTCCGGGCTACAACTTGGATGTCTTCAAGTCCAATGTTAACAAATTCCTAATGAACCGCCCCCTTAATTAAACACTTCATCAAATCTCCACACTAACGTAATGTACTTGCAATAACCCTTATCCCTGAGTGGCTTACGGGCCTTGATAAGTGGTGATCACTGTGTAAAAAAAAAAAAGTTGTTCTTCAAAATCACTGGATTCAACATTAAATAACGTGAAAAGGGTTGATATGCCGTAAAACCAAAAGAACCAACCAACCACTTTCATTCTTTTTCCTTTAAAGTTAATTCTTTTCCTTCTTTATTCCGCTTTCTGTCTACTGCATTTTCATTCCATTCTTTTTTTTTTATCTTCGTTCATTATTTTTCCGTAAATAACATGCTCTTTCCTATCTTTCTTAAATGTCCATCATTTTCCGACTTCACGTCATTTTAAAAATATTTTAATTCATTTTTGTTGCTTGCCTTTAAATGTCACCTAAAATCTTGTTAATTTTCCTTCCTGAATGTTTATGCTTTATTAAAAAATCTCTATAAATTCTCTCCATCCTTGCCCGCTTTTCTCATTTCATCCATTTTGATGACATTGTTGTGGTTATTGCTGTCGCCCGTACTCTCATCTCGCCAACGACGATATTCTCGTTATGCTCGCTGTTGCTGATATTGCTATTATATAGTCTTCTTTGTTCTTTATTATTATTATTATTATTATTATTATTAGTAGTAGTAGTAGTAGTAGTAGTAGTAGTAGTAGTTGTGGTCATTGAGAGTTCTTACCCAAGTCATCATCAGAGCTAACTCACTAAAAACAACCGGTGGTATTCCCCGGAATATCGGCGACAGTAAGTCTTCCAGATTTCTAATACTATCCACCTCTATCGATAACCTTTACAAATGAGTTTGCATTATCGCAACAGCCGTTTGCCATTGACTTTTCGCTGGCAATGAGCATGGGTCATTATTAGAATTTGGGGGCAAAAAGCCTTCCTACACACCCAATCTTCTTCGTACTTATCCATTGAATGTGTGGTTGCAATAATTATATTATTAACGCTTGACTGAATCTAATAGGCTTCGTTTGAAAAAAAGTTCAAAAATGTCAATAAGATTTTTAAAAAATGAAACCTAATGCGACCGTTGACTACCATCATTCGCCTAAATTAAGGCTTCCAAATAACGAATCTACCTTATGAGTCGGTCGACTGGTAAAAATAGTGCAATTGCCCAAAACCTCTAACGAAATTCAAAAAGCACATCTTGCGACGCTCTTGATTGATTGTTCAAGTTTAATTTGATTAAATAATTCATTACTTAATTCATTATTATGGGCTCACAAGGAACTTTCACACAGGCCATCAAAGTTCTCATTGAATACAGCCTGCGGTGTTCCCTGGAAGCTGAGTGACAACAAGTCTCCCCAGATTTTTCAGTACTCTCCACCTCTTTCGATAACATTTGCAAATAAATTTGCATAACCTCAACCTTGCCATTGATTTCTCGTTGGCAGTGGTCATTGGTCTTTACTGAAATTTGAGTGGCAATAAGCCTCCCCAATATCTCAGTTCTCTTCGCACTTATATAGTGGAGGTCTGGTCAGTGCTCATTCCTCGGTCTTTCCTTCCTCCTTCACTACTTTGCTATTCAGCCTCACTCTTTTTTTGGGGGGGGGCACTGATGTGGTAATGGGAGATGGGGATGGGGTTGTAGAACTTATAAATATGTAGCTTCAATGTTCTTGGTTCCATGTAGCGCTACATGTTTTGTCTCTGTAGCAATTTGTCTTGTCTACGCTTTTTTTTAATTACATTTTCACCCCAAACAAGGCACACTGTCACTTTGGTGTAGAGGGCTACTATCAGGGGCAGCAACTACTGGGGCACTATGTTGGGATTTGGGCAGAAAGATATCGGTTCACGTTACACTTGAACTTCTGCATGTCAGTGCAGTTAGGGAAGCAGGGACCTGGAATGGAATTCCAGAGTCTAGCGGTTCTGGGGAAGAAACTACTGGAGTAGAAAGATCTTTTACATCTAGGGATCTCTACTGTGTAGGGGTGGGATTTAGCTGCCTGTAGTGTTTGTCGAGGGTGTCTAGGTCGTGGGGGCACAAGTGTCTGCAGTTCGTCAGAGCATTCACCATTAAAATACTTGTAGAACAGGCAGAGGGATTCAACATTTCGTCGATGGGACAGAGGCATAAGCTTAGATACCAGTTCAGTTCGTGTGTGTTTGTTTCCACAATCAGGGGTTTTCGTTAGTATTTCAGCTGTTTTCATTATTGTTGTTTGTTGTGTTTTTCTAGTCATTCCTCTATAGTTGCCATGCAAGACATCATAAATAATCAATCATTGGTAAAGACACATGGTGTTCCTTATAGTGTGAATGGAAGGTCATCACAGATTTTATAGTATCCACTACAGCTTGAAACACACCTAACCCTCCATGCACTCTTTTCTTACGTTAACATGCCATGCTACCTCGAATTTATGCTTTTACGCAAACCACGCCACAAAACAAGTACGTAATTATTAATTCTGTTAATTCATCAGTTTGTTCTTGAGACGCACTCGTTCATTTACACACGCACGCACTCACACACACACACACACACACACACACACACGATCTCACATACGCATATGTCCTCGCTTATTGCTTCTAAGCGTAATGCAAAGCTCTGTGCGATTAAATAAATCGAGCAGATGATGGTCAGTGTTTATAAAAAGTTATTACAGACATAATTTACTAGCTTATCCTGTGGCTCGGTGATAGGAGCTGCCAACTAGAAGTATATATAACCAACATTTCAATAAATATTACTAAATTATTTCTCAAATACGCATGTTAAATCCTTTTATGCGAATCATCAGTGTGGGGGTCGGTTGTCATTCCTATCCTACAATTCGAATAAGACAGTCAATAGTTAAAGTTTATGAATTCCTAAGACTCCGTGCCTAATAAAATAACCAAGAGAATAAAAATTTATTTATGTCTAAGCAAGCCATGTTCACCGATATATATGTATATATATATATGTGTGCGTGTGTGTGTGTTGTGCATGTGTGTATGTGTGTGTATGTGTTGTGCATGTGTATATATGCATGTATATATGCATGTATATGTATGCATGTATATATATATATGTATATATATATGTAAATATATGTGTATGTATATATATGTATGTATATATTTGTATCTATATATATGTATGTATATATATGCATACATATATATATGTATGTATATATGTAAATATACATAGATATATATATATATGTACATATGTCTATGAATATATATGTACGTATACATGTATATATATGTATATATATATGTATGTATATATGTATGTATATATGTATGTATATATCTGTATGTACGCATATACATGTATATATATATGTATATATGTATGGATATATGCATATATGTATGTATATATATGTATTTATATACATATATGTATATATATATATCTATGTATATATATGTATGTATGCTAATATATATGTATGCATGTATATATATATGTATGTATATATACATGTATATATATGTATGTATATATGTATGTATATATATGTATGCATATATATGTATATATATATAAGTATATATATGTGTGTGTGTGCGTGTGTGAGTGTGTGTGTGTGTGCATATAAAATTCGACCCGGCCGTTGTGGGGTCTATAGGGAATGAACACACGCACACACACGATCAGAGACAAACTTCCTTTCATGTAATAGTAAAGATGTGTGTGTGTGCGTGTGTCTGTGTCTGCGTGTGTCTGTGTATTTCCCAACAATAGAACCTAGCTTATACAGCGTGCGGCAGAAATATCGCCCGCCTTTTGTACATGCGATCTTCACAGTCGCGCTGGTACAGTTTCTGAGCAATATTAATTTGTATGAATTGAACTGCATATCAGTGTGTAGAATTATACTGACTGTTCGATCAAAGCCAAAGCATGTTAATGAGACCGACTAACATAAAGTTCCACAGTTAGAACACTGTCTGGCGTCCAAGCGCTTCGAGGCCCTTCGGGTGGAATTAAAATTTGCAAATGATAGTTTTATTGATTGTCTATCTGGAATAGCATCATGCCGTCCTGATTTCTAATTAACTCGGGAAGCTCTCTTTGTTGCAGTTACAGATTCTCCATTCTTCAAAAACATTTCCACAGTAAAAGCAATGCACTAGTCCAAACCATATTGCTTGATGAGGGTACCTGAAAAAAGGCAAGTCATTAGCTAAATGAAAAAATCATTGGAACTTGCATAATTTCATTAGCAACATATAGTTAAAAGTTCAAAATGTGGGAGTTATTTCTAAAATTCTTCTGTATACGCAATATGCAAATTACCTTCTTAACTCTTAGATGAGAAACATATATAATAATATATAATGGTATAATTATTGTCATGATAGTATCGCTATGATAAGGAATATAGCAGTGAGGGTTATTTCTACGATAGCGGAGGAACTATATCTAAATTATCTTTTGCAGCTGTAATTATATTATTAGGTTTAACTATATATTTCGTATATATAACTGCTCAAGACATATTTCTAATATATATACACTGTGTATAAAATTATTAACGAGTTCACATTTTTTTTTATATTTAAGGAACGAATGAATAAAAATCCATGAAACATTGAGAAAGTGCTTACAATACTATTCAGCTACTCCAATAAAAAAATAAAAATATTTATAGCAGTATTAGCGAAACTACGACAGAAGATAGGAATGTCTGTTGATTTCAGTGTGTCAAGTTATTGACGAGGTTGAGAAAAAAACACAATATATCCATAACTTGTTTATTGAAATAATTTTCAAAAAGTAAATATAACAGAAAAATGCTTAGAACACAATAACTACATAGCAATTTCCACGTTGGCATAATTAGTCGGGGAAATGCGATGCTTTTTTAGGAATGACTTTTAAAATACGTTGGTCCACAGAATTAGTCGAATTTGTGATTTCGTCAACAGTTATTCCTCGCGATACCTCTTGGAGAGCATCCCACAACTCATCTTTGCTCTCAAATTGGCGTCCACTTGCATAGAGGAGTCGCTTCATGATACTCCAAAGATTATCAATTGGGTTCAGATCTGGTGAATTCGCAGGCCATTCCATCTTCCGTAGCCCAGACAGCCCCAGTTGTGGCAAATACTCTTTGCTTTTGTTTGCTGCATGCGAGGGAGCATTATCCTGCATGAAAATAATGGTTTTCTGAACGTCAACCTTCGCTTATTCAGCCATGGTTCAAAGTGCTCTGTCAGAAAAGCTATGTAAGCATTTGACGTAATTTTTACGCCTTCTGGGACTCTCCATGGGCCAACTAAAGTACCTCCGATAATCACAGCCCAAATCATTATCTCACCACTACGTTGTTGGCGCCTTAAACGCTGATGACAATGTCGACCACTTAAGACCAATTCCTTGCTCCAGCCATCTGGGCCATCAAGAGTGACACGCACTTTATCTGTGAACAAAACTTTGGAAAAATACATTTTCATGTTGTCCTCTGCCCATGTCAATCGGTTTTGTACGTGATATTGCTTTAATGGAAGCTTTGTCACATGCTTAACAGACTTTGCCACGTCTTTCAGAAGGCGACATCGAGTACTTTTTGAGACATTATTAAATCCGGCTTGGTCAAAGACTTCTCGACTTGTCTGTCCAGGGTTCTTAACAATTTCACGTTTAATTTGGACTAGCGGACCGTGTAAAACAACTCTAGATTTACCTTTATCAGCTCTTTTACGTTCTTTTGTATGGTCCTTGACAAAGTTCTTCACAGTTTGATGGTACCTTCTTATCATTTTCGATATTTCGACAGTATTTTTACCTTTTGCAAGCTGTCCTATAATAGTACTCTTTTCAGAACTACTCAAACCCCTTTACGGCCCATTTTATTGACGAAACAATGTGTCTTGTTAATAATTTGACACACCTCAAATACCGTAGATTCACCAATTAGGATGGCATGTTGTTTCCATTGCGCAGAAAAGTACGAAAATTTCACAGTACGCGCAGCTCAGCATTGCCAACATTCCCAAAGCTTTTGATACGAAAGTACCGGTAAGTTTCTGAAACTGGTAAAAAAATGTTATCTCGTTTATAATTTGACACGCAGTATATATATATATATATATATATATATATATATATATATATATATATATATATATAATTATTTACTATAATAATTAAATACCTACAGACACTAGTGTTTCATCATTTCGGTTATCTTCAGTGTAGGGTTTCACGATTGACACCAGTCGACAGATTCGAACCCGGCAACACGAGCCATCTCTTGTTTGATTAGCAAAGACCGTATCCAATGGCCTACCATCAACTGCGAGAAATAACGCTGAATTTAAACATTTTATTTTTAAATGCTCTTTACGTCAGTCACAGTGATCTTATCGTCATACGATGATCTATGCATAAGAGCTAAATTGACCGACTTAATTCAACTGAAAGTGCTCAACCATAAGAAACGAGTTTCTAAATGGGCTGACATAATAATTTACCATAATATTTAAATATCTACAGACATTAGTGTTTCATCCTATCGGGAATATATATATATATATATATATATATATATATATATATATATATATATATATATATATATATATATATATATATATATATATTAGGAGGTATATTTGGTAAAAAAAATTAAGGGAAACTGCTCAATATTTTAGTAGAGCTAAACAGGATTTTATTATTTCAACCTAATATTTTTTAGAGCTTTTTGTTTTTTTATTGCTTACATCATTAGAAATTATTTCAATCGACAGGACAATAATATTATGCTGCCGATCTCTTCGGATAATTCAAGTCAAAATAAAAGATTCTTAAAATTACAAATAGCATCAAAAACCAGATTTGAAGTGCTGGATAGAGAGAGGAGAGGGGTTTTGAGAAGGAAGAAAAGGAAAAGAGAGGAACAGTATTGGGAAGAAATATAAATTCTACTTAATTAGGAATTATAGTTGAAGATTAAGGACTAGAAATCACTTCAAATCTTTGTTTTTGATGCTCATTTGTAATTTTTAAGAATTTTTTATTTTGACTTGAATTATCTGACGAGATCGGCAGGATAATATTATTGTCCTGTCCATTGAAACAATTTTTAATGATTTAAGCAAAGATCATCCCGAGTTTGAAATAATATTCATAATATATATATATATATATATATATATATATATATATATATATATATATATATATATGAGAAGGGAGATACATGCATACACCCATAATCGTTTTTGTCTTCTCTTAAAAATCTTTATTCGATAATTGATTAACTGCTGAACACAAGCAAACGCATAAACTGTTGCGTGCGGGAAAATTCACTTCATTCAAACAAGTCCTAATTTTTTCTTACTTAAATCATGAGAGTGTATTTTCGCAAACATCATCATTTCGCCGATAAGTTAAAACTATAAAAATTTTCCAACCCTTCGTATCATTCGGCATTTACTTTCCGTCTACACTCGGCCATAAGATTCTCTTTTAGATTATTAAATCAAAAACCTGGAATCCTGATTACGATCTTTGTATTGCTTCCGATTCAGCATTAAAACACCCCATTCACATCACACACAAATATAAAAAAAAAAATCACAGTTATATTGGTTTCGATGGCTATTTGCTTCAAACTAATTTTGTTATCAACATTATTTGCGTTTCGTTTCGTATTTGCGTTTTGTTTTATTTTGTTTTTTATTCCTGTTTTTAGGATTTTTTTAATGCCAGTTTCGTTTATAATTTTCCTCCTGTTTTTACTTATTTTTAGATTTTTTTTATGCCATTTCGGGATTTTCCCGCCTCCTTTTTGCAGTGGGAGTTTTTCTTTCCTTCGATCCTTTCTGCATTAAAATGGAAGCAAGCAAAATGCTTACGGGTTACTTAAGAAGCAGCCAATCAATTTGCACGTTTAACAACAAAAAGTACAATTTCAAACGTAACCATTACAAGCAAGAAATATGGGATTACTGACTTGGGTGTGACAGACCAACGCAACTTATATATATATATATATATATATATATATATATATATATATATATATATATATATATATAAATAAAATAAGCATTGCAGAAACTACTATTTCAGAACTTAACCATAACTGACAATGACTAAGTTATTTATACTTGAAGCATAACAGACTAAACCTAACCCTAATTCTAACCCTAACCTTAATTCAAATTCCCATCGACGAGATGTTGCATCCCTCTGCCTGTTCTACAAATACTTTAATGCTGAATCCTCTGACGAACTGCAAGCACTTGTACCTTCTCAACGTGACTACCCCCGACAAACCCGACAACCAACTAAGTCCCACCACTTTACAGTAGATATTCCTAGGTGTAAGAAATCATTTACTCCAATAGTTTTTTCCTAGAACTACAAGTCCTTGGAACTCTCTTCCGGGATTCTGCTTTCCCAAGTGTACTGATATGCAGAAGTTCAAGTCTAATGTGAACAAATATCTTTATACTCATCTCCCTTCATAATGCCCCCGCAAATTATGTCCCCGACAGTAGCCCCCTACTTCAAAGTGGCCCTGTGCATTGTTTGGAGTGAAAATTGAATATATATATATATATATATATATATACACTTGTGCCTGATATTATTCATACCCCCCCTTGAAAATTGAGTTTATTAGGTGTAACTTTGTAAGAATTTATTGTTTACGTCCATATTGATACATATTCTTAATAAACCTCTTCTGATCATTTTCGTCATTTTAAAATCTCGGGATACTTGTAATAAAAGAAATATACAGCTATTTATAAAATCTGCAATGTTCAAAAATAATCATACCCCCTTATTTTTTCAGTATTAATCGAGTTTCTGACTGTTTGTTTCCTGTTTATTCTTATTTTGAATGCTTTTATACAACCTTTGATTAATTTCATTTCGTTTTTTGCATTTTTCAGAAATTAAAATGATATCAACTGAAAACCAATAAAAGAATAAAAATTATAAGAATGGGGAAGAAAAAAGAGCTTAGTAATGATCTTAGGACTAAAATTGTGAATTCATATAAGGATGGTTTAGGTTACAAGTCAATTTCCAAGAAATTTGAGGTCCCTACAGCAACAGTACGGAGCATCATCAAAAAATTCCAGAGCCACCACACAATAAACAACTTGATTGGTAGAGGAAGGGAAAGGAAACTGTCTGCTAGAGCCACCAGGAATATTGTAAGAAGTGTTAATGCAAATCCAACCACCACTACTAAGGACATTTTAGAAAATCTGGAGTCTTCTGGCATAAAAATATCAAGGCAAACATTGCAAAGGACTCTGCAGGAAAATGGTCTGAAAGGAAGAAGACCAAGAAGGACTCCATTGCACACCGGAAAACACCTTGCAGCACGTCTAAAGTTTGCTAGGACCCATGTGAATTCTCCAGAGTCCGTTTTCTCAAGTATTTTGTGGACTGACGAAACAAAAATTGAATTGTTTGGCCATATGGATGCTTCTTACGTTTGGAGGAAGAAAGGAGAAGCTTACAACCCAAAGAACACCATACCCACGGTGAAACATGGTGGTGGTAGCCTAATGTTTTGGGGCTCCTTTTCGGCTAGTGGTCCAGGTAGTTTGGTCAAGATAGATGGAACCATGAAAAAGGAGCAATATTTGGAGATACTCCAGAAAAAACATTAGACAGGATGCAGAGAAGCCCCATTTAGGACCAAACTGGGTCCTTCAACAGGATAATGATCCAAAACATACTGCCAAAATAGTCAAGAAATGGTTTGAGGATAATCAAATTAATGTTTTGGAATGGCCTAGCCAGAGTCCCGACCTGAACCCTATCGAAAACCTCTGGCACATATTGAAAACTGAGGTTAAAAAGCGGAAATCTAGAAATTTTAGGGATTTGGAGAACTACTGCATTGAAGAATGGTCAAACATCAGTGTTGATGCTTGTAAAAACCTCGTTGATAAATATCCAAAACGGTTACAGGCAGTTATTAAGAATAAAGGGCAATATGCTATTGACTATTAGTAAGAGAGGTATGAATAATTTTGAACTAGTGCCATTATTGTTTTTCTTTGTATAATGTTTCAAACTTGCATAATTTATTTATTTGTTGAGTTTGAATTAAATGCTTATGCTTGATTTATTGTTTGAAATCCCTTTAATATTGTCTACCTTCTGGTTTGAGCAATATTCTTATAGAAATCTCAAAGATCCGAGGGGTATGAATAATATCGGGAACAAGTGTATATATATATATATATATATATATATATATATAGTAATTTATAAAATATATATGGCGATTAAGCTACACTGAATATTCTGCGTTTCATCCACTATAGGATTCGTCAGGCTTATGCGCGAATTCTGTGGTTGCTTCTTGTTTTTATATATGTTGAGGATTTTTAGTTAGCCAATCAGCTTTCTATTATCCACCGCGCCCCTTCCTATCAGCCAATGGGCATGCATTTTATCGAACAAAGGATCTGTTTTAGAACTAGGTTAGTGGTTTAAGATAGACGTTTTCCTTATTTTTATTTTTTTTTATATATATAAATATACCTATGTGTACACACATACATGCACATATATATACATATACATACATACATATATATATATATGTATATATATACATATATGTGTGATCGTTTATGTATATTCATGTTTATTTAATTTATTTATTTGTTTGTTTTCTATTGTTATTGTTAGTTTTAAAGCTATTTTGTATCGCTATCCTAGAGTAAGTTTTATTTTGTGAACACAGTTGTCTACCTTAAACCACTAACCTAGTTCTAAAACAGATCCTTTGTTCGATAAAATGCATGCCCATTGGCTGATAGGAAGGGGCGCGGTGGATACTAGAAAGCTGATTGGCTAACTAAAAAGCCTCAACATATATAAAAACAAGAAGCAACCACAGAATTCGCGCATAAGCCTGACGAATCCTATAGTGGATGAAACGCAGAATATTCAGTGTAGCTTAATCGCCATATATATTTTATAAATTACTAACTAGCTCTACCTACGTATTGAACACTTTTGTAAGTAAATACTTAAAGTTTACACATAAATCTATACTTTCGTATATTAAATTTATGTTAGTAAATGAAGTAGTTATATATATATAAATATATATATATATTATTCAATTTTCATCTATTTTCATATATATATATATATATATATATATATATATATATATATATATATATATATATATATATTATTCAATTTTCACTCCAAACAATGCACTTTCCCACTTTGAAGTAGGGGGCTACTGTCGGGGACATAATTTGCGGGGACAGACTAACGTACGAGGTGTCTTAAATAAGTTTCCAGACTTTTTTGTACAAACATTTAAAATTGTTGTAGACTCTTGAAAATTCAGTACGTTATCGCTATACATCTTATGAAAAGATTGACCTATTTTTGTGATTTCAGGTTCAAATGGACAGCTAAAGCAGGAATTGAAATACACTCTACTAAAGCCTGATTATAACAGATGATGAATTTCAAAAATACAACGTGGACATGAGGACATTTTAGAAGAACGAGATATGATAAAGTTCCGTTTTAAACTTGGGAAAAAATGCAACATAAACGTATGGAATGCCTCACACTGCTTTTACACCATCTTGCATGAATCGAGTATCAGTTTTTGAGTGGCTTAAGAGATTCAAGAAAGGCAGAGAGTTTGTGAGGGATGATGAGATGTGTGGGAAGAATAAGGAATAAGAACACCAGAGTTGGTTGGCCAAATACAACATTTCATGGATAATGACCGTCGTGTATCCTTAGAGATAATAAGTGCACAAATTGATGTCAGTCTGGGAACTGTAATCACAATTATTTGTGAGGCACTGAGGTTGCGGATGATTTGCGCGTACTTTGTCCCAACGGTGTTTAGAGAAGATCTAAAATAAATATATTATTATGGGTATCAAGACACTTCCTCTCCTTCGCTATCGTCCAGATCTTGCTCTCTGTGATTTTTCGTTATTCCTTAAGCTCAATGAAAACCTGAGAGGCTATCGTTATGTGACAATTAATCAGATGAAAGCGGATGTGATGAGGGACATTTATATGTTCACACAAGAGGACGTTCATTAAGCCTTCTAGAAGTTATTGGCATGGTGCAACAAGTACATTGCAGCCGGAGGAGATTACTTAAAAGGGGACTAGAGTTTTATGTGTGTACTATCAATAAAAGCGTCCATACGAAATAAGTCTGGGAAACTTATTGAAAGCACTTCGTAAGTGCTATTTCTAACTTAAGCGTGTCTGAACGAGGAGAAAAAATTATTCATAACTTAAACGTGACATGTACACAAACAATAATTCAAATATAAGTTTGACAGACAAAATGGTATGACTAACTTCAGCCTGATACAATGGGTAATAAGATATTCGTAACTTAAACGTGACAGACTAATAAAAACGCTAATCAACACTACAAATATGACGGACTTACGAAAATGTTGTTTCTAACTTCAGACTTCCATAACAAGGGAATGAGCTATTTCTCACTAATGTGTGATAGACTAACGGAAATACTAATTCAAATTTATGTGTGATCGATGCCTCCGTTCAGTCTCGAAAGACAAAGGATACCCCCTGTGAGAGCAGCTACGCATGTAATTGTGAGGCAATGGTTGCGCAATAACCTACCGCAACTCTCCTGAATCAGCAGTTAGAGTCCAGTGGCAAGTGAAGTACAGGGCGACTGGAAACAATGCCGAGATAAGCGGAGAGCACATACGGAACCTAGAAGTCCCAAATCATCACCCATTTGGTACTGACCAGGTTCAATGTTGCTTAACTTCGGTGATCTAGTCAAATTGCAAATATTCGATATAACTAAGGTACCACAGGACAACACAACTCTAATTCAAATTTAATGACAGAAAATACTGTGTAAAACTTCCACACGATAAAAAGGCTAATTAGCTATTTACAACGCATGCGTAACAGCAAAAAACATTAATGCTAATATAAAATTAAGTGTGATAGCCTAATGAAAATTTTATTACAATCTTTTGCTGAAAACGAGGAAAATATATGTCTAAATCAAGCCTGACAAATGCTGTTCACGACTTGTGATAAAAATAAGGACAAAATATTTAAAACTAAAAAATCGTTTAAATATACATGAAAACCCCGGAATACGGTGGCCCTAGAATACGATTTTGTCAGGTTAGGATGTAGAATTCAATGTTTTTTCCGGTCTTTGTCCACGGTATTTGCCCCGCCTTATAGTGTTATCTTCTATAATATAAATCTCATATGTCTGTTTAAATGTATGTATGTTGGTATGTTTGTATGTCTGACTAAAACTTTCGACGGAGAGGATTTATTCTCACATGATAGGTATCATTTCGAAGCTCCACCCTTCGGATGAAATATATCGAAAAATTGGCCAAAAACATTAATTCCTTCACCCTCAAATGCCCACATTTTTACAAAGGGGGCTCGATTTTTCACCGATATTTTCGAAAGTCCTCTCCTATTTTCGATTGTCTAGCTTTAATTTAAACCTACGTCACTTCCGGTTGACGATGAGCGCAACAGGAAATACGTCAGGCTTTTTTTTTACGTTCTTTTCCTCTTTCGTGCTACTGGTTCAAGCCTGCCGGCCTACTACCACGTTTTTTTGTTGTTTTTTTTTGCACTCGCATTTTACATTTTTTTTTTGTTGCTCAACCAACATCCTTACACACAGCTACACTTTATTTTGTGCCTTCGCGTCACAGGTTCGAGCCTGTCTGGCTACTACAACTTTTTTTTTACTCAACACCCAGGCAACGACGGGCACACAGACTAGTCTATAATATAAATCTCACCTATCTGTTTAAATGTATGTATGTATGTATGTATGTATGTCTCGGAAAAACTTTCAATAGCAGCGACAGATACTCTCGAGATCAGTATAATTTGAAGCTCGACCCTTCGAACGACAAATATCGAACAATTGGCCAAAATATTAATTGCTTCACCCTCAATTTGCCACTTTTCTGCAGGAAGGGGTCGCTTTTTTCGCCGATATTTTCGAAAGTCATCGCTTCTTTTCGATTGTCTAGCCTTAATTTAAACCTACGTCACTTCCGGTTTTGGCGATGGGTGCAACAGCTAACGCGTCACGTTTTTTTTTTTCGCTTTATTTCCACCCTTCGCGGTACGGGTTCGAGCCTGGCTGTCTACTACCACTTTTTTTTCGCTCGCAATTTTTCTTTTTTTGTTGTTCAACCAACACCCTTACACACACCTCCACTTTCTTCTCCACCTTCGTATCACGGGTTCGAGCCTGCCTGCCTACTACAATTTTTTCTTTTTTGCTCAACACACACCTCCAAATACCCAGGCAAAGCCGGACACCTAGGCTAGTCTATAATATAAAGGGCAAAAATCTGTTCTAATGTATGTATGTATGTTAGTATTTCTCGCAAAATCTTTCGACAGAGCGACGGATTTTCATGAGACTGATATCATTTTGACATTAGACTCTTCGAACGAGAAATATCGAAAAATTGGCTAAAAACAATATATCCTTCACTCTTAACTGGGCACTTTTCTACAGAACGGGGGTAGCAAAAAATCGTTCCTTCATGACAATTTAGCCATACACGCATACGCAAAAAAACGTTCTTTCTTGAATTAGTTTAAATATAAAAAAAACACATAATTTCGCCCACGCGTTCATAGACCAATCAGTATAGTAGCAACGTCATTATGTATAGATCGTACATTCGAGATATCAGGGTTTTTTTTTTTCGATTTTTGATATTTTAATATTGAAACAGGGTTATTTATGCCATTTTTTCATTCGTTTTTTATTTGTCCGCAGTTTTTTTGAGGGGGGGATTTTTCTAAGAAGTTTTAACATCGTTCGCTTATTTTTTATTTTGCATTACGTTCGCTGTTTTTTGTCTTTGTTTTTTTTTAATAATATTTAAACATGGTTATTACGTTCGCTTACTCTTTATTTTCTATTTTGTTTTGATTTACCCCACCCCCACATACACACCTCCAAACACCAGGGAAACGCATGGTACCCCCACGAGTTTATAAAGTTATTTCATTATATATATTTGTGTATGTGTATTATATACTGTACTGTATTTTTTTAGTAATTTTTAATGCCGTATCCCGGAATTCTACTGTATTTTAATTCATGCAGATGTATTTTTTTTTTTTTTTTTGCAGAGTCAGTTCTCTATTGAATATTATATTGTATCTAATATATATATATATGATTAATTTCACAAGTTTAAAAAAAATATAACTTTGGAGCTATCAGCTTGTATCAGAACCGAAACAGGGTTTCAGCCGTGTTTCCTACCGATGTAGATATCGAGAGATAGATAAGAAAGATTTTAAATTAAACGATTTGGAGAAGTAAATTGACTTTGAGCATGCGTAGAACGTAACAGAAATATTTCGGCAAATTGAAATGAACATTTTGCATTTCAATTTGACGATATATGTCTGTTATTGTTGAAACTCGACTGAAAACATGTAAATAAATAACTACAACACAAAAGTAAAATAAAACAGATATATTGAGAGCAAGAAAGTATATACAATATTTACATAGAATCCATTGGTATAGGCATGGGGAAACCGTCCATGGAGAAGGTGCCGGCTGTGTAGTTGTCGACTCTCGATCTCGTTGTGTCTCTGAGTCTCTCGTTCTGTCTCTCGTCGGGTCTCTCCCGTCTTTACGGCACCAACCATATTTATATGGTTGACACTCCACGTATGCTAATCACGTGGATCCTACCACAAACAGGTATTCAAACAAAGATTTTACTCGTTATTAACCATCCTTGGTGTGTGTTTACTATTTCCTCTTAATTTCAGTGTTATTTGATCTGTAGTTTAAAAGTTTATCGGTTAAATACTTGCATACAGATTGACAGGCACATACATCTACTGTTTAATTCATATGGCTTTAAGTTTTACAAAACATTAGCAAATTACTTAAATCAAACATGACATATCTATCTGTATAAAAGCCAAGTACGTCCAAGGATGGAGTACTGCTGCCACATCTGGGCAGGAGCTGCTAAAAACAGCCTATCCTGCCTTGACAGAGTACAAAATAGACTTCGTGGTTTAGTGGAGGGTGCCCTTTTCTATTCCCTGCCACCTCTCTCCCACAGAAGAGACGTTGCGAGCCTGTCTCTGTTTTATCGTTATTTCCATGGCAGGTACTCGTCTGAGCTCCAATCTCTCGTCCTCCCTCGCCAATATTTCACGAGAAACACCCATCTGGCTGAAACTACTGTCAATAGTTTTCCCCACTCTTTATCTGTATCTAAATCCAAACGTAGATTCCATGAGCAAAGCTTCTTTCGTAGAACTTCACGCCTGTGGAACTCTCTGCCGCTTGCCTGTTTCCCACCTGACTACCACTTGGACGTCTTCAAGTCCAACATAAATAAACTCCTGACAAACCGCCCCCTTAAGTAAGACACTCTATCAAAACCCCCAATACTAATGATTACTACAATACTATCTCATTGATTACTGTAAACGCAATGACCCTTATCCCTGAGTGGCCTTCGGACCTTAATAAGTGGTGACCCCCCATGTAAAAAAAAATGACAAACTGACGACAATTCTATTTCAATCTTACGTATGACGAGCGAAAATGGCCGACCAACATAAATGGCGATCAAAATATAAGCGTTATAGACTTACAAAATGCAATTCACAAACATTAACCTGATGAAAACTAATACAATTTTTAACTTAGTTTTGCAGATTGTTGAAAATGCTATTTCAAATGTAAACATGAAAGAAGTAGACATATGCTATCCTTAACTCAAACGTGACTGATCAAGGCAAATGCACATTTTAATTTGAATATGTGCAAAATTGTCATAAAACTTATTTTAATGGAAATCGCTTTACACAAAGCATAACACTGCTTGATGGAAAGAGCTAAAAATTTAAGAACTAGCTCACGGAAAGTGTTTTATGGATAAATTCTGACACAAAAAACAACAATTATCTCCCCTTTACAATCAACATCGGTCATGAAATGTAGGTTGCTTGGTTGTTTTTGTTTTACGGCATTTTCAGGTTATTTAACGCCAAATCCAGTGATTTTTAAGAAAAACTTTTTAATAGAATATATTTGTTTTTGTTTTTGTTTCAAGTCGGTTTCTATTTACCCCATAGTTGGGACCCTAACAGGTACTACCACTCCGAGTGAGAGTGGACCTGGGAGCAGTGACAATTAAAGGGTGGATCCACACTCCGTAAAGCCCGCAAGCTGGGGCCTCACCATCGGATATAGTTTAAGGTCATATCCAGGACCAAGATGTAGGAATTTGATGGTCCAAGACATATGTTAATTCTAACCTAAGCGTGAAAGATAAACACAAAGGGTTATTAAAATTTAAGCATGACTGACTTAGGTAAATAAAACTTAAGCTTGAAAGAACGGGAATAAATTATTTCTAGTTTAAGCCTGAGAAACCAATGCTATTTCAATATTTAACATGAAAAATAAAATTAAACATGCCAGACCCAAAAATCTTATTTCAAATTTAATCGTGATAAACCGACTGTAATTAGGGAAAATAAAATGTAAACTTTCGAAAGCATTGCCTTCTTGCTTTCCTTAAATTGTCATTTCGTCCTCATATATCATGAGCTATATTTCTAATAAAGGGAAAGAATTGCTGTTCTCTGAGTTGAAATCTATTTATTTAAAACTTATCATAAGCTAGTTTTTAATCTTTAAGTAGTATATCATATTTTAGCTCTTTACATCAAATGGCTTCATGCCTTTTCCGAAGCGAGTTCCATTTCAAAATCTATTTCAATCTTATACATATAAAATGGATGAAACTGTTATTTTAAACTTTAACTTAATTGTGTTCAGAAAAATCTATTTCTAATTGAATTATACACACCAACGAAAATTATGTTTGAAACTTGCCCGTAACAGACTACGATAATTCTATTTCTTATTTAAGCACGCAAGACACCGAAGTAAATTGTATTTCGAATTTGCGCGGAATATAGCGGCTAACATACGCGATGCCTTTTAGCGACATAAATGACTTAGTATTTTAAATTAGATACGTCCATTAAAACTACGCGTTTAGCGAAAAAGATGATATTTCAACCTTCACGCTTACGACCAACGGACTAAGCCTAGTATAGAGACGCGAGGGCGTATTACAAATAACTCTGATGGAGAGATTGAGAACTTTTCTTCCCTCCATCAGAGTCTGAACTTGGGTGTCATTAGTAAAATTATTTACCCTTCTTTTTTAAAGGTTGGTCCAACTCTGCCTGGTTTTAATGGCCCCACCGTTTTCTGTTGACATATTGGATAAATTAAGGAAGAGATCTTATTTTATTTTATTTGAAGTCGACTATTTTATATTCGTCTTGCATTTTCTCTTTCTTTTTTATGCTCTTTGTGTTGTTTTATGTTTTTTGTTGGTTTCATTTTTTTCTTTTAACCTATTTCTATCAAGTTTAGTTGGAAGCTTGCTGCCAGGCCTTATACTTATTGATTACTACTTGCACCTTACACGGTGTTGCCCGGGAAAGTATTTAGTGCAATTGGTTGGTTAAAGTATGCTAGTTTATTTCTTCTCAACTATGAGTTTTTTTTAACCAAATCATAATGGAAACCCTTGCATGGAGCAAGACGGAGTTACTCCCCTTTGTAAGATGGTGCCCATTTGTAAATAATTTCGACCCGAACAAATATGTATGTATGTATGTATGTATGTATGTATGTATGTATGTATACACGCACGTGTATATTTGTGTGTGTGTATATGTGTATTGGGGTAGAGAGGGCCCCGTAAGCCGTGGTGAAGGCAACCTTTCTAGGATAAGCAAAAAAAAACATAAAGCGGAAGACCAGTACCCGCATTACGCTGGTTTGCAGTTTAATTTGTTGCTGGCTATCTTGATCTTGCTTGTTGCTGGATCTCAACATTTTGAACCGAAAGATAGACTTAGCTGTCGTACAAAACTAAGACTCTGTAACATCATATTTGTATAGATACTCCCTCAGATATTTGGGTTCATGGATTTCAAATGTCTGAGGGAGTGGCACTCGTCTGACAAGACGTTGCAATCATCATGTATGTATGTATGTCTCGCAAAAACTTTCAATAGCAGCGACAGATACTCTCGAGATCAGTATCATTTTGAAGCTCGACCCTTCGAACGGCAAATATCGAACAATTAATCAAAATATTAATTGCTTCACCCTCAAATAGTTTAAGGAAGGTTACATTTTATACTTCTTGAAAACATGCTGCTACGATCCACAAAACAAAAAAAATTTTTTTTTAAACTGACATGTACTGAACCCCGTGGTAGCGGGGTATGTTCCGGCAGTTTACAGCAAACTGCTGTAAAAAGTCGACACGAACACTAACTGTCACATGGAAGTTTCAAAACGCTGAAAACAAGACTAAAACATGAGAAAATCACGTTAGGGGTGTGTGTTGCTTCATAGAAAGTGGATTGAGTTGGAATAAAATTGAATACGTATTAGATACGTTTGAAGCCAAAAACAACGCATTATTACGAAAATAAAAAGATATTTATTTTTGTTTGAAATTTATAAATATATTTCGAACTTACATTTCATTCTCAGTATTTATTTCTTTCCTTTTTTTACCATGTGGTTGGAGCAGAGAATCAGTATGTAGAAGTCCGTTTGTTATTTTTCACGATAGTATTTTCAAATGTCGGAACAGTGCATTTGTCACGTCGTATTCACATTAGGGGTGTGTGCTCCTTGATAGTAGCGTTGATTGAGTTTGAATAAAATAAAATGCTTATTAGATACGTTTGAAGCCAAAACAACGCAGTATTACGAAAATAAACGGATATTTATTTTTGATTGAAATTATGCTAGTTTATTAGTTTCGTAGAAAATTAAAAACATTAGTTTCGTAGAAATAAAATATTTAAATTTGGAAAACTTTAACAAGTTAAACATCATCATCAGTATGTCTTTCTTTCTTTCTTTCTTTCTTTCTTTTGCCATGTTGTCGGTGGCGCAGAGAATCGATAAGTAGAAGTCCGTTTTTTTTTTAACGGGTTTTTGCCCCCAATGTCGAAATTGATCACGCGGAATTTTCTGGTTGAGGCATTAGATGAAACTACAATTTACGATAGTAATAAATTGCAAAATGTTCATGTCCGTTAAGAAATGTGTGCGCACACACACACACACGTACACACACACACACACGCACACACACACACACACACACACACACACATATATATATATATTAAATTTATTTATACAAACAGTGATGGCTACATATTTGCATATATGTTTCTGTAGTTACCCGGTAACGGGTGATTACAAAAACATGTATGCACATATGTAGCCATTAATGTTTGTATAAATAAATTTAATACACCTGCTCTGTTTATTCATTGAACACTTTTTGGTAGACACATGTTGTTTCAGTGGATGTATTTCTAGGAAACAAAGCTATACTACCATAATATATATATATATATACATATATATATATATATATATATATATATATATATATATATATAAAATTACCTAGTTTCCCTGTGTACGGAAAGTGTCTAGCAAACTCCTCTCTGAAGTTTTGATCATCAGAGTTGAAACATAGTACATAGGAGATTAAGGAGTTACAATTGAGACAAAAATATTGACGAGCCCGTCTCCTAACTATGATGACATTAACTGTATCGGCATCGTAAACTTTAAACAGGCGCCGGTAAATGCTGATCGGCTCAATTGTTTCTGCGTGGCGGAACTCAATGACATATCTTTACTTGTTGCACGTTTGTTGTTTCTAAGAATTTCACATCGTCAATATCTGCAATAGATGGATGAAACTTTCAGGTCATGAATGCATTTCAGTCATCATAACAATGCAATTTATAATTCCATCTGATCCATTACTTTTGAAACACCTCTTGTGGCATGGCTCTAGTCGAATATCCCAACCCATTACATAATTTAATTTAACAACATTTACTTCATCCCCACAATATGAACTTGTTTCTATGCCTGACTTGCCAATCAAGTTTAAGTCATGGATGTTAAATAGAACAGAAAAGATGGTGACATTTATAAATGATCCTGTTGTTGGAATTCATTTATGATCACTTCATAAGAAAATGTTAATCGTTAATAAAATGCCCTGGGGTCCTTTATTAATAGAAATATTTACTTTTTATTAAGACCTGAAAGCTATTCGAGGATAAAGGTTAATGATTGTATTGTCGTTACGGAGACAACAGCGTAGTGAATGCTAGTGAAAAATATTTGGTAGAACGGGGTACGACTCAACAAGAATTTGTTTACATTGGACTTGAAAACGGCCAGCCGAATAGAGCTCTACAGGCAAGCAGTTTTATGAAAGAAACTTTATTAATGGAATTTGCCTTAAGATGTAGGCACAGATAAAGATGTTGATATCGGTTCTTGTCAGATGAGAAATTTTTATCAAAGTTTTGCAGAGGAACCATAGATTGATGCTAAGACGATTACTTGCCTTGAAAATAAACATAGAAAGGCTCGCAATGTCTCATCTGTGGAAAAGAGGTTACAGGGAAGAGACATTGGCACATCTCCAAATTCATCCTCGAGCACTCGACGCGTTCTCGCTTCTGGAATGGTGTGAGCAACCTGAGAATCCATCTGTCAGACACCTTATGCATATGCAAATGGTCGTGAATGATAGTTTCCAGAGACCCTGTATTAATCTTGAAATCTTGGGCTATTTGGCGAATAGTAAAGCGCCGATCTTCCAAAATTGCAGCCTCAAATTGACGGATAGATGTCTCATCAATGGCAGAAAGGGGGCAACTAGTTCTGGGAGCTGTTTCCACAGACCTCCGGTCATGTTTGAATTCACCATAGTAGCTTTTTACAAGGTCATATGATGGGGCATTATCACAATAAGTTTCTTTCATTTCATTAAAAGTCTCCTGTGGTGAGCGTCCTTTCAAATACAAAAACCGGATCACTGCCCGACATTAAACAGACTCCATTTCACACCTGACTCAGATCAAACACCTGTAAAATAGAAACCACAATTAGTTTTGACTTGTAATTTGCCACATAACCCGTGGCGATATAAATCATTGCACAGACAAAATTTCAGCTAGATCAGACAACTGGAAGTGGGTCAGGGGCATTACTTATTGTACGCCCCTCGTAACTAAGTAAATTAGAATAAATTTTTATTTATTCTAACAAAAAACATTAAAAAAAAACACGCATTGTTTAATGAGTGCGAAATTTGAATATTTTGCTGTACCAACAATAATATTAATATCTACACATATTTCTATAGTCCTCAATGATTAGGATTAAAGACGTAGATTTGTAACAGGTGAAAATTCTACTACTACTATAATCAGTAACATTATTAACAACTATCACTACTCTGAAATTCAAATGTTTGCAAGCCAGACGAATTACATTTTATCTCATGTGTATTTATGAGCACGCAAAGACTTTGACGGCAAACTGCAGGACCGTAATGCTTAAATGTGAAGATAGTAAATACTTCATTGCTCTGGCAATGATTCTCAGCCTAATTATCACGGATCGTAAAAGTGTGTCATTCTATTCAAAGTAACCAGTCTGAACGTCGATAGCCGATCGAGAAATGTAACGCATAAAATACCCTCGCCTTAAGATAGACATGGGTTGTTGGAGTTTGACGACGTTATTGACCTTTCATTCGCTAGTTATCTTCAACCATAAAGTAAAAGGAAATTAAGGGAAGCTATCAAAATCAAGGTACCCTCCTCCTGCAGGACAACGTTCCGGTCCACAACTCGCATGTCGCCAGATCAGAAGCACGGGCGTGTGGTTATGAAATCCGTCACCCATCCTCCCTACTCTCCTGACCTTGCACCCTCTGACTTTCACTTTTCTAAAAAATGGTATGTTTATTCTAATTGACTAAGAATATTTAATAGACGTCCAACCCAACCTAAAAAGTTATTGTAGAAATATTATTCTTGATTGGCTTAGTGACGTTTTTGAGTCCCAACGTGTGGCTCGTATTGCGATTTTAAATATTATATAATTAGCTAGAATCTTACATCAATAGGAATTGATGGCTGCGAACGCATTCTTTAAGATGTTAATTCATTGAGTTAAATACTTCATCAAATAATCACCGGATGTTTTTTTTTTCTGTCGTGATTTTTATTTTTATGGAAATCGTTTCTAACAAAGTGTGAGACCACTCGATGTAAGGAACAAACAAACAAACAAACAACTAAAAAATATTATCGCAAAGCTTGTTGACTTTCATCTGAAAAAGACCAAGGTAGAAAACAGTCATCAGGAAAACAGTTTGACAAGCTTGTGGTTCAAGCTATTGAAAACTACACAGTGAATAGATGAAGTCCACTAGATGAAAAGGTAAAACGAGCTGAAACAAAAGAAGCAGGGGTTAGATCAAACAATTCTGAAGAGTACATAACATAATATTGTCTATAGAAAAGACTAAACAACACCATGTATGTGAGAGAAAGATTGCGGGAAAGAAAATAGAGTGGGATTAGTTAAATTAAATTACCGATACGTTTCTGCACCTTGTCACGAACTCTCAAATTCGGGCACAAATTCACCAGCCCTAATATGACAACAATACTCGATACATCGTCTGATAGTAGACTTGATGAAATAGAGAATAGCTTCAGGTGTTTGAGAAAGTGTTTGGAACAATAAAGGGAATATATTTTACGAGAAGTAGAAAGAGAAAGGACTTATCCTGCCTTGACAGAGTTCAAAATAGACTTCGTAGCCTCGTAGGGGATGTCCTTTTTTTTCCCTACAACCTCTTTCGCACAGAAGATATGGTGCGAGTTTGTCTCTGCTTTATCGTTATTTCATGACAAGTGCTCTTCAGAGCTCAAATCTTGCCCCTCCCCTCGTTAAACTTATATGAGAAACACTCGTCTTGCAGAAAACACTATCACTAATTCCTCCCACTCTTTATCTGTGGCTAAACCTAAACATAGATTCCATGAACTGAGCTTCTTTCTTAGAACTGCACGCCCGAGAAACTGTCTTCCGTTTGCCTGCTTTCCTGCTGAATACAATATGGTTGTCTTCAAGTCCAACGTAAACAAGTTCGTTGTGAGCCGTTCCACTTAAATTAACAAATTTACTGAATTTCCATTACTATCGATTACTATATTGCTCAATTGCCTACTGTACGCTCTCTTACTCTCATCCTCGATTGGTCACTGGGCCTTGATAAGTGGTGATGCCTATGTAAATATATATATATATATTTATATATATATATATATATTTATATATATATATATATTTATATATATATATTGATTATAAATAGATTTGATTATAAAGAAAAACCAAAAAATGTTAAAGTCGATGTTTCTTTAAGAGCAGAGCCATCCATGGTTCCTCTAGCGTGCTTTCTTATTGATTACAACATTGCAGTCCTCAAGTTACATGTAAACAAGTTTCTAATGTCTCGCCCCCATAAATGTTCAAATTCTCCCCAACTTCTACCACCAAGGATCACGAAACTGTTGTCTCAGTGACTGGCTTATACTCAGTAATCCTTATGCTTAGGTGAGGCAATCATGACAGTAAAAATAACCATAACTCC
The DNA here is from genome assembly GCF_053919585.1 of Euprymna scolopes. NCBI lineage: Eukaryota > Metazoa > Mollusca > Cephalopoda > Sepiida > Sepiolidae > Euprymna > Euprymna scolopes. Next base: position 114,436,365 of record NC_136490.1, on the reverse strand, counting down.
GAAAGGATCTTAATAGACAAATGTAAACAAGTAAAAAAAAATAATGTCTTGAGTAAAAACAAGAGTGACGCTACGAAAGGAAAGAAAAAGAAGAAAAAAACATGCGCAATGAGTCTCTTTTATGGCAGACGATTGACGCGTGACAAATAAAAATGATCCCTACAAAAGGCATTCGCTTCTTAGTCTCAAGCATATCCGTCAGAAGCCACAGGAAGGTGTACCCTAACCTTTTCTGACACACTGTTAGTTTCCGTTTGCAAGTTGCAGTAGGATACGGGCTCTGTGTGGGCATCCCTACTTAACTTAATTTATTGGCAAATGCTTTTTTTTTTACTTAACTCCCTATTTCAAAGACTGCTTTCTTTAATCCATCACAGGATGATATAGCGAGTACAAGGAACTAATTATCGATTATTATTTATTTTTCTTTGAAAATTTAATTTCCAATTGTTCAAATAATCTAACGCGGACTCAAGGAATTACTCAGCCGTTCATATTAATCTAGTGTCTATATTTATGTTTTTTGAATTATCATCCACATACATATACGTTTCATCTTCAATGAACCAGTAATGCCTCCTTTTTATCTCGGGCGATATTCACCCCAGATCGGTTAAGCCGGCAATTTCCAAATTAATTTACCGCATCTCGCATGAAATCTGACCAAATTCGGCGATCCATCGCCAAAGCTGACACTATCGACAGCTAGTCTCGCTTCCAACGGCAAACACTATAGATTATCGGACACAGACTCAGTTCGGTATATTGCTTAATTGTTTGGAGCTACATTTAAATCTGGCCGCTGCACCGCTTCTTTCAGTTCCGAGGAAGAAACCGAATCGATGGCTTCTCTGTTGAAATCGCCTCATTGACAGAGACGGGCGTGATCAGCCCAGCTAAGACGTCTCGTAAGAAGAGCCCGCTGGATATAAGTGATGTAGCATTGCGCTCATACCATCGGGTTCAGCCGATGGTGTTCCAAGGCCAAAAGCCTCCAGTCTGCGAAGATCAACAGTTCTTATCGGCCGGACTTACAACCATGGGGGAAAATGGTGTGCACGAGACTCCGACTTTTGTGACAAGCTTGATTTCTCGTCTGGACAACAAACTGAAATGAAGGCAGCAGAGAACGATGACTGAACCGAGGTGCTTTAAGCAGTTTACCTTTTCGAGACCTCCGTTCAGAACGATTGGCTGCTGGGGATAAATCCTGCTGTCAACAGTTGGTGCCCCAAGCTCTCAACCTCGTACCAAGTTGGGAAGCAAATGCTGCAGTTCGCTAATTATTGACTGGATGTCTGAGAAGCTTCCGCCCAGAATCGCGAAGTCTTCAGCATAGTACAAGTCCTTATAGATAAATCTCTACATGTTGCTCAAAGTGTGGAAGATAATTGTTCACGTGGACATACAATTCGGGCCCCCACGAGTTAGTCTTAACGTAAATCCGAGTGCTTTAATCACATGCCCAGAAAATAGAATCGGATGTCTTATATTATTTGTATGATGAGTAGACCTAGAAATCTTATTTATTTATCGGCTGAGCATATAACATGTTGGTTCCATGTGTAACATTACACGTGTGTAACAAATTCATAATGATATGTGTGTGATTCCCTTGCAAATTAATCTATCGCATAATATAATTTCTATCATGCTCACGTTTTTTGTGTACATTGTTTAAACATCGCCTTTTATTTTATGAGATATATATTACTCTCGATCTGGTCATTATCTTTTTGAGTAAAAGAAACTATTGCACTAATAGTAACATAACGGATATAGGAACGAATTTTTTGTTTGTAATTTTATATTGAAAAAATTAAATGGCTTCTTAAACTCGACTTTCCTGAGATTTTAGCAATCTAATCTGAGGTAAATGGGTGACTGCTGGGATCATATACATATATATATATATATATATAAATATATATATATATATATATATATATATATATATAGTCGTGTGAAAAGCATATCTTATTTTCTTTTATTAATATTATTGGAATTTTCCCCTTTTCTTTGTACATATTTGTGAATTATTCCATGGATTTCGGCCTTTTGGATTATTTTGGATCATCTTCCAATTACGTGATTTCCTTGGATTTTACTTGTGCAAATGGAAACTCAATTAACTTTCTTGAAGTTATATTTTTGGATTTTACCGTCATTGGATTATTTATCTTCCACCAGACTATCCATTCACGTGTAATCACCTTTTTCATCACCATATTCCCTCTGCTTCACTTTTTGTTAACAAGTAAGATCTTTGACTTACTTGTAGTTTCATCAAATGCTTTTGTATGCAAAATCCGATCTCGTATTTTGCTAATTAATGCCCTCTGATGAAATGGAAAGTATTTCTTCGAAACTCCGCGGATAAAGGAGTATCCAATTATACAGTGTTTCCTTTTCAGATTATGTATGTTTTTAATTGTTTTTCAAAGTGTTTTTTAATGTTTTATTAACTATTTGCTCTTATTATAAGCTCTATCTCCTATTTGGTTTTATCGAGCTTTTACATCTGGTTGAGATTACTTTATAAATATTAATTCTTCAAAATTCCGCGGATTAAGGAGTATCCACTTATCAAGTGTTTCGTTTTCAGATTAAATATGTTTTTAACTTTTTTCAAAGTGTTTTAACATGTTTTATTAACTGTTTGCTCTTGTATATATATATATATATATATATATATATATATATATATATATATATATATATATATATATATTAAAAATAGAGGTACGTAATTAGGTAGACATAAAAAAATCCACGAAAAACGGAAAAAAAAACACTTTGAGGAAAGACATGTAGGTAAATTTTTTTTATCACATGGTGTTCCTTAAAAGGAAAATGGATTCGCGTATTGTTCATGAAAGAATGTTTTTCTCAACGTCTGAAAAGAGGCCGTTCTTGTGAATATTTTCAAACGATATAAGGTTTGAAATTGTTCGAATAGTCGCGAAACGATTGCAACGTACAATGAAGATGCACCATTGTCTTGATTTTGTGAACACAATCTATAAATGCTCGATTACAAAAACTGGTAAGTTTGAAGCTTACAAAATAAGTCATCTTATACTGACTTAAAATTTATTGGTATACGAAGAATTACCTATTTCTCACTTATATAAACATAACACTGAGAATATATAGTCTTGGAATTTTTTAACCTTTAAAACTATAAAAAACATTATTTTTCATCATTCGTTAGAAAACTATTTAGTCAGTAAGTCATTCAATCACCTGGAATCACTGCATCAACTTGCTCTCGAATTCACTATAGTACCAGTAATTTATTTTTTAAGGGATCATCAGTTGTTTACTGTGAAACACTGTTTCGAGGATTAAAAATTGGTAGAGTTCTCAAAGGTCAAATCGTTGAACCTTGACCCCTTTAACAGCCAAATTTCTGGCCTAAAACCGATCACAAAGATGTTCCCAAATCTCTGTACAATGTATATAAAATTTCGAGTCTGTAGACTTAAAATTGTCAGAGTTATTGCGTAGGGGAATGTACACACACATAGACACACACACACACACACACTCGTTCACTTTTATATATTTATAAATATATATATATATATATACATATATATATATATAAAACTACTTCATTTACTCACATAAAATTAATATACGAAAGTATAAATTTATGCGTAAACTTTAAGTATTTACTTCAAAAGTGCTCAATATATAGGTAGAGCTAGTTAGTAATTTATAAAATATATATGGCGATTAAGCTACACTGATTATTTCGCGTTTCATCCACTGTCGGATGATTCAGGCTTATGCGCATAAGCCTGAAGAATACTAGAGTGGATGAAACGCGGAATATTCAGTGCAGCTTAATCGCCATATATATTTTATAAATTACTATATATATATATATATATATATATATATATATATATATATATATATATATATATATATACTAGCTGTTCCCTGCCACGCGCTGCTGTGGCTCAATTTAGTGTAATGGAAAATTCTAATAAAAAGAATAAATGCATGTTTCTTATATTCTTAGTACAGCAATCCACACCAAAAAGTTAAAAAAAAAAAAAGAAGCAAAAATGAAAAAAAAATGGTACTCTTGCAGAATTGAATCTGGATCCTCGGGAGTTACCGTCAATCATGGTTTGGGCTCGACCAACATTCAGCGGATTAAGCCGAAAGTTGCTAAAACGTCGAAACGCTAGAGTTTTTTTATTGTATTAAAAAATGTGAGTTTTTAATTAATATTTGGGTGATGGGGGTTTACTATACACAGATTCGAAAAAGTTGTCCAGAAACGAATAAATGAAAGCAAAGGTAAAGTAAATTACGTTTCTATCTAACTGGATATTTTTTTAGTGTTTTTATTTAATGTAAAATGTTTAATCGTCTCAAAAAACTCAGTGTTTATCGATGTATTTGAAAAAGACGAATGGTCGCGGACTCTGTTGAATACGTTAAGTTTGGGAAAATCAGTTAAAAAGTATACACAACAGTGTCAGACACCCACTGATTATATGTTATCGTGACATAGCTTGACATATTCGGTGGGTTTCTGACAGTATTTTGTATAGATTTTTAGTTTTAAATCATGTTCCCAAACTTAACATCATCAACAGTGTCCGCCACCATTTGTATTTTTCAAATACACTGAAAAACACTGATTTTCGAGCCGATAAAACGTTACAGTAAATAAAACGGGTTTGTATTACTAAACACAGAAACGAAGAAGTTGCCGAAAAATAAATATAACAAATAAGTGTTATCAAAGGCAAGATAAGTTACTTTTCTACCTAACTGGATAAGATTTTACTGTTTTTATTTAGTGTAAAATGTTTAATCGGTTCGAAAACATGTAGTGTCTATCTGTATATTTGAAAAATACAAATGGCAGCAGACTGTGTTGAACACGTTAAGTTTGGGAAAATGAGTTAAAACTAAAAAACTATACAAAATACTGTCAGAAACACACTCAATATATGTTACCGTGACATAGCCAGACATGTATTCGGTGGTTTGTAACAGTATTTTATATAGATTTTTTAGTTTAACTCAGTTTCCCAAACTTAACGTGTTTAACACAGTCTGCCGCCATTTGTAATTTTCAAATATAGCAGTGACCCCTGTGTTTTTCGAGCTGAATAAACATTTTACAAAAAAAAAAAAAAACGAAAAAAATGACCAATTTTGGCAATAAAGTAACATATCTTGCCTTTGATAATATTTGTTATACATTTATTTTTTGACAACGTTTTCGAATCTATATGTACAGTAGTACAAACCCAATAAAAACACTAAAAATTATCCAATATGGTAGAAAAGTAACTTATCTTGCCTTTGAAAATATTTACTTATATATTTGTTTTTGTTGACAACTTTTTCAAGTCTTTGTGCAAGTACAAACCCAAAGGGGCTATTTTCTGTCTCATTCTATTTTTGGTACCGCACTTAAATTTAAATTTCACGATATCTTTTTGGGGGGGTGGGTATTTTTTTTCACATTAGGTCCACCTCCAGAATTTTCGACTATGCGGAATAAGAAAATCTCATTTAAAATTTGCAGAGGCAAGTAGTTTTCGAGTTATAAAGACCTGTACTATGCACTATAATTCACTGGCGGCCATGAATAAACACTCCCAACCTCCCCATATTAAGAATGGCTTTCGGAATAAACAACACCCATGCCTAACCACTTGGTTTAACCTTTTAACTGTCTTTCGTCTGTTAATGACGGCTTTTGGAACAAATACCATCATTCTCCCCATGTAAAGAACGGCAACCTACCCATGTTAAAATTGTGGAGGTGGACCTAATGTGAAAATTTACCTTTTGTTTGTTAATAAATTGTTAATTGAAAGCACAGAATAGTGACAAAACACCATCCCCTCCCCTTGGTAAGAATGGCTAAACAAATAACGGTTTTCTTGGTAGAAACATTTCTGTATTTCACCTAACAATTTCTGGTGCTAATGAACTTACTGATCCGCGTTATTTTTTAAATCGTCTTTCCAAGTTTAATTAAAGTTTTGATATATATTTTTATTCAATTGTAAGGTTAAAGTACAGAATAGGTACAAAACACCCTCACCTCCCCATGTAAAGAATGGCTTTTTAAATAATAACGTTATCATTTCAGCATTGCATGAGTACCTAATATTTTTAGCCATTCTTACCATAGAGTGGGGATGGTGTTTTGTAACTATTCTGTGCTTTCAACTAACAATTTATGATTTAAAAAAAGATATCGTGAAATTATAAAAAAATAAAAAGATATTGTGAAAGTTGAATTTAACTTGAAAAAAAATCAACGTGAACGGTGCGTTCAACATTGTAGCCGGAGCTTATTTGGCAATAAGGTCATGTGAGTCGATTAATGGGTGCTAATGCACTTACTGGTCCGCGCTATTTTTTTTAAATCGTATTTCCAAGTTTAATTAAAGTTTTATATGTTTTTTTGGTATTTTTTTAGATTAGGTCAACCTCCACAATTTTCCTTTAAATGACGATTTTTATAGGTTTCCGACTATGCTGAATACGGAAATCGCATTGAAATTTTGCAGAAATAAGTAGTTATCGAGATATAAATAGTTATTTTATGCATTGTATTCTTTGGCGGCCATATTTGTTACGCGCGTCGATTTGTTTATGACGCGCGTTCGCGCGTAAATAAGATGGCCGCCAAAGATTGCAAAGCATTATACAACTTTTTATATCTCGATAACCTGTACTTTCACCTAACAATTTATAGTGTTAATAATAAAAATTCATATTTTCTTATATCGAAAAATAAAAAACAAAAATCAAAAAACCAAAAAAACAAAAAACAAAAACAAAAAACAAACCCCAAAAACGACTTCGACACAAAAAGCAACAGAGCAACTTTTTTTTGCCTGATATAATAAAGAAAAATTGAAAAATTTCGAAGATAAACAAATGAATTATGATTTTTTTTTACTTATCGAGTAAACAGAAAATTAAATGTCTTAATTCGTTTGGTCAAATCGCGGTGGATGAAATGAATTGAAACGGAAGTTCAGTTCAATCAACAAAACAGGTTCGCACTATCGACTTACGAAAAAGATTTTTATTTTATTTAATATTTTTACAATTGGCGATGTTTTATCTTAATAACATAGAAACATTCCTCGACTCTAAAGATGGGTTGTCTGAAAATTTCAAATAAATTGGTAACGCAGAAATATGGTTTTATCGACTTTGAACGAACCAAGAATTATATATATATATATATATATATATATATATATATATATATATATATATATATATATATATATATATATATACCTGGCCGTTTTGCTTTTACTTTTCTTCAAACGGAACAAATTTGATTTCTTGAAGGGATTCATACCTATAATATTTTCTAAATAACTGTCATATATTTATTTCAAAAATCACTATCTGTCTCCGTTTATATATATATATATATATATATATATATATATATATATATATATATATATATATATATATATATATATATATATTAGTTTTGGGACGATTAATCGGAATCGGAAAAAGCGGAAGATTTGGGGGTATCGGAATCGAAAAAATGTATGCCTATTTTCCGATGCCAAAACGATACTTTTTTTATTTGATTTTGTTTAAACAAAAATTTCCCATTACTAGTCATGATAAAATAATAAATATTTAATTATTTTAAATAATCAGTAAAGCTCAAATCGATAGACTATCCTCCACAAATGTGTTTTTACGTTTACGAAAATATTTGCATATTCACCATTTTTTTTTTACGAAAATCGGAGAAAATAACAATCTTATAGTTAAATAATTAGAAATTTATAAAGAATCCTAATCGGAATCGGTAATGGTATTGGAATCGGGGAAAATATTGGAATCATCCCATCTCAAAACATCGTTTATTTACGACTCGGACAGCAGCCGCCGGTTAGCGTAATGATTAGGAACCTTGATTGTCGTACAGGCGGTCGGCTTTCAATCCTGGCTTGAGGTAGTTGTCTGTCTAACCGCACTGATGAGCTGTGAAACAGCGAAACAATACTGTATGTTGATGACGATATATATATATATATATATAAATATATATATATATATATATATATATGTATATATATATATATACACTAGAAAAAGTACCCGTCGTTGACTGAGTTCGAAAACAGCCTACAGAAAATGGACTCTAATTTATGAAAGTATGATAGGTTATGAAAAGGAAGGGTTGTAAATTTGGGTTGAATTTGGGGGTATCAAAACCAAAGCAAAATATGATGAAAGTAAAAATAAAATAAATAAACCCCATAATTTATTATACCATACTTGTTTACACTAAAACACTTATCACAATATTCTGTGGATCTATATTAAAAAAAACCTTGTTAAACTTTGTGACATATTTCCATTATATGGAGGCCAGGTACGAACGAACACCCCATAATTTTATTGTAGCATATTTCTTCAAACTGAAACATAATTATCAAAGTATACTTACGCAGATAGATATGAAAAGTCTTTATTAAAGTTTGTGCGTATTTCCATTCTATGGAGGCCAGGCGCGAACGCAGACCCCACAATTTTATTATACCATCCCTATTTATATAAAAACATACTTATGAAAGTATTCTTATATACATCTATATCAAAAACACTTGTAAACGTTTCTTTTTTAATTTTTTAATTTTTTATTTCCATACTTTGTGGACCAGGCGCGTATGCAGACCCCACAATTTTAATGAATCACCGTTCTGATAGATGAAACATACCCATTCCTGTGTCTCAATACATCTTCTATCATTATTTGTGGTCAGTTTTCTATAACAGTCAACCATATAGGAGCCTATTCTTGACCACACACACACACACACACACACACACACACACACAGACATTCAGCTGTATATATATATATATATATATATATATATATATATATATATATATATATATATAAGAAAATTGAATAAAGAACAAAGTCACAGAGAAACTTACAGAGGAATAGTATAATAGAGATTATGTAACTGTTCCTAAAGTTGTAAATGCTTTTTTTTTTTTTTTAAATCTCGTAAATTTTTTATTTTTAAAAAAGTTTTTAAAAAATAATTTTATTTTCTTCGTTGTATTTTCATGCTTTGTTTTTCTCCTTCCTCTCTATCATCTCATCCCCTAAATTGTTCCATTTCTCATCTGAGATTCAGCGTTGTCTTTTACCCTCCTCTTTGTATAATACCAGCTTTTCTTCTCTTATGTTTAGCTTCGAAATGCCATGGCATGGATAGGTTTCTCCCCTCTTACACGTTTTGTGACCCTTAGTATCTTGTCAAGGTAATAAAGTTTTTTATGTAACTGTGTTATAATATTTTTAAATTATTTCAAATTTTTGCTCTTCTAAATCGAGTAGAGAATTTTTATCCTCATAGATTCGTCTCATTGAAAATTTCTTTCTCAGCTTAATTTTATGAATACACGCATACACCCATCAATATGACTATATATATATATATATATATATATATATAATTACTTACTATAATAATTATTAAATACCTACAGACACTAGTGTGTTATCCTTTCCAGTGCAGAGAGTCAAGATTACCACCAGTCGATAGATCCGAACCCGGCAGCAGAAGCCATCCCTGGCTTCATTAGCAAGGACCTAATCCATTCGACTGCCGTTACCCGTGAGAAATGCTGTTGAATTTTAAAGATTTATTGTTTAAATCTAATCAATGTATAATAATCAGCGCATAAGAGCTAAAGTGATCGACTTTAATTTAACTCAACGATAAGAAACGAGTTTCTGAAAGGGGCTGACATATAGATACACACACACACACACACACACACACACACACACACACACACATATATATATATATATAAAATTTTATTCATTCAATAAATGTAAAAATTTATGACGTGAAATGGTTAAATTTTAAATCAAATGATTTTTATTATTCTATGTAAGAAAAAGAATACATTTGACATATTATAACATCTTATCGTATAGGATTTAGTTGTCGACCATCTCTTTAGTGGAGAAAATATTAGCAAATAATTATAATATATATATATATATATATATATATATATATATATATATATATAACTACTTCATTTACTCACATAAAATTAATTTACGAAAGTATAAATTTATGCGTAAACTTTAAGTATTTACTTCAAAAGTGCTCAATAGAGCTAGTTAGTAATTTATAAAATATATATGACGATTAAGCTACACTGAATATTCCGCGTTTCATCCACTCTAGGATATATATATATATATATATATATATATATATATATATATATATATATATATATATATATATATATATTTAAAATAATTTCTGACGAAGACGCATCACAGACCGTCTGAAATGCGCGTAAACGATTTCAATGACTTAAAAGCATTATTACAATGATCCAAACATAATTCTCAATGAAAACCAAGACACGGAATAATAAAATAATGTTAAAAAATACACATTGTTGGTGACTACTCCCTTATTTAAATATATATATATATATATATATATATATATATATATATATATATATATATATACAGTGATGATCATATTTATTGGCACGGTAAAATAAAAGTTAAATTTTGTCTAATAAATTCTAAAAAAGGGATTAAATTAAAGAAAATAACAAAGTATATTATGTATTTTTAACTGGCCTTTCCGATGCAGCAATCGGATTTTAGAAAAAAATAAATAACAAAGGAACAACAAACATAATTGCAAAAAACCCTTGTTCAAAATTATTGGCACGATTTATTTAACAATCAATTGGCCTTTGGCCTTGATTACCTTCCTCAGTCGCTTTTCATAGTTTACAACCAAGTTGTTGCACTCTTCAGTAGTAATTTTAGCCCACTCTTCCTGACAATAATCCTCCAATTGAATAAGATTCTTAGGCTTCCTTTGCATTACCCTCAATTTTAATGTTCTCCATAAATTTTCAATTGGATTAAGGTCTGGGCTTTGTGATGGCCACTCCAAAACATTAATATGATTGTCCTCAAGCCATTTCTTAGTCAGTTTAGCCGAATGCTTTGGGTCATTATCTTGCATGAACCACCAACGACGACCAAGTGAGAGCTCTTTAGCAGAGTCTTTCAGGTTTTCATCCAATATTTTAACATAATCTTCCTTTTTTATGCTACCTGTGACCTTAACAAGTCGCCCTGGTCCAGAGGCAGCAAAGGATCCCCAAAACATCAAACTGCCTCCACCGTGCTTCACTGTGGGTATGGTGTTCTTAGGCAGGAAACCTTCGCCAGATTTTCTGTAAATATAAGACACTTTATTATGGCCAAATAACTCTATTTTCGTTTCGTCAGTCCATAGAACACGTTTCCAGAATGCAACATCTTTATCAATATGACGTTTTGCAAAGGCTAGCCTTGCTTTCAGGTGCATAGCCTTCAATAAGGGAGTCTTTCTCGGACGACATGCTTTTAAACCAGCTCTCTTCAAAACTCTACCAACTGTATGTCGAGATACATTCACTCCAGAGGTGCTCTGTTCATCAACAATCTCCCCAACAGAGATCCTTGGGTTTTGTTTTACTTGTCGAACAATTTTCCGTTCATCTCTTGGGGAAAGAATCCTTTTTCTCCCTCCACCCTCTAAACTCATAACGTGGCCTTGCGATTTGAACTTGTTTATTATGGCTCTAACAGTGGATTTGGGAAGGTTTAGCTTCTTTGAAATCTTATCATAGCCCTCCCCATTGGTATGGCATGCTACAACAAGCTTCCTGACGTCTTCGCTGTGTTCCTTAGTTTTAACCATGGCGATTGAAAATTATAATTTAGTCACTTATAATAGTTTAAATAAATCGCTATCTAAAAATTATCTGAAAAAAATTATTCACTGAATTAGCGTTAAACAAGCATAATATGGCTATAAAAAAGTTCAGAAAGCACGTAAACCGGAAATTGATTGATATTATACTGATACTAAAAGAAAAACAAAGCCGTGCCAATAATTTTGAACAAGGGTTTTTTGCAATTATGTTTATTGTTCCTTTGTTATTTATTTTTTCTAAAATCCGATTGCTGCATCGGAAAGGCCAGTTAAAAATACGTAATATACTTTGTTATTTTCTTTAATTTAATCCCTTTTTTTAGAATTTATTAGACAAAATTTAACTTTTATTTTACCGTGCCAATAAATATGATCATCACTGTATATATACTTCAGAATAACAATCGAATTTTACCATACAATTTTTATGTGAATTTTTATATCCTTTTCGTTAACTTCTCTTACTCTTTGATATTTAAATATTAAAACACTTTTAATTGTGATTTTCCATGTCTCACTGACTTTAGCAAATAAGGTGTAAACCATTATAATTATTTGCTGATATTTTCTCCTACTAAGAGATGGTTGATATCAAAATCCTATAGGATAAAGAGTTATATTTCAAATGTATTTTTTGTCTTACATAGAATAATAAAAATCTTTGGATTTTAAATTTAACCATTTCACGTCATAAATTTTTAAATTTATTTAATGACTAAAGTTTGATTCATTTGCTATATCTTGTATATCGAGCAATTTTCATTTAGATGGGATAGTACTTATAGAATATTACTGCCAATAATATTTTGTGAGACTTATGATCACAGGTTTCCATACCAGTTGATTGTTAGATAATTTTATTCTGAAGTACATATATATATATATATATATATATATATATATATATATATATATATATATATATATATATATATATGTATATGTATATAAGTGAACGTGTATGTGTGTCTGTGTACATTTCCCTACGCAATAACTCTGTCAATTTTAAGCCTACAGATCAGAATTTGATATACAGGGTACGGAGACTTGGGAAAATCGATGTGATCTGTTTTCGGTCAGAACTTTGGCGATTAAGGGGTCAAATTTCAACGATTTGACCTTTGAGAACTCTACCAAACACCTCCGACAATTTAGGGTCCAAACAATTGACATTTTCGATATAGATTCCTTGAACATGGATCTAACTTAATAATATGATTTGAGCTCAAAACAATAAATGTTAAGGGGATATAATAGCCGTCAAATTTTAAAAAATTGACCTTTTTTTTTTTTTTGCTCAGCATAAAACTCCAAACACTCGAGCAACGCCGGGCACCCATGCTAGTGTATATATATATATATATATATATATATATATATATATATATATATATATATATGTATAACTACTTCATTTACTCACACAAATTTAATATACGAAAGTATAGATTTATGCGTAAACTTGAAGTGTTCAATACGTAGGTAGAGCTAGTTAGTAATTTATAAAATATATATGACGAATCCTACAGTGGATGAAACGCAGAATATTCAGTGTAGCTTAATCGCCATATATATTTTATAAATTACTATATATATGCATATATATATATATATATACATATATATATATTCACTGCATAAATTTTGAAATTTACATAAAAATAATTTTTACATGTTACACAACTACTAGATCGACTTTCCCAGAATTTTTAAAAATATGTGTATTTTTTAGGACATTATTCTGCACATAAAATTATAGGTATGAAAACCTTACTACATATATCGATGACTATATGTACTTCGGTTGAAGCAGACTGTTCTGTAATTAAAATGAAGCGTGTTTTGAACCATGGCCTACTTTAGCTTTTCCCTGCGACTTCTTTGGAAACTGCAAGCGTCTGGAGGCCAGATGCCCGCTTCTCAAATGTCTTGTGGTTGACGTGACGCTTAACATTCGGTCTGCGCTCAAGTTTTCAACGTGTTTCATTGATAAGAACTGTTTTAAACAATATATTCAATCCCTTAGCACTTGGACCTTCTTGCATATATCGAATATTCAAAGTTAGCCGTTAGAAAAAAATATATATCGAAAAGCACTAAGAAAAGTGATAAAATATAGCCTTGAAAAAAAGGAGTTATAAAAAAGTTTGTTTGTATTGAGACTAGGGCACTGGTAGACTCGCGAAAAATAAAAGAATAATAAAAATGTTAACTTCTCAAAAAATGGTCGGTCAGGAATAAATTCTGGAACAAAGGATCGCATCATTATCAAACATTGGCCATATATTCAGTTGTGCTATATGATATGTTCTGGGTAATAAAGAAGTTGGTGTTTATTTAAATAAAATTGATTAAAAACAAAAATATAGAAACAAAACAAAGATGACATATTCACATATCACGTTAATTGATCAATTAGTGTTTTTAATTAAGCAAATCAAAATATATTAGGAAACTATGAAGAGGCCGGCCGGAGCCATGTTGTTTTAAATTTTGCTAAAAATCAATAGCGAAAATTCAATTCGACTACAGAGATTTTGATTACCATATATTTCGGTATATAAGACAACCCTTAAAGTTAAAAAGAAAACATCTTTAAAAACCAATATGTCGTGAGATACTGGGTGTTGCAATCTCTAGGCTAGGCGAAACAGACTTGGTTTCGTGATTTAGCAATCGTCTTATACAACCGATATATGATCAATTTATTAAAATTTGCTCCAATTTTGTACCTCGGCGTATCTGACAATCTACGCCGAAATATACGGTACTTTTTAATAACTAAACATTGTAAAATTTGATTTTCTTAAAAAATACTTGATCAAGTCTTGCAATATGACATTTTCGTTCCGTGACATAATGTTTCGACTGTATTTTTGTTTTTAAATCAAGTGTAATTCGAAATAAGCGCCATATTCTGTATTCATCTGAACATAAATTATAATGCAAGTGAATTATCTAGATATGACCAATGTTGGAAAAGGAGGAGCAAAAAATGTCCTTCGCCAGCACATTTTTCCCCACAAGGGCATTGCAGAGGCAGACATTGCTACGACTACGCCAGAAAGACTCGTATCTTGTTGAAAGCATAACACAAACATGTTGATAAATGTTCAATGTTTATAGGTTTAAAATACATATTAATTGATGCAAACTTCACAAAGTGTTTTAGTTTTTCCAACCCTCACACACACACACACACACACACACACACACACACACACACACACACACACGCACATATATATATATATATATCAGAATATGATTTCCATCATTTTCATCACACGCATACACACACATACACACGCATATATATATATATGTGTGTGTGTGTGTGTGTGTGTGTGTGTGTGTGTGTGTGTGTGTGTGTGTGTGTGTGTGTGTGTGTGTGATATTCTTACGTGATGGAGAGATGAGAAACGTAAAAAAAAAACAAATCATATGTTCATCAACGTTTCATCTTTATTTCAAGATTTAATCGGGATGATTAATTTGAAGAAAATTAAAATACTAGTACAACATTTTATAATACATTAACTGTGTTTGCAATGTCAAAAGATGTCTTTGTTCTATTTCAGAACGAAGTAGTATAGTGCATAAAAAGTGTATATACCTTTGTGGCATCGGGTAAATGAGATTTTTTGACGTCATAGAGACATTACATATTTAGGTGAAGTTAGAAAAATCCGACTCACTCGATTCCACAACGCTACATAGACTTTGAATGCCAATTGTACATATATTATTTTTTCAAATCAATCATCCCCAGGAAGTTTAGAAATAATGACGAAACGTTGATGGACTTTGTTTATTTTCATCTCTCCTTATATATATATATATATATATATATATATATATATACATACATATATATATATATACATAAATATATATATATATATATATATATATATATATATATATATATATATACGATAGCGTGTGTATTTTTTGTTTGTCACGCTTAACCTTAACGTATATTCCATGAACAAAGCCTCTTTCGTAGAAGCTCACGCCTGTGGAATTGTCTTCCGTTTTCCTGCTTTCCAGCTGACTACAATATGGTTGTCTTCAAGTCCAGCATAAACAAGTTCTTGATGAGCCGTTCCACTTAAGTTAACAAATTTACCGAATTTCCATTACTAACGATTACTATATTGTCATATTGACTACTGTACACTCTTAACCCTTATCCTCGAGTGGTCTATGGGCCTTGATAAGTGGTTATGCCTATTTAATAAAAGTTTTATATTGAATTCCGTTGGCCTCATGTCAACTCGGCTAGTATCGCATTTGACATGCATATAAGTTTATTGTTGGGAGAGTAAGCTGATTGTCTGATACGTTAGGCTTATATATTTACTTTTTTTACTTTGTTTAATTTTTTTGATTTATGATTAAGGTACACAATAAAATAAATTTAGAATTTAAAGTTAATTTAGCTTTTTACCAAAAGTAATAAATATCGTAATATAATAATTAATATTAATTTTCATTTAAAAGTATTATATTGTTTATAGTTAGTAGTAATAGTCGACAGTAAAAATGTAAATGAAACAAAATGAAATAATATAAAAATGATAAAATACTAATGATGATAGAAGTAATTAATTAACACAATACTATAATATAAAATATACTGATGTACTAATTTAATAATAATCTAATACAATTACAACCAAATGTTTCTATGTCCATATAAAATTGTATTGATATAAAGAAAATAAAAGTTATATATATCTATATATCTATAAAAGTGAACGTATCTGTCTGTTTGTGTGTCTGTGTATATTTCTCTATGCAATAAGTCTGTCAATTTTAAGTCTACAGACTCGAAAATTGATATACAGGGTACTAAGATTTGGGAAAATCTATGTGATCTGGTTTAGGCCAGAAATTTGGCTGTTAAGTGGTCAAAGTTAAACGATTTGGCCTTTCAGAACTCTACCAAAATCCTCCGACAATTTGGGGTCTAAACACTTGAAATTTTCGATATAGGTTCTTTGGACATGGATCTAACTTAATGACTTGATTGAAGCCCAAAACAATAAATTTTAAGGGGTTAAAATAGGGGCCAAATTTTTAAAAAATTACCCTCTTTTTTTTTCTCAGCGTACACCTCCAAACACCCGGGCAATGCCGGGCACCCATGCTAGTATATATATAAATTTTTAAAAAAGTAGCAGTTAATTGAAAGGGAAATTGATAATGAAATAAAAGAAGTACATTAACTGAACGATAAAATATTAGATCATTGAATATAAAAAAAAATCATGGTATAATAAAGTAATGAGGCAAGAACAAAATGAAGACGTCAAAGTGATATGGGATATGTCAAGACTAGATGGATAAAAACGGTTAGCATGAGTGCGATGCAAATCGGGTGAAGGGGCGTCTAAGAGGCTATACGCACATGGTAGCGTTACTAACGTTTATTTTAATATTGATAATAAGTAAACGGTGTTAGTATTAAAGTAAAATGAATCTAGAATATAAAGCAAATGTTATAAATGTAAACATGCATACGTTGCATAAAATAAAAACTAAAATCTAAGTAACAATATACTTGTTAATTTCGTAAGTATAAGTTATCTTGAGTTCAACTTGATTTTGAAATTCACAATGTAGTTCCAGTAGGACAGGGCCACATGCCACACAGCGCGTGACAAGATTAATTTACCGAGAAAAAACAATTGATAAAAGAAAAAAATTCACGAAATTGACCTGTCATTCGTCTATCTCGTTCGTGCGATTTACCCCCTCCCCTTTCAAAATTATAGACGCTGCATAAACTAAGAACAAAAATCTTAGTAATTGACGTCCAAATTGAAGTAAGAGAGGATTAAGATTTGGTAGAAAATGCAATTCATTTTGCTTAATTAATTTATGTATTAGTTTATATTTATTCAGAAGCTTATCTACCTTTAAATCTAATTATATATAATTTCTATTTAAATATACATAACAAGGTAAGTTAAAAGTGTGACAATTAACAAGCGTTATTTTTCTTTAAAATACTCCATCTGACTATTCGTGATAGATTATGATCAGTTCGTTTCAGATAATATGAACATCTTTTATTATAATTTGAATTGTTCAAAGGATATTTAAGGTCATTCATTGAACGAATTTCCCGCAATAGCAATGAAATATTAATTTATATTGGGATCTTCCTTTGTTGTTATATTTGTTTGTGTAACAGTAGAAGTTCTACATGACATTCTGACTTATTAAGACATGTTTTAGATGTTTTTAACTTTGTTTAGAATTTTGTTATTATGTTTCGTAATTATTATTCACAGTTATTAACTTCTATTTCGAATTTTATGAAGGATATTATTATGAGAGAAGTATAATTTAAAAAAGATTTGACAAATAAGATTTGGTTCTACATTTACATTAAAAGGAGGTGTAAACCAAAGAATCTTTTTCTTTCTATTTTTAGATATATTTTTGAGTAATGTAGGTTTAGAGTTTTTTAGTAAGGTGTTCTCATAACTGCTACTTTTAGAGCTTTGTTGTAAAAGGTTTTGTTAGTATCGAATATTTCTTTGCTCGATAAATTATTGCTTATTGCTTTACTATTACTGTATATATATATATATATATATATATATATATATATATATATATATATATATGCATATATATATGAGAGAGAGAGAGAGAAAGAGAGAGATGGAGGAGTGGAGGAGAGATATTAAAACTCAATTATGAAGAAAAGGGTTATATATCTATATATTATGATATGTTTAGATGAAAGTTAAAGTAAAAACTCCTAATAAAAGAGAGGAAAAATCAGCTATTGATTTTATATGCTGAACTTGCTTGTGTGATAATAAAACTTTTCATATGCACATGACATTAAGCTGTATAAAGGGTTAACTTTAATCAAAATTGTCTGTTCCTCCTTTCATCTGATTTTTTCGATTATCGAATATAGATACTTATCGAAGACAATCCGTTACAAATCCAATCTAAGAACACTGCCAAATAAATTACATTTGTGTAAAATTAATAAAAAAACGGCATAGCCGTTTTAGAGTCGATAGGGAACGAAGTCATATTCATCCCTCCATACACAGTCCTTTTTATAGAATAGTTGATAGAGATTTATTAAAAACTTTGTTTTCTTTCATTTTTTTAAATTTCTGATTGCAACTATATCGTTTTTTACGAATTGTCTGGCTTTCTCTATCTTCCTTTTCAGTTAAATTCTATGCAATATTTGGAATTATTCTAATCAGATCCCATCACCAAGCAATAGGTTATCACCAGGTAAAAACTGGTTATCCTCTATAATATAAATCTCACCTTTCTCTTTAAATGTATATATGCATATATATGCATATATATGCATATATATATATATATATATATATATATATATATATATATATATATATATATGCCTAAAGCTTTTTGACAAACGCGTCGAAACGTGACAAAATCGATATCGTTTGAAACCGCCAACTTTCGGACGACAAATATCGAAGAATATGCCAAAAACATTAAGTCCTCAACTGGGCAGTTTTCTACAAGGAGGGGTCGTTTTTTTCGCAGACATTTTCGAAAGTCATCGATACTTTTCGTTTGACTACCCTTAATTTTGACGGTCGTCACTTCCGGTTTTGCCTACTACCATTTTTTATTTTGCTCAACACACACCCTCACACACCCGGGAAACGCCGGGCAACCAGACTAGTTAACGATAACATAAACGTGGAAATTTCTCTAACTTATTATATTAATCAAGACAGCAGATAGTAAATCTAAATTACGAAAATTCTAAACTTTTAGAACACAGGAAACTGGAAAGTAATCTCTCTGACAGTTCGAAACCTTGAAGAACATGTCATGTGACCTTATTTGTTTCCGGTTACCGGCAGCGACCGGCTGTTTGATTTATGACTATTCTGTCTCCGACAGTGTTTGTAAAATGTCACTTTGTATGGACTATGAGCGATTCTTCCATAATTGAAACGCTACCCATGCGGATCATTTGCCAACGCTATCACTTAAGTCGAATCCATTAAGTTACTAATAGAAATAACTAAATAATCATGACATTTGCTTGCGGGCTTCTTGGGCGATCTGAAATTATCTTTTTATCCTTTTCATTGGTTTATTTTGTCTGTTTTACAGAAAGTGTCATTGGTTTAATTTGTCATTGGTTTAATTGTGCAAACGGTTCATCAATTTAAATAAAATAAAAATAAGTACAATACTACGAAACAATTAAAAAAAAGCTTAACTGATATGTAGCTTTTTTGTATAGTATTACATTTTCGAGCTAACTAGCTTTTCTTCTAAAATAATTTTTATGCATATAAATTATTTTTGCTGAGTATATGTTCTGATAAGAAAAAAGGGATCTAAAGTAATTTAGTTTTAATTATTCGTCATTATGATCGAAGTTTAAACAGCCACATGATCTTTTAAATCTTTACATAGCGAAAACGATTTAAGATAACGCCATTCGGTTAAGTCCAAATATCCAGTTAAGACTCCGGAAGTGGACTCAGTTTTCCCAAATATGGTACGGAACGAAAATCACAAAACATTAAACGAAATACGAAACCATATGGAATTTATTCATTTTAAAACTTATTTTAGTTTAAATATTCTTGTACTATCATGAAATAATAAATAATAATTAACTTTCATTTTTTTATTTTCTATAAATAGGTTTTTTTATTCATTTATTTATTACGGACTATTACCCCCCATCTTTTAGTTTTTGTTTCACGGCGTTTTGGTCAACCATTCCTCTGGCCTTCGTTAGGTCTTTGAGAGCGACGGGACATAACTCTCCTAACTGAATCCTCAGCAATTACTGCCTTCCATAGTTGTTGTCGTATCATCACGTAAAGAGAAATAGTTGGCCGAAACGTCGTGAAACAACAACTAATAAAGATGGGGATAAAAATCCGCAATAAATAAATTGATAAATAATGGAAATTACTCATCTCAAAAAGAATTCCAATTAATTAAATGTTGTTTTCTTTTAACGCGTGTGTTATCACATATTATTATATATTAACATCTCTGTCTGTCTTTCTGTCTCTCCGCCTGTCTATCTGTCTGTGTGTCTGTCTGTCTGTTTCTCTCCCTCTCTCTCTCTCTCTATATATATATATATATATATAGAGAGAGAGAGAGAAAGAATGAGAGAGAGAAAGAAACAGACAAACGAACAGACAGACAGACAGAGATGCCAATATATAATAATCTCTCTCTCTCTCTCTCTCTCTCTCTCTCTCTCTATATATATATATATATATATATATATATATATATATATATATAGCGTGTCCAGGGGTGATGAAAAAAATCCAATAAAGTGCTCGATCGTAGATGTGAGAGCTGAAGATACAATATTTATTATGACACTATATATACATATTTCAAGGTCGTACCATTGGTTTCGATACACCGAAAACAGTAATAATATACTGTGGAAAATCGGTATAATCTCTTCGGCGACAAAGAAAAATCTGAAACTAATGCAAAATGAACGAACATAGAAGAAACGCTAGACGAGCGTTTAAGACTCAGAATTTCATATTTAAAAAAATATCGTTTTAAAACTGACGTTAATAGATTATTATAGAAGAAAGAAAGGAAGAATGTGTGTGTGTGTGTGTGTGTGTGTGTGTGTGTGTGTGTGTGTGTGTGTGCGTGCATAGCGGTGAAGGGGGTGCGATGGAAAACTCTCTAAAAAATATAAAGGTCCTGTTAAAGCCATATTAATAAATAAAAGTAGGACAATTAACGGTAATAAATAATGAGAAAGGCATGAATATATTAATATGATTTATAAAATTTTTTAAATTATTTAAATTAATTAAATTAATTAAATTAAATAAAATAAGGATAAAGATAAATAAGGTAAATTTAATAAATAAATAAAAAATAAGAACTTTAAAAGAATTTTAAATTTATTTAAAAAATATTAATATTTTAATTATGAGAGAATAATAGTGAATGGAGAAATTTAAGATAATTAAAATAATTAAAGGAAATTAATAAATATTAAAAGACTATACAACTATCAGATGCGAAGGTTGTGGGGGGGGAAGGGGAATAGTTTCTCTATAAAGGTTATCCTTATTATTGGGGGGGGGGTTATATGGTAGAGTTAAGGATATTAGGTGGTGAGAAAGGTTGAGATATGAGTAGAAGAGAGTTGGTTTGGAGATTAGAATGAGAGGTGAATGTGGAATTTAGGTGTCTATACGTGAATAGGGTGTCTTTGTGTAAATAGGGTGTGTGATAGTAAGGAGGTAAGGTGGCGAGGAATGTTGAGGTATGATTAGAAGAGAGATGGTTTGAGGTTTAGAGTGAGAGGTGAATGTGGTATTTAGGTGTCTATGTGTGAATTAGGAGTCTTTGTGTAAATGGAGTGTGAATCGGTTAAGTTATGCTGTTGTTAGGCCATTTGGCGAGGAGGAATTTTCTTTTGTGGGGACATTGTCTGAAGATTTCGTTTTTAATATTCATACAGGCTATGGATGGGTTATTGATAGCCTGAAGGATCCTAAATTTTTCAGTAGTGCAAAGTGAGCAGGTCTTGGAGGTTGGATCGTAAGATTTTTTAATATCCATGATTGACCATTTTATTTTATATGGAGTATTAGATTCTTTAAGCGACCAAATCTTGGTGGCTAAAGATGTGTCAAATTTCTTTTGGGGATATTTGAAAGTGGAGTTATGTGCATACAGCCTCTGCTTGAAGGTACCCTGAGTCATTCCAATGTAGATTTCTTCTTTACCTGGGTTATTTTCAGGAATGACTTTGGCCTGGTAAACGATAGATTTGATTGTGCAGCCTCCCCCCAGAGGACAGGTATCTCCTCCCCTGCATGAGCAGCGAGGGTTAGGGGGGTTAATAGGGATTGGGGGTTTATATATATAACATAAAGCTGAACATCTCTTTGTGCGTCTGGTCACGAATAGGCTCCTATATGGTTGACTTATAGAAAACTGATCACATATAATGATAGAAGATGTATCGATACACAGGAATGTGTATGTTTGATCTGGCATAATGATGATTCATTAAAATTGTGGGGTCTGCGTACGCGCCTGGTCCACAAAATATGGAAATAAAAAAATTGAAAAATTAAAAAAAACGTTTACAAGTGTTTTTGATATAGATGTACATAATAATACTTTGATAAGTATGTTTTAACTTAAATAGGGATGGTATAATAAAATTATGGGGTCTGCATTCGCGCCTGGCCTCCATAGAATGGAAATAGACATAAACTTTAATACAGACTTTTCATATCTATTTGCGTAAGTATACTTTGATAATTATGTTTCAGTTTGAAGAAATATGGGGTGTCCGTTCGCGCCTGACCTCCATAGAATGGAAATATGTCACAAAGTTTAACAAGGTTTTTTAATATAGATCCACATAATATTGTGATAAGTGTTTCACTGTGAACAAGTATGGTATAATAAATTATGGGGTTTATCTATTTTATTTTTACTTTCATCATATTTTGCTTTGGTTTTGATACCCCCAAATTCGAAGCTATCTATTTACAACCCTTCGTTTTCATAACCTATCATACTTTCATAAATCAGAGTCCATTTTCTGTAGGCTGTTTTTGAACCCAGTCAACGGCGGGTACTTTTGCTAGCATATATATAGAGAGAAGGGGAGAGAGAGACAGACAGACAGACAGATAGACAGACAGAGATGTCAATATATAAATAAAACGTAAAAGTGAATTTATATCTCTAAATACAGCCCTAAGAAAGTTATGGACCAGAACATCAATTAATATTCTTAAGGGACGAAAAATATTACAAGTGGGCCGGTAGTTTAGGAAAAATCAGCCCGAGCCGATATTTTCTTTGGAAAGATCGATCTTACTTCGAGCGGTCTTTGTGATTGGCGTGAGTGATAATCCGATTTCCAAAAGAATAAGAGAAAAGGAAGTATTTTCTAATTTTCTCGACGCGTCGCTAAACTAGTCATATAATAACGATAAAAATGGAAATTCTTTTGCTATC
The DNA here is from genome assembly GCF_053919585.1 of Euprymna scolopes. NCBI lineage: Eukaryota > Metazoa > Mollusca > Cephalopoda > Sepiida > Sepiolidae > Euprymna > Euprymna scolopes. The sequence goes on along the minus strand of NC_136490.1, from coordinate 114,412,522 downwards.
GAAAGAAAGAAAGAAAAAGAAAGAAAAATTTCAGTGACGTCACAAGGCCATCGTTTTTGAATCGGCCATCCGAGAAAAGCAACGGAGTACGATGTTAGTCGATGAGATTTTGTTCAACACTCGTTCTTCTCAGTGCCGAATTGCTATCTAAAAACCATAACATTACTTTGTTACATATAAAAACCGAGGATATATCAGAAAAGAAAAGAGAATTCCGCTCGTGAAAAAAAATGCTGCCGATTGCAAGATGGTTCTGTAATATGTAATTCTTTTTTTAATAACTTGCTGTTTCGTCTTTTCTAATGCCATCAATATGGATTTCGACTAAGTTTACGGTTTGATCAAAGAATGAATACAAGACGCACATGTTACAGTCTTCAAGTAAAAACTTTGTTTAATTTTCATTTTCATTTCTCTTTAATTTATTGATTTTCATTCAAAAAATAAAAACAAATAAAATATATATAAATATATTACTTGTCCGGATATGGATTTTCTCCTCTTTGATAATCCAAGCTATAAAAGTTGTACATTTCCGCTTGTTAAGTGGATGAGTAGCAAGATTATTAATTGCATAAAAGATTACTAGACGGAATCTCTTGTACTGTTTTCATTGCAATTTATTCAATTAAGAATGAAACAATTTATTCGACCGGAGCAATTTAGAATACATCCAGAAAGCGCTTCAGTCGACAAGTGCTGGAAACATTGGCGTGAGACATTTACGAGGTGCTACATTCAGAAAAACCGGGACGTCCATCCATAAGCGTGCGCTTCTAACCAACTACCTGTCTCATGCAATCAACGAAATTATCTCTAATAGCGTTACCTACGAATAAGCAATCGTCATGCTGACCGCTATATACATAAAGCCCCAAAATTAGATATTTTCTAAACACCCACTTCTGACTTGCCGAGAAGAATCAGGCGAAACATTGACTATTTCCTTGAGAATCTTCGGAGACTAGGCAAAGATTGCAACTTCTGCCATGTGAAGGCATTACAAGCCCAAGAACAAGACATTTGGGACGTCTTCATTTTTTTTTACACAGGCATCACCACATTATCAAGGCCAAGAGGCCACTCAAGAATAAGGGTTAAAGAGTGTACAGTAGAAATTGGACAATATAGTAATCATCAGTAATGAAAATTCGGTAAATTAGATAACTTATATAGAACGGTTCATCAAGAACATATTTACGTTAGACTTGAACACAACCATATTGTAGTAAGCCGGAAGGCAGGAAAACGGAAGACAATTCCACATGCGTGCAGTTCTAAGAAAGAAGCTTGGCTCATGGAATCTAGGTTTAGGTTTAGGCACAGATAAAGATATTGATAGTGTTTTCAGCTAGACGAGTGTTTCTTGTGAAAGTTTGGCGAGGGGGTATCATAGAGCGGAGCTCAGTCGAACACTTTCAATGAAAATAACGATACATCAGAGACAAACTCGCAACATCTCTTTTGTGAGATAGAGCTGGCAGGGAAGAGAAAATGGCATCTCCTACGAGGCTACGAAGTCTATTTTGAACTCTATCAAGGCAGGACACGTCCTTTCTAGCAGCTCCTGCCCTAATGTGGCAACAGTATTACATCCTTGGACTACCTGGCTCTTATAGAGAATAGCATCAGCCGTGAGATATCTACCGGATCGATAGAAAGATCCCACTATTTTTCCAGCGGTCTTGGCAACAGATTTGATGTACGTGTTCCATTTAAGATCAGGAGTAATGGTCAAGCCCAGAAGCTTGTCAAAACTTGAGGCCTCCTGAAGACGAGAGCCATTCATTTCAATTGATTCTAGATGTGGATCAGAATGTTGATGATGTAAAGAGAGAAGCTTGGTTTTGGATGCATTAAAAGTAACCAGCCACTCCTTTCCCCATTGTACTACATGCTCAAGATCAGAGGAGAGATAATCGGAGAGAACTTACGCAATGTTTAGATAAGACAGCGTGTTCTTGAGAATAAGATCCTTAAATTTAGAACAGCTTACGAGCAAGCCTATACCTTCGGATTTGCTATACAGCATTCTAGTTCTTATTTACAGCCAGACACCTTGGGCGCCGCACTAAACCCACCTCTTCCTACTGCCCCCTCCTTCATGACGATAATCCGACGAAGGTTCAAGAATAATCGGTCAGTGCCATTTTAAAAAGGGGCACCTGCTATTTTTGCGGCTTATCTAAACACATACGAGCTTTCTGCCCTGCCAGAGATACTCGTTGTCATAAATGTGCAAAAACTTCGTCATTTTTCAAAGGTATACAAATCTTCTAAATCTTATACAAAGCCGCTCGTCAAAATGCATTAACTTTAGCCGCTTACTAGTAGAGACGTTTCCTCTGTCTCATGAAGCCGTTGAGGCATTCGAGAAACTGAAAAAGGATATTGCGAAATCAACAATTACAACAATAAACCAAAATATTCTTCTGACCTTTGAAACGGATGCATTAGACTGTGCTATTGCACCTTCTCCGAGACAAGCTGATCGTCCTGTAGCCTTTTTACAAGAATCCTTTCACAGGCGGAACGACGGCGCCCCACAATTTAAAAGTAAGCTTACGCCATAGTAGAGGCGTTAAGAAAATGGCGATACTACCTTATTTTTAACCTCTTTCTAACCAGAAATCAGTTGCTTTTATGTTCAACTCTAAGACAACAAGCAAGATAAAGAATGAGAAAATAGTGAGGTGGAGAACTGAACTATCGTGTTTCTCCTTTGATTTCAGCTACCGACTCGGCACGAAGAACTTAATAGTTGATAGACTTTCAAGAGTATGCTGTGCGTCATCAAGCGGGGACGAATTCTGACCGGTACATAACAATCTCTGTCACCCGGGCATTACTCAAATGGTTACTACTGTGAGGTGTGGAAACTTGTATCTCTCAGTGAAGGAGGTAAAAATAAATTACAACTTCCTGCCAAACCTATGCTGAAACTGGCATTTAATAAAAGCAACACATCCGTTTGAGAGAGCCAATCTTGATTTTAAAGGACCGCTACCAATCAAAAGAAGGAACTGATATACATTAACTGTTGTCGACGAATATTTACAGTTTCCTTTTGCCGTCCCCTGCTCAGCAATATCGGCTAAAGCAGTTATACTATGCCTCTGGTCACTATTCGCCGTCTTTGGAGTTCCTGCCTATATACATTCAGACCGAGGGGTTTCTTTAATGTCAGAGCAGCTTCAACAATTTCTACAGGAACGAAAAGTAGCTATAAGCCAGACAATTCCCTACAACCCTAAAGGTAACGGCCAATGCGAAAGATATAACGGCATCATTTGGAGGACCGTTCGATTGTCTGCATCAAATAAATGATGTTCGGTTGATAATTAGGATAATCTTTTTTTCCTATATGCCATTCGATTCTTATTGTGTACTGCCACGTTTGCCACCTTACATAAAAGGTTTTTACTTTTTCAGCAACCGTGTTCGGCGGGAACTTCGCTTTCATCCTGGCTCTTCGATCCGGTATTGTGTTTCTGAGGCGATATGAACGATCCCTTGAGGATTATGGCGCTGAAATTGTTCCTGATATGTCGTCTAATGACACTCTCTCCTTTGACATCCCGTCAGACACTTCGGATGGGCCAACACCTGAATCCCTGACGGATAAAGGACTAACGTGTTCATCCAGAGACTGACTCTGACGCGGAACTCTTGAGAAGGAATCGTTTCGGAGTGAGGTATTTTAGAACCCACAGACAGACTCGCATAAAAGAGCCTCCCCTGTTTGAATACTCCAAACCTGAATCATAGACTGCCTTGGCGGCGACTGCGAGCCCGTAGGGAGCCTGGATATTAAAGGGACTTTCTTCCCGATTCTCAAAGTTTTGGGCAAAACAGTGAATATGTTATATGGCGGGGGAAAATATTGTGAATATAGATTATCCCCTCTTTAATAATCCAAGCCCTAAAAGCTGTACATTTCCGCTTGCCAAATAGAGGAGTAGTAAGATTCTTAGTTGAATAAAAAATTACTAGACGGAAGCTCTTGTCCTGTTTTCATTACGTTTCTCTTCGTCCACTATCCGCATTTCCAATACATTTAACATACCGAATGCAACCTGCTAATAGTTTTTTTGTTATTTAAGTAATAAAATAATTAGCGTAAACGCAGCTTCGTTTATTTGGAAAACTTATTTCCACAGATTTTCATTTTTTAGGGAAAAACTGAATGGCGCATTTTTCACTGGTGGACATTACCACATTTTCTATTTAATTATTTTCTTAGTGAAAATGTAACAATATATATATATATATATATATATATGTGTGTGTGTGTGTGTGTGTGTGTGTGCGTGTGTGTGTGTGTGTGTGTGTGTGTGTGTGTAAATGGATCGATCAATATGTGTAATGAACGTTAGAGCGAATGGTTCCGTAAACGTACACGTGTTTTTCATCATTCATTAAGGTAAACGAGACGATTCGTACATTGCCCTAATGATAACGTGCACTAACACCGAGTAAGGTGATTCTTAATATTTTTATTTTAAACATTCTGGATATCGAATGCGAGATGTTTCAGGTTTTGCAAATAATTCCCATGGCATAATTAGTGATATGAAATTTCCTGGCATTCTTTCTTCAGACTAATTAAATTACTGAAAAGTTCACATCATCTTAGCCTGACAGTCACGTTATTTGTAACTGGCATAATTTGTGATATGGAAATATTACTGGCAGAAATTTATTTATTTGAAAGAGCTGTGTTTAATATTAGCACTAGTCTCGCGCTATCAACGAACACAGACACCTGGGCCACTCTTCAATGTTGCATCCCTGTGACTGTTTTACAAGTATTTTAATGGAATGTGCTCTGATGAACTCAGTGCACTTGTCCGCCCTCAACATATACCACCACTTTACTATATAGGTTCTTAAATACGAGAAACCTTTTTATTCTAATAACTTCTTCTCTCGCACTGCTAGACTTTGGAATCTCTTTCCTTCTTTCTACTTCTCGTACTGTACTTACATACAAAAGTTTAATTGTAACGTAAGCCTGAAACTTACATACACAATTTTGATTGTAACGTAAGCTTGAAACTTACATACAAAAGTTTAATTGTAACGTAAGCTTGAAACTTACATACAAAAGTTTAATTGTAACGTAAGCTTTAAACTTACATACAAAAGTTTAATTGTAACGTAAGCTTGAAACTTACATACAAAAGTTTAATTGTAATGTAAGCTTTAAACTTACATACACAAGTTTAATTGTAACGTAGGTTTGAAACGTACATACAAAAGTTTAATTGTAACGTATGCTTGAAACTTACATACACAAGTTTAATTGTAACGTGTTTGAAACTCGTTCATTTTGTTACATAGCCCTTGTATATATGGTTCTAAATAGAAACCCCATGCACTCAAATGATAGTATCCTTGTTTAGGATAAATAAGAATACAGTAAAGCCACACAAGTTGTAATATATAATATGGATAGTTAAGTTGCTGGACTGTATTCTGTTAAAGCAGAAGTTAAAAATGAACTGATTTCATTGAGTAAGTATGTTAAAGTTTTGCGTAAAACAGTATGTAAGTTATTTGTGATGTTGCTAGTTAGCAAAGGTTGTGTTTTTGTACGTTCAGTTTTCACCCATCAATATTCTGACTAAACAGAGAACCTAAGGCGCTATGTTCCGTATGGCTGGTTTACTGTCCCGTTTATGTCACAGCGAGGCGCGACCATCATCATTTTTAATCTTAGAGTATTAGACTAAAAACTGTTTGCATTCTCTCAAATTGAAACTAATAATTCTTCAGGTTAGTTTCGTATTATTTATTAAGTCACCGGTCAAAAGAGAAACGCGTTTTAATATATTGCGAACTTGTACAGTTAAAAAGATTATCGGACTGATTTTATTTAATCAGACCAGTCCTGATTTATATACTGCGTTTTACATTCCTCAGAATAGTGGATTAAATTACCGAACACTTAATATCATATTCAAAATGGCGTATCTGCTTAAATCCTACGTTATTCAAATGTATTAGGTTGAGATGAAAGTTCTTGCGGAATTTTTCATTTTGATTTCGAATGATGTATTTTATAATAAATTTTCGTTATAATAACTATACTTTATAAAACAAGTATTTCTTCTTTTCAGACAAGATAACAATAAGAAAAATGACACAATTTTCTTATTTCAATTCAAGCTAAAAAGAAAAAAAGCTACTGAAACAGCTTGCTTGCACAAAGCACTTGGCACAGGAACCACTACTGAACGCACAGCACAATAGTGGTTTAAGAAAGATGAGAGTCTTGGAGACGATGAGCGTAGTGATCGGTCATCGGATGTTAATAACAATCAGTTAAGAGTTTTAGTCGAAGCCAATCCACGCACAACTGTTTGAGAACTTGCTTTTGAATTAGACGTAACGTATAGGACGATTTCCAACCGCTTGATTAAAAAAAAACTTGATAAATGGGTGCCTCACAAATTGAACGACAACCAAAAGAAACGTTATATAAAAAAGAAAAGTCATGAAGTGTTATCTTCGATTCATTTACGCAACAAGAACGACCCGTTTCTCGACCAAATTGTGACTTGCGATAAAAAGTGGGTTATTTCAGCACCCGGCGATCCTCAGCTCAGTGGAAGGCGCTGACGAAGCTCCATGACACTTCCCGAAGCAAGAGTTGCGCCAAAAATAAGGTCATGCTGATTAAAGAATGGATGAGACCGGTATAATCCATTACAGTTTCTTGAATGCAGGCGAAACTTTTACGACAGACAATAAATGTCAAGAAATTGATGAAATTCCTCAGATTCTTTGACAACACCCAGCAGCAGTCAACAGAAAAGGCCCAATTCTCCACCACGTCAATGCCCGACCGCACGTTGCCAAACGAACTATGCAGAGGTTGAATGAATTGGGCTACAAAACTCTGATTCATCTACCATACTCTCCAGATTTATCACCTACCAACTACCACTTTTTCAAGCACCTCGACATCATTCTGCGTAAGAAATACTTCAAAAAACCTAAACGATATCAAAAACTCGTTCTTCAACTTCATCGCAACCAGAACACAAGAGTTTTATGTTACTGGCATAAATACACTTTTTTGCGTTGGCAAAAGTGTGTTCAATCCGATGGTGCTTGTTTCTATCAATAAATATTTGTCGGAGTCGAGATATGTTCATGTGAATTTAAAACTTAAAAACCGAGAGAACTTTCTGGTCAAGCTATTACCTATTTCCTAAGATAGGCTATATTTCTGCTTTCCCGCGGCGTACACATTCGTTTAGGCGGAGTAAATAGTTTTCCTTTTAATTTTAGTAAAATAATAATTCTGTAAATCTAAGTGTAACTAGAAGCGAATTATCTCCCTTTGCATGGATAATTTTTACGTAAGGAACAAACACCGGTAAACACTGGCTTCTCAAAAAAAAAAAAAGAGAATAAAACGGGTTTCAGCCATGACATGTGGTTTAAAGCGTTTTGCGTTCTGGGTCTAATCTGGGATGAAAAGAACTGAGCTAACGGAAATTTTGTTTACAAACGTTTCGGAATCATCATTTTGCACAATATCAAACTCTCTTTAATTAAAGTTTTATGATATGTTTCTTTTTTTATTATTCAAGCGTAAGGTTAAAGTATAGAATAGGTACAAAACACCCTCCCCTCCTTATGTTAAGAATGCCTTTTTGAAACAAAAATGTAGTAGGCAAAAAAAAAAAAATAAATGTTCTGTCAGCAACAGTACAACTTCAAAATAGTCAATATCGCCCACCTCCAGAAGAGAGGGAATTCCTGTCCGTGATAACCGTGGTAAAAGAAGACACACTCCAATCGCCAGAAACACCCACACACACAGTTTGCAGGACACTGCCGACTCGTCTCTAGCCTCCTGCTTTTATATTGGCCGGGAATTATCCATTTGCATAATCACATGAGACAGAAACGTGATTTTCCGAGAGTTGCATGGGGTAAATGCTAATAAAAAACCCCGGACGCCATCTTGGAATTCTCTTTTTCCCCCCAACTGGTGACACAACAGACGTACCCGAGGTAAGCTCTTTTTCCCCTCATTTTAGTTATTGCTACTTCTGCTACACTCCCCCCTGATCTCATGATCACAAATGGGGCAGGGGGGCAGTCGTCTCTGTCTGGTACTTCTCCGAAGAACCGGAGGCAGCACTTCCTCCCTGCCATCCTCCTCATCGCCATTATTGCCACCAGTCTGCTCCATAGGCGGTGTTTCACAATCAGGGCAGGGGGGCAGTATTCGTTTCTGTCGGGTACTCCTTCGTAGAGGCAAGACGGGTGGTCCTTCCTCCGCTTCTTCAGTATGTACATTATATGGCTCAAAATCCTCTTCGTCGTCCTGCATCATACTCTCTGTCTTTTCAGAAGACATCATACTGTCTGAGTCTCCCTCTTCCTCCGATGTAACAACATAATGGCGAGGGCGCAAATCCTTCACGTGACGAGGCACACCGTCCACCAAAATCGACTGAGGGCTGATCACCTTGGTCACCTCACCCTTGCCGAACCTCGTGGTACATCGATTTTGCGGTCTTCTGACCCATACGCGATCTCCAACCTGGTAAAAGCTGTTCTTGGGACCTGGGGACGCAGTTGCGAGATTGGTCTCCTTTACTCGAACTTCGTATTGATAAATCCTGTTGGCAGGCGCAGTGGAGGGAGATGTGTCGTCTCTTGGTGTGATGTTATACCAGTAGACAGCCTCCTGTATGGGACAACACATTCTAGCCGCTATTCGTTTCACTGTACGATGACATCGCTCCGCTATGCCATTCCCGGCTGGAGCGTATGCACAACGGAATCGCAAGTGAACTCCCCATTTACATGCAAATGCTTGGAACATATAGCTGCAGAAAGCTGTGTCATTGTCTAAAAGGAGTTCATGCGGCGCGCCACGCTCGAGGAACACTGCTTCCAACTGATGAATCACGCTTGCCGAGTCCTGCCTTGCCAATTTCCTCCAAATGGTGAAACGCGATGGACCACAGTCTGTTAAAGTTAAAAAACGGAAGGTGCCATAATGCGTGATATCCATTCCAATTCTCTGCCAATTCTCGTTAACTTCCAGCTTTCCCTTTTCCCACCTGACTGGCGCTGGGTCAATGGACTGACATTCCTCGCATTTCTGTATGACCGTTCTGACAGTTGCTTTTGTCGTGGTTGGACATCTTCTCCTGACAAAGTAGGTAGTGCGCCGCACCCCCGGATGTCCACTATCTTTGTGAATAGCCATGATTTGACTCTCATCCAGCTCGTCTGTGTGAACCGCGCCTATCACTGGGTCAAGACCGTTTTTCTTTTTCATTGCCTCGAACCACCGCTGTGGCACTCGTGTCAGTCGGTCAGCAATGTTTCGTGCTGATGGAACCAGCGTCACATCCACTGTCAGCCCGTACTCTTTCACGAGCTCCTTAAGAGTGCTTAATCGCCTCCTAATAAGCATCTCGCTTGCTGCTTTGGTGCGTACTCGCGCCTTTCCAGTTAGCGTGTCCGAGACCCAATGGTATACGCAAACAGAATCTGTCTTTATGTGTAGCACCTTGCTCTGCCACTGGAGAGCCAAATTGATGCCTTTCAATACGGCATCCAGTTCAGCCAAGTTGATATGTTGAGAGTCATCTTCAGGTCGCAGCCAACATGCATCTTCCAGCACAGTTTCACACATCTCCAAGGCTGCCCCAATTGCTAGGGAGCTAGCATCGACCCATACATTCAGCTCTTTGCCGTCCACACACCAATTTCCCTGTGCCGGATCGTTCTGCTGTGCAGATTTTAAGGTTTCGAACATCATACGATGTAGTACGGCGTCCCTTGCTTCATCATCCCAGCCCTTCGTTACCGAACTTACTCTCCTTCTGAGTATTCCGCAAGCCACACGAAGCCAACCGCACATCGGAAAGTGCCCGACAAGTCGACCACACAGGGAAAAGATTGTTCGTCGCGTAACAATACTGGGAGCCTCCGGAATTGCATTTCCTCGCTTCCACCGCAGTTCATTGCGTTCCATCCTGACTGCCAATCCCAGCACCCGTGCACCGTCCTTCAACTGCTCCGGGTTCTTGCACTCCAACCCGAACTGCGCGAGGTGTTCTCTCACACGGGTCGCGGGCACCACGTCTTCATTGACAAAAATGTCATCAATGTAAGCAGATGCTGCGCGGCTTATAACTTTTTCCTGAGATAGTACTTCGCTGACAATTGCTCTCATTATCAAGGGAGCCACATTCAAACCAAACCCCAGACGGGTCAGACAGTATTTTTTCCCATCGATTTCCACAGTCTGGTATGGCCACAGTGTCTCATGGACCCGGACTTGTAGGTATGCTCTTCTGAGGTCCAGTAGAGACACGTTAGCACCTTTTTGTCTCCACTCACGCAGCTTAGCCGCACAAACATCTGCGTTGGCCGTAAATGCGTCTACGTAATGATTTAGCTCCCGGTAGTCCATTACCGGGCGCACTTTGGCTTTGTTCTGCTGTATCACAGCCATCAGGGGAATTAGACCTTTGGGGGGTCCCAATTTATCCTCTGGGTATGGCACGAGCCAACCATTATCTATCCAGGTGTGGAGCTCCTGCGTGTATTCTTCACGAATTTCTGCTGGCACTGGGTACTCTGACACTCGATTATGCAGCCTTTCAGGGGGGTGGTCCACAGACCATTTCCACGATGCGGTCCACGTTCGGTTTTGATGGTCAAAGGTAGCAGTGAAATCTGGTTCATCGATAGAAATGGCTGCGCATTTAATACTTTTCCTGGCGCCCAGCCGCACTGATCCTGTAGGCTTGACAACGACACCTCATAGAGCTTTTATGGCGTCGATCCCTAGAAGCAAGTCAAATCCCAGTGGCTTGCCATGCACCACCAACACATCGACTCTGGCAGACACACCTTCATCAGTGGATACAGAGACCGTTCCAACACCGCAGCACGCATGGGGCATTCCACCAATTGTGTTGACATTTACGTTTGTTTTTCTCCAAGACCGGCACCGGTCTGCATGTAAAATTGTCCTGGAGCATCCTGTATCAATAAGCGCCAAACATCGCGTCCCGTCAACATGGATGCTTATCACCGGGAGCGTCGTGTTCACATCTTGGTTGGGAAGGAGACTGGCGCTTATGCGTCCTCCCCTTGCTCGTTTCCCGAGCAGTTCCGAGCCCAGTGTCCACTCTCACCGCAACGGTAACACCGTGTTCCACGTTTTCGACAGTCCCTTGCAAGGTGGCCTTTAACATTGCATTTGAAACAGGTCACGTTAACAGGATTATTCTGGGCCCTGTTGTTGGGTGAGCGTGTGGCCGCAACCACATCCTGATTTTGTTCGCCAGTCGTCGTCAAAATTCTTGCTCTCGACATTAGCTCCCCCATGGTCAGGGCTTTGATGTTCGGCACCTGTTAAAGAGCAATTGAGATGGTGTCAGGGAATCCAGTGACAAAAATTAATTTTGTGAGTCTCTCTGAGCTTTCTCCTGTGAATCCGGCCAATCCAACCAACTGCCTGATTTTGTTGGCGTACACATCCACACGTTCACCAGCCCATCTAACCATAGTTATTTTTCTATATGCTGCAAACGCGTCATCAGTAAATGCCTCCTTTAATCGAGCCTCAATCTGGTCTATTTTCTTTTGATCGTCCTCCTCCATTTCCATGTAGAGGGCCAGCGCATCGCCTTCCAGGTATAAAGGTAGCAGACTCGCTACGTCATCCACCTGCTGAAGTTGTGCGACAAGTCTCACTTTTTTCAGCCACGCTACAACGTCTCCCTCGCCAGAGAACGGCTTGATAATATCACTGCTTATCCGCACCTTCGCCATATTCGCGCCGAAATAGCTTGAAACAAAAATGTAGTAGGCAAAAAAAATAAATAAATAAATGTTCTGTCAGCAACAGTACAACTTCAAAATAGTCAATATCGCCCACCTCCAGAAGAGAGGGAATTCCTGTCCGTGATAACCGTGGTAAAAGAAGACACACTCCAATCGCCAGAAACACCCACACACACAGTTTGCAGGACACTGCCGACTCGTCTCTAGCCTCCTGCTTTTATAGTGGCCGGGAATTATTCATTTGCATAATCACATGAGACAGAAACGTGATTTTCCGAGAGTTGCATGGGGTAAATGCTAATAAAAACCCCCGGACGCCATCTTGGAATTCTCTTTTTCCCCCCAACTGGTGACACAACAGACGTACCCGAGGTAAGCTCTTTTTCCCCTCATTTTAGTTATTGCTACTTCTGCTACACTTTTTGAATAATAACGTTATTATTTACGTCCGGATCACTCTCTGCACTAGTACCGAAATAAATTACATTCTTCATCCGCCGAATCTCTCGTAGCTCTTTTTGGCCCTGTGCTACTGTTATAGATAGTGAGTGGTTATCTGTAATGTTTCTGTGAATAGGAAACACTAGCAGACAACGGGCGTTTACATTTCAATCTAATTCAATTTAAAAAGAACAATAACCTTACAACTTTACTTTTAAACTTAGGAAAATTAATTAATATACTTAGACAAGATTAATATTAAAAATAGCAGGATTCTTGAAAGTGTATTACACTTAGTGTTGGGACGATTAATCGGAATCGGGAATCGGAAAAAATTGGAACTTTTGATGGTATCGGAATCAGACAAATCTGTGCGTATTTTCAAATGCCAAAAACGATTCTTTCAATTGTATTTTTTATTTGATTTTGTTCAAAGCAAAATCTCCCACAGCTGGTAGTAATAATAAAACAATAAATATTTATTGATTTTAAACTACCAGTGGGACTAAAATCGATAGATTATCCCCGACAAGTTATTTTTTTCTTTTTTTTTTACGTTTGAGAAAATATATGCACATTTAACATGCGTTTTTTTATGGTAGTCGGGAAAAAACCCAACTCTATAATTGAATTTTTAGAGATTTATAAAGAATCGGAATCAGTAATTGTGTCAGAATCGGGAATTAAGTACGGAATCGGTAATTGCATCGGAATCGGGAAAAATATTAGAATCGTCCTACCCCTAATTACACTACGTTGGTCCGGGGTGAAGTTGGTCACGACTTAATGTTCCTACTTTCACTCGACTTAATACTTACCAGATTTTGATGCGTTTCTTTTTAAAAATGGTTCTGGCTGGTGATAGGGAATCCTACTGGATGTCAAACATTCACCTGTTATTTCATATATTCAAACTGATAGATCAGTTTTAAAATCTAACCGTCCCTTAAAATGTAATTGTTTGTATCTCTCTTGCACTTAGGTCGCCGAGTATATTTGCTAGGTAGAAGTTGAAATGAGTTTTCATGAGGCTGGTTGCTCCTTTAATTACTGGAGTTGATGGAAATCTTCCCAAGAGTCTAGTTTGTGTCATGCCATACATAAGACCTTGGCATTTTGTTAAACGTATTCCTTCTAAGCCCTGTTCAACCTCGCATCAATGGGGACACTAACTTCTAGGATTGCATCACGGTAATGAAATTAATCTTAACGTGACTTTTACTGCGAACAAATATACGCAAGAGTCAATTTAATTCATTAAATTAGATAGTTTCTATTTATGTACTTTGCATTAAATTATATAAATATAATCCTGAATTTATGTGTACTAAAAACCAGCTGGTCGTCTAGGCCAGGCAATGCTTATATCTTTTATATTAATACTTTAATTACAGTTTTATCGAGGATATATCTGATTTACAACATTCTAAAAAAAGACGAACACCTCAAAGTCTATGCTTCAGCAATAACTTAAAAAATAAATCAGATTTCTACTTAATTTTTTTTTTCAAACATATTACGTATCAAATAGTATCTCTTTAATAATAAAAAAAGAAAACACGATTGGCCTTCGGGTCAAGATCAAAGTGTAGGATCTGTTCCGCCAGATACTGCAAGCAAAGACCCTATGTGGGGCCGACCCCACATATAAGACCTTGGTCAATGTAAGGGCAACCCTTCATACCAATTGTTACTATCCAGCTCCCCTACTCCCCGGGGAGTTGGTCCCCGTTTCCCCTTCACTCCTCACATTAAAAATCGGCCTTGTGCCTAATTTGCTTCGTGGGGGAGCAAATAAATACCTGGCCTTCGGGTCAAGATCACAGCGTAGTATCTGTTCTAATACTACACTTCACCTTTTCGGTCCTAAGTCAGTAGGGAAGAAATCCTTCATGACTGAGACAATTTTGATTTTTCTTCCTATCCAGCGTGCTACTTTTTGGGGGAGCTGGATTTTCCACACATTAAAAGCCGACCTTTTGTCTAACTCTGCCCTCGTGGGGAGGCAAGTAAATAGAAACATTAAAAGCATGATTCTAACGAATAAAAATATATATTATGGCGAAACAAAAAGTCATTGTTAGCATAACTCGATTTGAACCCAAAACAATAAATTTTAAGGGGTCATAAAAGGGGTTAAATTTAAGAACATTGACCGCTGTTTTTTTTTTTTTTTTGCTCAACATACACCCCCAAACACCCAGGCAAAGCCGGGCACCCATGCTAGTATATATATATATATATATATATATATATATATATATATATATATATATATATATATGCATATATATGTATATTTATATATATATGTATATTTATATATATATGCACATTTATATATATGTATATATATGTATATTTATATATATGTATATATGTATATGTTTGTATATACATAACTATGTATGTATATATATATGTATATATAACTAGGTATGTATATATATTTATATATATGTATGTATATATATGTATGTATGTATATGTATGTATATATATGTATATATATGTATGTGTATATATATGTATGTATATATATATGTATATATATATATATGCATATATATGTATATTTATGGATATTTATGGATATATATAATACTTTCAGCCTCCTATCACAGTCATCTACCACAAACCCACAGACATTCAACAATACCTCGACTTCAAAAGCCACCATCCTAAAAACTGTCTGAAATCAATACCCTACTCCCTAGCCCGTAGAATCCGTACCATAGTAACAGACAGACACCGACGTTCGACTAGACTGAATGAACTACACATAACTCTGCGGAAAATAGGATATCCACTGCCACAAATACAGAAAGGTATTGAACTGGCTGAAAAAAAAAATTCCAATAGACCAACTAAGAATCCCAAAAGAACACAACAAAGAAAAAATTTTAGCATACGTCTCTACACACAACACAAACAACCCAGAACTATTCACACAGATAACAAAAAACCTTATCCTCCTCAATCAGAACGACAAACTAAACAACATAGTTAAAACAACAAAAATAATAAAAAGCAAACGCCAACCCAAAAACTTAAAACACATCCTAACTTCCTCAAAACTCGTCCCACATACTACAAAAGGAGTTACAAAATGCAACAAACCGCGATGTGGAGTATGTGACATAATAATAGAAGTTAACACATACACATTCAAAAACCCAGCACAAACATTCAAAATAAAAAAAGGATCTAAATTGCACCTCCAGAAATGTAGTATATGCACTAAGATGCACAACATGCAACAAATCCTACATAGGCGCCACCAAAAATTTCAGCAATAGAGTGGCCTTACATAAGAGCAACATAAAAATTTCAGATAACAGACACCTCTATGTTTCAAAACACGTACACACATGCAGTGGAAACAGCTTCAAAATAATGCCAATCTTCCAAACAGACAATTATTTTTATTTACTTATACAGGAAAAAGAACTTCATAAGAAGATTCATTCCTGAACTAAACAAATCCTAATATCAACACACAAAAACATGAAATGTAAGGCACACTCGCATGTACATCCATATACCTATACACACCCACACATAAATCAGAACCGACACATTAAAACACACACACGCGCGCGCATACAACCACACATAGACATAACACCCTTATCTCTAATACAACACACTGAACAATACCAACCCTACTTAACCTCGAAACCAACAACACTAGGAGACACCTAGAACCATAGTATAATATATGTTCCAACACCTCGCTCCCCCTTAAGTCAGTGGAAGAGAAATCTTACATGACTGAGACAACTATCATCCCTTCTATCATCCCCCTCCCTTACCTATACCCACTCTAATTGGCCCCTCCCCTCTGGGAAACGAGACCTTCCCCACACTAGGAACCGATCCCGGGTCTGGCCATACCCACATGGGGAGACAAATAAATAGAAACATTAAAAAATTCCCTATACGTATTTTTAAATACATCCCTCTATCTAAACAAACATAATATAAAGAATACCCGAAAAGACTTAAACGAAAAATCACAATACTAAAATCCAAGAATCTAAAAAATAAATATCAAAATAGAATGAAAGCACCCCTACCCTTATTTCAGAAGAGCGTGTTCTCCCCCCCTCTCCTCACACATATACATTAGTAACGATCTTGGATCACAGTCACCTTCTAAGGGAAGCAAATAACCTCATAATACTATAAAACAGTATACACATTCTCAAATAATAAAAGAAAACACACACACACCTTACCCTAAAGGAAAAGAAAAAAAAACACATGCAGAAAGAGAGAGTGAGAGAGAAAAGCACAACACAGGAGTGACCACAGCCGAGGTCGGCGGCCTCGCTACAGCCCGATAAAAGTGTAATAAAAATTGAACATTCCAATGAATAGTAGACACTTACACGTCTCCACCCCTTGGAAACACTTCAAATGAACGACGAAAATTCTATTTTTACATCTCTAACACATTTGAAAATAATTTCTGACGAGGACGCTTCACAGAATGTCTGAAACGCGTTAAAAACGATTTCAATGATTAAAGAACATTATTACAATGATCTAAACATAATTCTCCATGAACAACCAAGACACGGAATAATAAAATAATGTTAAAAAATACACAATGTTGGTGACTACCCCCTTATTTAAATATACATCTTTCTTTCCTTGGAATTTCTTAACCTATTTTATCTAAATATATATGTAGGTATATATATATATATATATATATATATATATATATATATATATATATGTGTGTGTGTGTGTGTGTGTGTGTGTGTATATATACGAATATATATATATATATATATATATATATATATACGTATATATATGTATATACATATACTTGTATGGGGTTCAGAAAGTGAGCATCAGTTTCTTTGGGGTTTTTTTGAGGTTTTTTTTCCTCCGAGTAATACCCGCGCTCGGTGCCGCCATTGTCATATATATATATATATTTATATATATATATATATTTATATATATATATATATATATATATATATATATATATATATATATATATATATATCTGTGTGTGTATGTATATATGTATCTAACATTTTTAGCCCCCTATATATATATATATATATATATATTTTATTATTATTATTATTATTATTATTATTATTATTATTGTTATTATTATTATTATTGGCTCAGAAAGAGCTTTCACACATATCATAAAGGATTTCCCCTTGAGAATAACCTGTGATCTCCTGTGTTCTGGAAGCTGAGTGACAACAAGTCTCCGTAGAGTTCCAGTACTCTCAGCTCTTTCGATAACATTTGAAAATGAATTTGCATTATTGCAACAGTCGCTTACCATTGATTTTTCGCTAGCAGCGGCCATTGGTCTCCACTGGAGTTTGAGTGGCAATAAGCCTCGATAAGGTACCAGTTCTCTTGGCATTTGTCCAGCGGTCTCGCCTTATTCTTTCCATCCTCCCTGAGGATATATATATATATATATATATATATATATATATATATATATATATATATATATATATATATATATACATATATATGTTAAATTGCAAGCCAAATTATATTATTTGTCTATAAATCAATGGCATTATTTATTTAAAGCAGTCAGCTGAAATAACATAACCAAGTGATAATTAATTAAACATTTGACTATACAACTCCCATTAAACGATTTAACTGATAAATATTTTTCATCAAATGTATTTTATTCTGAGTTCAGGAAAGTCTGTGTTAATTATATCCTTATAAATATCGAAAATCTTATCAATTAAATAGGATCATATACTGTCTGAATCTGAAAGATATATTGCGTTATATTAATTTCCATTTAATCAGATTTATTAATGGCAATAATGGATTTTTATTTTCCATTTGGAAAAGACGTTTTAATAGTGATGTGAAGTTTATGTAACTGACACGACGCCCGCGCATGCGTATTGCTACTGTAAGCAGGTGTACTGATGCGTATTTAGCGATGTGCATAGCATATTAAGTGTTTTTGATGGAAATAACCCCAGAAAAAGCAGGGAGCCTCTTGATGTAAGGAGTTTTAAAAATACTACTACTAGCTAAATAATAGCAAACAATTTTTTTTTAGATTGATTCCGATTAAGAAAGCATTGATTATTCGCCCGTTGACAGAAACATTGCTCGTGGAATGTGAGAACTAAAGAGCAAAACTTGTCCAATTCCAATACATTAATAAACATTTACTAGACCGACAATCCTCGCCTGTATGAAGTGGAACTGTAAACCTATCAGACAGTGGTTTCACTTCTAAAAAATAGCGCTAACAAAATTGCTAATTATATAAATAATTTTCATCTTCAATAAACATAATGACAATATAACACCAATAATAATAATAATAATAATAATAATAATAATAATAATAATAATAATAATAATAATAACACTAATAATTGCAATAATAAAAACAACAATAATAATAACAATCAACACAAAGAAAACAGCAAATACAGACTCTGTGGACAAAGAGACTAAACGATAAACCATATAGTAAGTGAATGTAGCAAACTAGCGCAATAGGAATAGAAGGCCAGGAACGATCAAGTGGGAATGGCAGTACATTGGTAATTGTGCAAACAATTGCATCTTGAACGCACACACAAATGATATAAGCAAGCAACAATAATTGAAAACAAACATCAAAAAAATATTATGGGACATGGACATACAAATGGATAAACCTATCCAAGCAAGAAGATCGGATGTCGTAATGATAAACAAGAAAAGAAAGTCCTGTTAAATCGTAGACTTTACTGTCCCAGCTGACCACAGGATAAATATAAAGGAAAAGAAAAAACTCAGCAAATGCATAGAGCTAGCCAGAGAGCTGAAAGGGATATGGATGATGAAAAAACATCAAGATAATACCCAAAATAGTAGGAGAACTAAGAACAATTCCGAAAACTTTGAGAAGAGATTGGAGGGAAATGGAATCAGGGAATAGCTGAAGAGGTATAACGAATAACAATAATGAAAACAGCTGAAATATTAAGGAAAAACTTTGAATGCGAAGATTAATACATGAGCCACATGCGCGAGCCAGACGAGCTACTGCAGAGACAAAACACAAAACATTACATGAAACCAAGAACATTGAAGCTGCATATCTGTAAGTTCTCTATCCCCATTCCCATTACCTAATCATCGCCCCCTCAAAAGAATGATGCCACGTAGTCGAGAAGGCTCAAGGAGGATGAAAAGACTGCGGCGAGACAGCTGACCAGACATCCGCTGGACAAATGCCAAGAGAACTGGCAGCTTGTGGAGGCTTATTGCCACTCAAACTCCAGTAGAGGCCACTGTTAGCGAGAAATCAGTGGTAAGCGACTGTTGCAATAATGCAAATTCATTTTCAAATGTTATCGAAAGAGCTGAAGAGTACTGGAACTCTACAGAGACTTGTTGTCACTCAGCTTCTAGAACACAGGAGACCACAGGTTGTTCTCAAGGAGAAATCCTTTATGACCTGTGTGAAACCTTCTTCTGGGCCAATAATAATAATAATAATAATAATAATAATAATAATAATAATAATAATAATAACAATTATTATTATTATTATTATTATTATTATTAATAATATTATTACTATTATTATTATTATTATTATTATTATTATTATTATTATTATGTACGGGAAAAAATGGCGGAAAAAGGGAAAACTCAGTTTTGAACAGCGGTTCATTATAGTTTTTTGTGGGTGTCCGATTACTTTTTATTATATTTGAAAGATTAAAGACTAAATTTAATTTCCAATACCAAAAGAAATATTTGTACATGTGAAAAAAAAAGTTAAAATAAAAATGTTTTTACGAAGAGTCAGCAAATTCAGCTAAATTTTGAAGTTAAATATTGTAAAAATCCTTTGAAAGATAAATATAATTTTTGTTGTACTCTATCAATGATAATTAGTAAAGTTCTAAAATATTGAATGAGATTAAAAAAAACCCTTCTTTATACAAAAAATACCCACAACAAGTGAGAGATTCTGCGAAGGCAAAATCACACCAAAACGGACGTCGTGTAGACATGGATTATACGAAAGCCCAAACTGTCAGAAAGCCGGAAAGCTGCCTGAAAATGACGACAGTTAATTAAACGAAGGTAAGGGGTGCTGGTTTTCTTTTTTTTCCCCAGCCGTGCATCCGTACATTCCTATCATGAACGTTTGTATTAGTATCACCGTTTTTAACTTTAATTATTTTTATGCTACAGAGACAAAACATGAAGTGCTACATGGAACCAAGAACATTGAAGCTGCATATTTATAAGTTCTATAACCCCACCCCGTCCACCATTACCATATCACTGCCCCCCCCAAAGAATGAAACCAAATAATCAAGTAGTCAAGGAGGAAAGAAAAACCGAGGAGTGAGCACTGACCAGACCTTTACTGTATAAGTGCGAAGAGAATTAAGACTTTGGGGAGGCGTATTGCCACTCAAATTCCAGTAAAGACCACTGGCCACTGGAAATCAATGGCAGTTGTTGCGATGATGCAAATTTATTTGCAAATGGTATCGAAAGAGGTGAAGAGTATTGGAAACTTTTGGGAGACATGTTGTCACTCAGCTTCCAGAGAACACCACAGGCTGTATTCAATGAGATCTTTGATAACCTGTGTGGAAGCCTCTTGTGAACCCATAATAGAAAATTTTCTACTTTTCAGAGAGCATACCACTCCCTTACTACCCTTAACTACATACTGGTTTAAAATATGCAGGTCTTACATGAAAGGTTAACCCATAAAAATTAGTAAACGCATATAAAAGATTAGATGACTAAAGGAAGAAACACATTAATACAAAATACACCAAGAATGGAATTATTTCAAGCAACTACAGACCAATAACTTTCCATATCAACCATGTGAAATATCTTAACGCGACTAGTGAGAAAACTGGTGTGTCAGCATCTTAGTGATACTAGATTATCCATCTCGGAACTGAAAGGATTCCGGATGGCGAAAAGAGGTACCTATGACTTGCTATACATAGATCAAAACATGGTGTAACAACTAAAAACAGAACATGACCATTATATAGATTGACTTCAAGAAATCCTATCACAGATGGTTGGTTGGTTGGTTGTTTTACGGCACATTAACCCTTTTCAGGTTATTTAATGCCGAATCCAGTGATTTAAGAAAAAAAAATTAGTAGAATTTTTTTTTTCAAGTCGGTTTCTATTTAACCCATAGTTGGGATCCTAACAGGTACTACCACTCGAAGTCAGAGTGGACATGGGAGCAATGGCAATTAAAGGGTGGCTCTACACTCCACACTCCCCAAAGCTTGCAAGCTGGGGCCTCACCATCGGATATAGTTTAAGGGCATATCCAGGACTACAGAAACCACCAAGTATGAATAATTGAATTCCTAAGAAAGGATAAAATAATTAATCTTGCAAACAAGTCGTGGAAATGTGAAGATTAAAAGCTGGAGGACTACACTTGATTGAATTAAGAATACAGATAAGCATTTTCAAAGATATTTATATCCATACTATCCATCATAGTCTTTTTATAACTTAGCAACATACACAGGAAGTGTAATGGCAGAGAAAAGTTCACAGGTGCAGAAGAAAGAATAGATTCCCTCATAATTATGGACAATTTGTAAGATATACTGAACCGTTCGTAGATTGTAACAATAAACAACTACGTAATCTGAACCAGAAAACTAAGAAACAAATAACTATGCCCAGTTTTCTACACCCGGGGGTGGGGGGGGGGATTATACTAGTGAGAAAAAGAGAAAGAAGACTGATAACTGAGCAGAGAAACAGGATCTTTGATGATAACCGTGTGGAAAAAAATCAATTAGATTTATCTAAAAGCATTAATAAACTAACTAAAGCAGTACATATAGTCTATGTGAGCAAAGAGACGAAACTCTGCAAAATGCTGTACTGGGAAAAAAGAGAGGAAGAAAACTGACACCTGAACAGAGAATTAGAATCACTGCTAATAGTTGCATAGCACAAAGCAATCAGAACTATCTAAAAGTATAAGTAGATTAAACCAATGAAAGCAGTAAATATAGTCTATAAAACCTGCACTTAGATGACGTATACAAATAAGACAAGTATAAAACGGAGAGAGTATTGGAAAACGAAAAAAAATGGGCATGGAGGTACACGCAGATAAATGCATCCAAGCTATAACACCGAGTATGATAATAGTCAATAAGCAAAGAAATCACTACCAAATCGTAGATTTCACTGTCTCAGCAGTTAAGACCAAGGAGGTACGCAAACGAAACAAATACAGGAAACTAGTCAGAAAACTCAAAAGAAATTTAAAAAGAACATCACAATAGCACAAATAGTTGTAGGAGCATTATCTGCGTGTACCTCCATGCCCATTTTTTTTCGTTTTCCAATACTCTCTCCGTTTTATACTTGTCTTATTTGTATACGTCATCTAAGTGCAGGTTTTATAGACTATATTTACTGCTTTCATTGGTTTAATCTACTTATACTTTTAGATAGTTCTGATTGCTTTGTGCTATGCAACTATTAGCAGTGATTCTAATTCTCTGTTCAGGTGTCAGTTTTCTTCCTCTCTTTTTTCCCAGTACAGCATTTTGCAGAGTTTCGTCTCTTTGCTCACATAGACTATATGTACTGCTTTAGTTAGTTTATTAATGCTTTTAGATAAATCTAATTGATTTTTTTCCACACGGTTATCATCAAAGATCCTGTTTCTCTGCTCAGTTATCAGTCTTCTTTCTCTTTTTCTCACTAGTATAATCCCCCCCCCCACCCCCGGGTGTAGAAAACTGGGCATAGTTATTTGTTTCTTAGTTTTCTGGTTCAGATTACGTAGTTGTTTATTGTTACAATCTACGAACGGTTCAGTATATCTTACAAATTGTCCATAATTATGAGGGAATCTATTCTTTCTTCTGCACCTGTGAACTTTTCTCTGCCATTACACTTCCTGTGTATGTTGCTAAGTTATAAAAAGACTATGATGGATAGTATGGATATAAATATCTTTGAAAATGCTTATCTGTATTCTTAATTCAATCAAGTGTAGTCCTCCAGCTTTTAATCTTCACATTTCCACGACTTGTTTGCAAGATTAATTATTTTATCCTTTCTTAGGAATTCAATTATTCATACTTGGTGGTTTCTGTAGTCCTGGATATGCCCTTAAACTATATCCGATGGTGAGGCCCCAGCTTGCAAGCTTTGGGGAGTGTGGAGTGTAGAGCCACCCTTTAATTGCCATTGCTCCCATGTCCACTCTGACTTCGAGTGGTAGTACCTGTTAGGATCCCAACTATGGGTTAAATAGAAACCGACTTGAAAAAAAAATTCTACTAATTTTTTTTTCTTAAATCACTGGATTCGGCATTAAATAACCTGAAAAGGGTTAATGTGCCGTAAAACAACCAACCAAAAAAACTCGAAAAAAGATTGGGGGGGAGAATTCGAATCAAATGGGAGATCGAGATCACACAACACATGAATATAATTAAAGTAAAAGAAATATATAGAAAAAACTGTTGAATGCGAAACCGTTATACATAGCAAAAAAAAAAAAATTACATGTAAAAAATAAACAGGAAGGTTAAAAAAACACGCACACACATACAGTGGTATTTGCCTCCGTTTATACTACACAAAATTATCATGAAGTCTCAGGAAGCATGGTAAGAGCCAGAATAGAGAACATCAAGCAGACCTCTACTGGACAGGTGCGAGAGTACTGGGAATATGGGGAGGGGGATTTATTTTCACTAAAATTCGAGAGAAGACCAACGGTTTTTGCTAGTGAAAAAATCAATTTTAAACGACTGTTACAATAACAAAATAACTTGCAATGGTATTCGAATGAGTGAGACAGTACGGTGTAACGGACGCAATTCAAAGGAAACTCGACTGACTATTGTCAGTGAGCAATCAAAAATTCAAGTTCAATCCCCAGTGCGAGCAACACTCAAAATACAATTGAAAATTACTTAGGAGTTCTATTCGGCCATAGCTGACAGAACAAGAGCAGCCTACCCCGTAGATTATATAAAACAGTTCCGTTCGTACTTCCTAGCAGAATCTTGAATTCGATAGAAACATTCAAGAGTTCAAAGAGATCCATCTTAGAAACGTCCGGCATTAAGTCGACTGAAACCTTATGAAAATTACACTCAGGATGAGAAACGTAGTCCGAAAATTCCAAATAATACAAAAATAGTCCAAACGAGGCACTTTATATTTAGCCGTCGTTACATTAATAACGTCACAGACAACCCTATATTCGCTGCTATTACCAGGCCGTAAATATAAAAATCTGATTATTATAAGTATATACGTATAGAAAAGTGTGCTTGAATTACCTGTGTTCAAAATGGCATGGTATTTTCTGTTGCAAAATAGTCAAGAAGAAGGAGGCAATAATATCATTTTACGCGTTTATCTCGCCATGGTTTTACCAGTTTATGAAACATAAATGGGTTATTTAAGCTATTGTAAAATGGATAAAATAAAATTTATAGACTCTTAAAACGTACATATGTTCGGCAGAAATATATTTAATGCGTCGTGTTATCAAAATATTGTATGCTTTTTTGTTTGTGCGTTCTCTTTGTTATCAAATATTTTCAAAATGGCGTCATTTGTTTTTACCACTGTATTTCATTTTATAGAATTCGGGCTTAAAACTAACAGTTTATATATGTGGATGTGTGGATGTACATGGGCATGTAGGTATCCGTAATGTAGGAAAAATTGTGGCTTACTATTGAAACGTCCGCACGCGTGTGGCTTACTATTGAAACGTCCGCACGTGTGTGCGTTATGTGAAGTCAAGCTGTTAAGCGAAAAGAGGAAAGAATCAAGATGGCGGCGCCCACAGCTTTTATAACAGGATGGTATCGCAAAGTGATAGAAAGTCTCGCGGCTCTTGTGCAAAATCCTTGGAGATTGTTGCTACGTGCTACTGGCTGTTTTGCCTTTTTTATTAATTTTTTCCTCCTTTTTTTGTGTTACAAGCTATTTCAGTATTATGGACACATTTGACCTAAAGTTGGTCCTTGAATTTAAAGGCTCTCCCACAGGCCCCTCCGTCGTCGTATGGTTTGCAAAGGCCAAACGCGTTTGCAGGCTGTCCAAAATAAAGAGCCCGCACAGGTCATCCTACTGAAGCTCATAAAACGAACCTACGCTGTGTACCAACAATTCCGGGATGGCATAGCTCTGGAAGAAATTAAGCAGGCACTATATGCGGCCTTTGGTATAGACCCATTCATTGCCTGGAAACAATTTTCTGAACGAAGACTCGAATTGGGCAAAACGGTGGGGGTTTACATCTGGGTTGCGGAGTCGGATAGTGGAAGTCCGACCCCGACTCCGACTCCTTGAATTCCTAAAATGCCGACTCCGACTCCGACTCCTTGCCCTCTAAGTGGAAATCTATTCTGCAGATCCATATACCAGCCTCCCACATCTATTCAGCATGCATTTTATAATTACTTTTCATGTCTATCATTTTTATGTTTAACATTAACTTGTATGATAAATATACTCACATATACACACAACCAGCTTTATTTATCTATTTATTTATTTATTTTACTCACGTTACCTCCTAACAAGGCACTTGGACGAAAATATGGTAAAATAGTCCCAAAAAAGGAGTTTGAAGGTATAATTCTCAGGTAGGGTGGTTTTTTCATCAATATAAGCGGTTTGAGAGGTATCGCGTAATTATTAAAGGAGAGCAGCTTAATTTTACGAGCATGAAATATTACCATCCATTTGCGTCCCCATTCAACTATGGTCTGGAGGTCATTTTCTAATGATTTTTCCATTGTCTTAGATTTATTCACATCTTTTCTTTCCTAATGCATATCATAGAGCATTATATCATCATCAACTATACCCATCTCGAACACAATATTATCAGGGAGGTCGTTTTTGAATATCAGGAATAAAAATGGTCCAAAGATCGACCCCTGAGAAACTCCCGCATTAATGTTATGCTGCTTGGATGTATGTCCATCAATGGCAACCTGTATGCTTTTATTGTCTAAGATGGATCTAATAATATTCAGTATACGTCCAGTTATAATGTACGATTTAATTTTCATTAACAGCCTTTTGTGCCAGACTTTGTCAAAGGACTTGGATGTATCATGTATCATAGACATGAGAAGGGGTGATTTTTACATCGTCTAATGTGGCTTTAGTCCTCATAGGGAAATTTGGGAGGGAGATGTTTGTTGGCTCTAAGGTGGAGTTAGAAGCAATCGCCAGGACAGTAGTTCCGCCTTCTCCGTTACCGTGCATGCAACCTTCTGGTTGTTGCTCAGTGGAGGAATTACTGATTGTCCTTTATTCACTACACAAGTATAGATTTTTTCGAAATCACGAGTCTCTCTCTCTTTGGTGATTCTATGCATTCCCTGATTATTTCAGCATGCTTTCTTTTGACTGTCACTATTTCTCTCTTACAATGATTTCTAGCATCTATGAATTTTGCCTATTTGACTTATGGGCATTACTATCCAAGGAGAGTGCTGCATCTATACTATCAAAGACATGTTCGATTATGCTACAATCCTGACTTGAGGAAAAACAACAGAGAAAATATAAGTAACTAATGCAGTGATGAAATGTTAGTCGAAAGCATATAAAAGCCTGGTCATCCGATTCAAGATTTTTCTCTGTAGTTTAACGGATGGTGTTACGAATATAGACTCTAAGTGCGTGCATACATCAACCCGAGTCCTTATGGTAAAGAGGGAGGTATCCTGTAATGTTCAAGAAGTTGGAGGGGATTGAAGAGTGTAAGTTTGTTTCACTTAATGCTAAGATCTCCGGGGAGTTTGCTAAAAGGTAAGACTCTGCATCATTTATATTACCTCTAAGCCCACGGATATTTGTGAAAGCGAGCCTCAAGAGCGGAGGCGAATTGGTTACATGGTGGTCACCACTTATCAAGGCCCGGAAGCCACTCGGGGTTAAGGGTTATTGCGTGTACAGTAATCAATGGGATAGTATCGTAGTAATTGTTATTATTGGAGATTTGATAAAGTGTCTTACTTAAGGAACGGTTCATCAGGAATTTGTTTATGTTGGACTTGAACACATCCAAGTTGTAGTCAGGTGGAAAATAGGAAAACGAAAGAGTTTCACAAGCGTGCACTTCTAAGAAAGAAGCTTTGTTCATGGAATCTACGTTTTGATTTAGGCACAGATAAAGAGTGGGGAAAATTATTGACAGTGGTTTCAGCGTGATGGGTGTTTATCGTGAAAGACTGGGGAGGGGGACCAGAAATTGAAGCTCAGACAAGCACTTGCCATGGAAATAACGATAAAACAAAGACAGGCTTGCAACGTCTCTTGTGTGGGAAAGACGTTGCAGGGAAGAGAAAAGGGCATCCCCACTAAGCCACGAAGTCTATTTTGTATTGTTTCAAGGCAGGATGGACTGTTTTTAGCAGCTCCTGCCCAGATGTAGCAGCAGTACTCCATCCTTGGACGTACTTGGCTTTTATATAGATAGAGAACTGCATCAGCAGTAAGATATCTTCTGGAGCGGTAGAAGGGTCCCACCATTTTCCCAGTGACCTTGGCAACAGACTTGATGTACGTGTTCCATTTCAGATCAGGAGTAAAGGCCAAACCCAGAAGCTTGTCAAAACATGGAGTCTCTCCAAGACGAGGGTCATCCATTTACATTGATGTCAGATGGGGATCAGAGCGTTGATGATGTAAAGATAGGAGTTTGGTTTCAGATGCATTAAAAGTAACCAGCCACCGCTTCCCCCACTGTACCACGTGCTCAAGATCAGAGAAGAGAAAATCAGAGAGAACTGTGTCATTTACAGCCTTTTATGTGCTGCCATAGGTGGTCGTGTCATCAGCATAGATGCCAATGAATTATTTAAGAATGTGTTTTGGAAGATCATTGATGTAGATCAGGAAGAGAGTTAGGTCCAGTGTGGACTCCTGAGGGACTTCGGCATTAATACTGTGGGCCTCTGATTTCTGCCCATTAACCATACTCTTATGAGCCTATCAGAGAGAAATGATATGGATTCCAGCAGCTTACTCATGACACACAGAAGACTTATTTATCTGTGCTGAGAGGGAGATGACTTATAACCTGAATTCTTAAATACAGGGCATACTGATGAGGTTTATCAGGGTGTGGGGAAGCACTTCTCTTTAAGGCAACACTTAAACAGTTTCGTAAGTATGGGGGCAAGTTCTGTTTGAAGTTTTTTTAAACTATAATTGGAATGTCGTCAGGGGCAGTTGCTTTACTGGAATCAAGGTTCTTGATTACCTTGGTGACATCACGCACAGATATTTGTATGTTGCATAGCGTGTTGTCTGTTATAGGAGGAAATACAGGAAGTTGATGGCCTTCGTCGCATAGGGTAGAATTAGTTGCAAAGTTCTTGGCAAATAGTCTGGCCTTGTCTGATGCTGACGAGATGATCTCAGGTCTATTGATGATAGTTGGGATAGAAAGCACGCTTCTGTTCGGGATCCTGTTATTTGCCAAAACTGATAGGAACCAAGCCGTTGCTCAGCTACTTTGGATTTAACAGACTGAGCATATAGCTCTCTTGCATTTTTTATTACTCTTTTACAATGGTTGCTGGCAGTCCTGAAAGCAGCTTTAGTCTCAGTACATTTATTACGTTGGTAGCTATGGAAAAGTGATTTCTGTCCGCAATGGCAGCAGCACATGGCTGGTTGTTAAGTTTTTGTTGGAATTTTTTGGGTGATATGAATCGGTCTATGCCAAAAATTAACCATTCGGTCAGGTCTGATACTACAGAGGACACATCTTTTTTTAATATGGAATTCAGAGATAGATCAGATATAAATATATGGAAGATATCCCAGTCAGCCATAGAGTATCGATATACAGTACGGTGGAGAGGTACATCTGAAGACTTATTACATTTCATTGTTATCTTAACTGATACAACTGAGTGGTCGGAGGATTCCAGAGGAGATAAAACGGAACATGAACATAGCTCAGGGGAGGTTGTGAGAGAAAGGTCTAGAAGGCTTGCATACTGACCGGTAGTATCGGGCACGCCAATGGGCTCGTGAACAATCTGAGTGAGGTCATAGGCAATGGCAAAATCGTGATAGAACCTCCCCTTGTCATTTGTCTTATTTGAGTGGGTCAGCCATTCCACATCATGGACATTGCAGTCACCGCAAATGTGGATGTTAGCTGAATTATGAGCAGACAGTATGTGGTCAATTTTCTCAAATATACTCTTAAAGATAGTAACTCCGCTGTTGTGGGGACGATAAAGGGCAAATATAAATGCGGTGGTGTAAGCAAGGGCAATCCAGAAGTACATTTGGTAAATTAGGGTCTTCTCTGGAGATATCCTTACCACACGGAAAGCTATCTTTAATGCAGGCACATATTCCATGCCCATGACGATCTTGGGGTGGGTGTTTGTCTGGTTTTATCGTGATATTTGTTTGGCTTGTTATTTAATTATGTTTTTGTTTAATCTAAGCTAAGGGAAGAGTGTTGAGCAAAGTTGGCCTGTTTCGACACCAAGTATACACACATAGTGATATATTAGCCGAGTCCAGTCTAGAATGTGTGGTCTGATGAAAGCCAACTAGATATAGCAGCAGGGTCCCTTTCCATACGCGCCATGGCACTACAACTATCCTGATATTATACATCTGATGATAGAGCAGCCAGTCTAAGCGTTACCAAAAAGTTAGGGCTCCTGTACTGTCAGTCGGAATCAGCAGCAAGGAAAACTGTCAATCAGTTACCCTCAACCTCTCAAACAAGACCAGCTCAAACAGAGAGGAATTTAAAATAGAGAATAGAGGGACGGAGTTTAATGTCCTAGTCAGGAAATAAGGATAAGCACAGGGTGACGCTGAGGAGTCCCTGGTATTGTACTTCTGGCTAATAGGCAAAGAAGAAGTGTGAAAGCCAGCGATAGGAAGAGCCTATCTACTCCTTAATCAAGTTACGTTTGCAAGCCGGGAATTTGTTTGAGTCACCAACTCCATGAAGATTGTTTAACATGATTGAGGAGGCCTTCCTCTCTCAGTTTT
This sequence comes from Euprymna scolopes, assembly GCF_053919585.1. Taxonomy (NCBI): domain Eukaryota; kingdom Metazoa; phylum Mollusca; class Cephalopoda; order Sepiida; family Sepiolidae; genus Euprymna; species Euprymna scolopes. Next base: position 114,382,159 of record NC_136490.1, on the reverse strand, counting down.
GTAATCAATTTTCTTTCTCTTGGATGGATGATCTGACAAGATCCACGGGTCGATTACACCGAAAGGGTTAACCATGCACCTAGTTTCTACACCAGGTATTTCTGCGTCCTCACATGGATGAAGATATTGAGTATCTTAGTTTAAAGTTTTTCTCTGTTCTTCATAAATAAGAGCAGTATTGGAGATAGATTCCCCTCTAACATTTACAAGAAATTTTATCTTTCAAGTACTGTGAGAAAACCAATCTGCTCTAGCAACTAACTTGTTTTAAAATAAATGAATAGGGTATAATTATTTGAATATGTAAGAGAATATAAAGCAAAGAAAACAAAAGAAATGGTGGGACTAGATCTACAAAAAGAGGTTCGACACAACACAGATATATAGATGAATTTAACTTGGTGTTCTTCGAACGACTCATGTTGGTGTAGCTAAAAAACCAGTGCCTCCATTTGGAATGAATTGGGGTGCAAGGATTAGCGTTTATTTTAGAGCAGTAAGAGGACGGGAGGGGGATCTGCCTTAAGAGCCAAATGCGTTCTTTGATTTAAATACTACACTGACACAGCTAGAAGCATCATCCATAACTTTTCTATATCCCATTCCTTGACACAGACAGTAACATTCCCGACCCGTTTCCCAGATCTCTCAGACCAGCAAGCCTCACTTCTGGATCTATTTCTGACATGTGATCCTGAGGATGCTGATCATGCTGTGATAATGATAGAATCACTCTAAACTCTCGATCCCAAGTTGAAGAGCCATTGCTCAAAACGACAACATGCTAAAATGACTGGGATGCCATTAGCGATCGCATCAGAGATGCCCCATGAGGAAATATCTTTTCTCTTCCTGTAGAATAGTGCGCAAATGAGACTACTGAATAGTTCAAAGCAGAAATTGAAGCATATGTTCCTACACGGAAATTCTATAGCAAACTACACCCTCCCCAATGGTTTACGTCTAATTGCGCAGCTGCCATTGCTCAGAGGCAACATGCATAACGTAGATTTGTCTAGCATAAGTCCTGTACAAACAGACAAAGTATATAGAAGCTAGAAGTAATTGTAAGAAAGAAGAAGCAACAGCTAAGAGTGAATATACTGAAACCACCAGGAAATGCATTGAAGCGCAGAAATTAGGAACTCATGATTTCTGGACAATCTACAATGGTGTAGTAAATAATGGGCAATCAATAATTCCCCCACTATCCAACAATCATAAGGTTGTTTGTACAGCAACTGAGAAAGCTAACATGTTTGCCTGTTATTTTCCCTCAAACTCTACCTTGGACCCAGCAAACCGTTCCCTCTCTAATCTTCTTTTGTGGACAGAAACCACACTAGATGATCTGAAAATCACCCCTACTCAAGTACATCATACCATATACACCTAGACACCTCAAAAGCATGTGGACCTGATCTCATCCCGGCTATGCTATTAAAAAATGCTATGCATAGGTTTCTCCAGTTATCTCTAAACCCTTTAACAAATTTTTTACCGAATCTTGTTTTCCTGACAGCTGGAGTTCTGCTTCTATGGTACCAGTTTACAAAATCTCTGGCGAACGAACTAACCCATTAAATTATTGCCCAAATAATCTCCTCCCGCTTAATCAAGCTCTAGTCCACCACCTTACAGCTGCTAAACTTCTGTATGGCCATCAATATGGATTAAGGCACGCTCGTTCTACTGCAGATATTCTAACTGTAATCTCTGAACGTATATACCAAGCACTTATCAAGGCAGGGGAGGGGAGGGCAGTAGCCCTATATATATCTAAAGCTTTTGACAGGGTATGGCACGATGGTCTTATGAAAATAAAATCTATGGTATTACTGGACGAATGCTTAACATAATTAAATCTTTCTTAAATGAGAGAAGAATCCAGGTTGTCCTCGATGGGCGTACGCCCAAACAATATGATATAAATGCAGGTGTACCTCAGGGATCGATCCTTACCGGATTAAATTGTCTCTGACATGGATATATTTGCCAATGATACAACGCTCTATAGCAGGCATATGGGGAAAACTAACTAAGGCAATGGCGGCAACCCTAGAGGAAGACCTTCACTCTGTAGTGGAATGCGGTCAGAAATGACTGGTAACGTTCAAAGCTGCCAAGATAACGCTCATTTTCTTTAATAATTACATGAAACCTTACCAACCACCAATAGCTTTGGTTAAAGATACATTACCTGAAAGTAGTTTGTTCAAACTCCTTGGCTTAATGTTCACGAGGAACATGAGTTGCAATAAATACATTGAGCTTATTGCCAAAGCTGCTGCAAAGAAGATGGGCTCTCTCTACCGTGCTAGAAAGTTACTTACGCCTGAAAGTATCCTGTACCTCTATAAAGCTACCATTCGCTCATGTATCGAGTGCTGCTGTCACATTTCGGCTGGTTCGTCTGCTACTAGTCTCTCGCTCCTGGACTGTGTTCTGATGAGAGTTGAAAACCTGATAGGTTCTGAACTGTAATTTAAGCTTCAGTCCCTGTGCCATCGACGAAATGTTGCATCCCTCTTCTTGTTTCACAAGTATTTTAATGGTGGATGATCTGACGAACTACAAGCTCTTGTATCTCCTCGATGAAAATACCCCCCGACAAACCCGACAAGCAGCAAATTCCCACCCCTACACAGTAGAGATTCCCAGATGTAAGAAAGCCTTCTACTCTAATAGCTTCTTCCCCAGAGCTGCTAGACTTTGGAATTCTCTTCCGGTTTCCTGCTTCCCAAACTGTACTGACATGAAGGAGTTCAAATGTAATGTAAACAGACATTTTGCTGCTAAACTCCCTACACAGTACCCCTGAAACTTAGATCCCTGATAGCAGCCCCCCTACATCAAAGTGGCAATGTGCCTTCTTTGGTTAGAAAATGTAATTAAAAAAATGGTAAAACCAAACAGGAAAACCATGTAAAAAAATAAATTCATTGGACTTAAGGAGTCGGAGTCGGATAAAAAATTCCGACTCCGACTCCTTGTACTTTTAGAAATCCGACTCCGAATCCAGCTAAAATCTTCGACTCCTTCCGACTCCGACTCCGCAACCCTGGCTTTCCTGGCCTATATGACGAGGTTGACTATATCGTTCGGTGGAGCGAACGACCGCATACTAACATAGGCCTTTTTGGCGGATCTTCCTGACGACATCAATGGGCTACTACGAGCGTCTTTGAGGCTTAATGAACTTGGACTGGATGAATTGATAGCCAGAGCCCGAAACATTTTAAAACTTGGGAGCAGTATCGGGGGGCTATAAAAGCATCCAAATCACTAACAGAGGTCTCAAGATGCTACAGATCTGGTGGATTAAACCATTTTATCAGGGACTGCCAAAGCCGGAACAATTCAGAAGACACAAATGACCAAACAGTACGAGGACGAATACGCTGTTATCATTGCAATAAGTTAGGGCACATAGCGGAAAATTGTTCGGAAAACAGTATGGGGGCAAGGTACCGTCGCTATCCTTACCTCAGGTCAGTCAATAGATGTGGCGTTGCCTGTGGTTGACGTGGAAGTTGACACCGGTGTTCCCAGTCAATAGTTAGTGCGGTTCGATGCCTAGCGTGAAGCTATTAACGAATAAGAATTCGGACGATTGATGTAGTGTCCCAGGATTTCTGTGAAGTCGGAATTGTGTCGATCCTAACGGCTGTGGGTATTCAGGTTAAAGATAAAGTTCTGGTAACTCATGGGAAGCCAAGGACCTGCTGCTTGCAATCGACGTAATTCGAGCGTTGGATGGCGTTACAGTCTCGTTGGCAAGAGATGTAAAAATTAGTGGAAGAAGGTGGGTGTGTGCAGCCCTGTGACTTAATGAAATCGGTTTCGATGTCCCATTAGATTCTATCGATAAAGTGTGGACTGTCAGGTGGAAATGGGCCTTAACAGGCTTGATAGTTCAACTCCATAACAAGGTTGAGAGTACAAGGTGCCTGATAACGTCAGAGAAGAGTACGAGAAAGAGCTGGAACTTTGGATCACAAATGGCTGGTTGATTTCATGTCGTCTGGAAAAACTGCGCTATCTGGGGCTTGATTCCTTTATCAACGGCTGTGCAGGAGCAAAAGCAGAAGGTACGTCCAGTCTTGGACTACCGTGAATTAAATGGCTCGCGGATGCATTCACTGCCAACTCAGAGGTATACAAACAAAAGCTAAAACAACGGCGGCGGCATGACTTGTAGATTTACGGAAAAAATATCTTCAGATCCACGTCGACGAAGCATTTTGACCATTTATGCTGTCCTTTTCAAAGGCCAGCGCTTTTATTCCACGCGGCGCTTCTTATTATTAAATCTGTTATAGACGCCGTCATATCGCAAGACCACACAATCGAGCGTGCTGTGGCAGCATATGTAGATGACATTTTCATCAATGAAAGTGTGGTCACTGAGTGGTGTGTGCGTCAGCACTTCGCGGATTGTGGTTTCGTTTGAAGGAATACGGTGTGACTAAAAGATGGAGCGAGAGTTCTTGGCTTGCAGGTGCGGAATGAAAGCGGCACCCTTCGATTGAAACGAGGAAATCAGATTCTTGAAATCCCTAGTGTGCTGACATGTCGGTGTGTGTGTTTCACTGTGTGTAAAACTTGTCAGTCATTTTTCCGTGTGTGGATGACTCAGGATTACAGTCGCGTTCGTCAAGCGCCTGGCGACCGCATCAATCAAGGGATGGGACGACTAGATTCTGTTTCATATTAGAAGAGATACTGAAAAGAGTACGAGCGCATGACCCTATAGGAGGGGAGAGGTTCATGGGCAGGAGCGAGATTATAGTCTGGGTAGATGCGAGTTCCGTAGCTACAGATGCAAGCGGAAATGTTATCTGATATGCGTGTTGGCTGCGTCCAACCAACTATGACAAGCATATCAATTTCGCTGAGCTCCCAAGCAGTCAACTCGGCTTTCCTGGGGGAGGCGACGACTTTACACTTGGTCATTAATTCGATGTGCGTGCATCAGTGGATTTCCAACATCCTGACAAGAACTGCTGATGAGATGCTGGTCAAGCGACTGGTGGGAACGCTGCAATCACTTTGGCTAAGGAATTGGCAAGGTATAATTCGGGCATTGCTTTTCTATCTGAAAGAAATTCATTACGAAATATTTCAGACACGCCGTTCAAATAAATGTAAACAAAGAAATTCTTCTTCCTAAAAATAAATAATTCACCCCATGGTTGAATTCAGAAATTCTCTATCACATCGAACTAGGAGAAAAATATGTTTCTGTTCCATGAAAATAGCCCTTAAAATAAATGAAAAAGGAATCCTTCTTCAATAAAAAAGTGAACATGAGTTGATGTAAGGAAAATTTTCATCACATCGAACTGTAATTAAAAAGGTGTATCTGTTCCATAAAAAGCCATTAACCATTGTTTAATTAATTTTAAAATTTTGGTATTCTCTCATTTCAGGTTGAAAAATAGGACTTATAATTGATAACCATTTTTTATCCAGCAGATATTTTTGTTATCTTTATTGTGCTTTATATGTTAAAAATCTGAGTTATTACTTGAATGTAACTCTGAATAGAAAAAATAGTAATTAAACATAGAAAAAAATACATGAATATACACGAACGTAACTCTCAGACATTTCCTTAAATCAATCTTTTTTTATTAATTGTATTAATTCTTGTTTTCTTGTACTGTCTGTATTTATAACGTATCAAATGTTTCTTTTGTTCGAGTATTTCAAGTTTAAATCTAATATATAAAAGGGAAAATGTGTGTATGTGTGCGTGTTTGTATGTCCTGCACAAACTTCCGATATACGCATCTGAACGTGACAAAATTGGCGTCGTTTTTAAGCTCGTTATCTTTGACGAAATATATTGAAAAATTCGCCCCAAACATTGACTCTTTCACCTGAAATTGGGCAGTTTTCTACAAGGAGGGGGTCGCATTTTTTCGTTGACATTTTCGCAAGTTATCATCTCCTTTCGATTTATTATTATTAATACCAGCGCACATGACTTCCGGTTGCGCGATGGACGCATGCGCTAAGAGGTTACGTTTTTTGTCACCTTGTTTTCCTCCTTCGTGTTATGGGTTCGAGACTGTCTGCCTGCCTATTTTTAACACCTCTCTCCACTCGAGTTGCATACTATTGTTTTGATCCCCCCCACTACTACCAATTTTTAGCACCTCTCTTCACAATTGGGGGTCCTTACTGCACCACCTCTCCACACACAGGCAACGCCGGGTATCCCCGCTAGTATGATATAAAAAAATATGCTAAACAAAAACAAGTGTAAACGTTTGATATTAGATTCTAGCTTACCCTAAAATAAAGTATCAAATATAATACATAAATATACATGAATAAGTGTCTTTAGAGTTCAGTTCAAAATATGAAACACGTTGACATTTTATGTTATTTTCTATTAGATTCCTTTAAGATGAGTAATTTGTGTATGTATTTTAGTTATTTGCGGAGAACAACATCTATGGAAGGCAGTGATTACCGGAGATACAGTTACAAGACGCCGCATTCCTGCCCCGTCGCAGTTAATCACCTGAAGAAGGCCAGAGTATGAGTCGACCGAAACGTGGTAAGATGAAGACAACAGTCCGCACATAAATAAAATAAATACGTTCCTGTTTTTCTTTCTTCTGCATCTCGAGTTTTTTCTTCGTTGTTCTCCACATCTGCTCTTTTTTCTAGCTAATCAAAAAAAACTTTTTTATTGCGTATTCGTTCGTTTTGTTTTTGCATGAAAAACCATTTCCAACTAATTTTATGTTTTGGGGTTTGTTTTTTTTACGTTTGCTCACCAAAGATGTTAGTAATAGGAAAGAAAAAAATGTTTAAAAATGAAAAAGAAGAAAAAGAAAATAAAAAGAGCAAAAGAAAAAAAAGAAGGAAATAGAAATAGAAAAAAGAAAAGTAAAAAAAGGAAAGTTTAAATTTGTATTACTTGGACAAGAGAACACATTACTTCTCTGCTTGGCTAACATCTTTGTGGCGTTTGCATCCCATAAACTGAAAATAAAAAGTGAATATAACCTCCATAGAGAAATAAAAGCCATTAATTGTCGCATTAAAATATAACGAATGTAATGACATAAAGTGATGGCGAGCACCAATTTTCTGAACTTTCAGGCCACATCAATAGAACTTGCGAGATGCATGCTGCAAAACAAGATGACTAATAACCTCTTAGTTTGGATTAATAATTGGATGATATTAATTTTAGTTTGTAATGTAACGTTTACTGTCATTCAATGCATATATTGTTCCAGTTTATTCATTGAATTTGTGGAGTCATTCTTTACAGATTATTGATACACACTGCGCGTAGATTTTTTTTTTATGGCAAGAGTTGCGCAATTTCCAACTACACCTATCCTGAGTCGTCATTGTTTAAAACCAAAGGCAATGAGTTTCAGGAGAACTGGAAACAATGTCGAGATAAGAGGAGAACACGTACAGCGCCTAGAATAGTCACATGTCTGGTTCTAGCCAGGCTCAACGTTGGTTAATTTCGGTGATCTGTCGTTAACCGGTGTGTAAAAGTGATTCTGCCGTGTATATATATATATATATATATATATATATATATATTAGTTTTTCGGTGGGAAGGTATCATAAAATTGAAAATTTAATTTCAACAAGGGTCATTGATAGTGCTCAATCGTAAGAGAGCAAGTTATATATATATTATTTAATTTTTTTACATATTTTTTTATGTAAATACAGTCATATCTTGCAACGATGTGAAGACCGTTTCAATCATATTAGATATCATCAGACAAGAAAAATTAAGGAACAAAAACTGAAACATTTTAACACCTTTTAAAATTATGAAGAGAGAATTCGCCATGAATGGCGATGGATAAAATTTGAGTTTTTATGAGAACTCAAAGTTCATCCATCGCCATTCATAGCTAATTCTCTGTCTTCAAAATTTGAAAAGGTGTAAAAATTTTTCAGTTTTTGTACCTTAATTTTTCTTGTCTGGTGATATATAATATGATTGAAACGTTCTACACATCGTAGCAACATATGACTGTATTTACATTAACAATAAATATATATATATATATATATATATATATATATATATATATATATATATATATATATATATATATATATACAGACTTGAGAGGTTCAAAAGTAGGAACTAATGAACTCAACGAAGTGGTTAATTAGTGCTCGATAATAAGAACAAAATATTTTTTTAATTATTTATTTGAAGTTGATCGCTACAAACAACCACCTGGTCTTTTTTTTTTAGAGAGCTCATTTTTCTTCTTTTTTTCTATGGCGCCGAATGGTTCAGGGTCACCTGACAACGTCTCAGTGACTGAAACAGATGGCTGTTTATAATGAACAAATGTAACTGTTTACCTTTGAATAAATAAATAAATAATAATAATAATAATAATAATAATAATAATGCATATATATATATATATATATATATATATATATATATATATATATATTCGTACGACATCGCATATATATGTACACACACAAAATATATATGTATACTGGCGGAAATACCCGGCATTGTCCGAGTGTTTTTAGATGTGTGTGTGTTAAGGGGGTGGTAATGTAAAGAATAAACGAAGTAATAACCCTGTTTAAATATTCCCCTCCCCCACCCCAAAAAAAACAGCGAACAAACGTCAAGCAGGCTTACAAAAGAATTCGGAAAAACAAAAAGCCAAAATAAGGGTAAAAAAAGGATGAACGCGTTCGGAAAAACAACAAAAAAAACACACACACACACAGCTAAAAGCGAATGAAAAATGGCATAAAAAACCTTCGATTCGGTGAAGTCATCGTGCGTTTCACCCATTCAATTCCAGTTTGTTTAAGCAACTACAAAACGAAATAAAACGGAAATGATGTTTTAAATGTTAATTTTATATATAAAAAAAAGAAATGGAAATAATCTTTTTTTTAGTGTAAAAATGTTAGGGGGGGAATGGTAATTAAGCAACGTAAAAGTAAGCGTGGGATAAGAATTAATGTTTGTGGGAATGTCGCTATCGGTTAATTCCGTGGTGCGTTTCACCCAATAGGAAGCATAGAACGGAAACGCACGGTGAAATTCCATTCCAGGTTTTTTAAGCAACTACGAAGTACAGAAAATCGAAACCGGTGTTCCTTCATAACTGTCCCTTGTGAACGATCCCGCAACGGTGTAAATGGTGACGGGGGTAGGAGGAATTAATTAATTTCTTCCATTGATATTAACCAATTTGGGCAGGTAACTCTCAGCAGAAAAAATATAGGAATCTACGATATCGAGCAAATGGAGAGGTAATATGCCTATAACAGACCTCAGATATTGTGCTGCAAATATCTTGATTTTTAATCATATTAAGGTCAAAATCAGAGGGGAAAAATGAGGTGATTTTTTATATATATAGAGAGAGATGCATGGAAAAACATGAAAAAACAACTAAACACAGGAAGAAATCATCGAAAGGGAACATTTACCGGTTTCTCTCCTATCAACGACAAATTTCAGAATAAGGGAAGTCAAAATTTATTGAATAATTGTAAGCAATGAAGACATAAAACAGGATATTTTCGGCATGTGAGTAACTATTTGAAACTATTCTGCGTTGCGTGCTACGAAGACGTTAATAGGAGAAGACGGAAAAGATAACGGATAACCGGAAAAGAACAAATAGAAAAAAGAATGAATTGCAATATTAAAAAAAGAACAAAAAAACGTAGCCCTACTTAATCTGAGATCGGAATTTTTACGCAGTGTCGATATTTGCCAATTGTTTTTTTAAGGAATAATAAGCCTATATCTATTTTACAAAAACAATTACTTCACAAGATCTCCAGCTATACCATAGCTAGAAATGTCTTCTCAATTATCAAATCATTTTTCTCGGATAGCTTCATTAAAGTGGTGGTTGATGGGACGAAATTAGAAGCTAACAGTATTAATTCTGGGCCCAACTCTCTTCTTGATTTACATTAATGATCTTCCAAATCACATCCTCACATAAGTAAACGACCGAGTTCTCTCCGATTCTCTCTCCTCCGATCTTCAGCAAGTTGTACAATGGGGAAAGGAGTGACTGGTTGCTTTTAATGCATCTAAAACCAAGCTTCTATCTTTACATCATCAACGTTCTGATCCCCATCTGTCATCAATTGAAATGAATGGCTCTCGTCTTGAGGAGGCCTCATCTTTTGACAAACTTCTGAGCTTGACCTTTACTCCTGATCTGAAATGGAACACGTACATCAAATCTGTTGCCAAAGCCGCTGGAAAAATTGTGTGATCCTTCTATCGCACTGCTGATGCAATTCTCTATCTATATATGAGCCAAGTTCGTCCAAGGATGGAGTACTGTTGCCACGTCTGGGCAGGAGCTGCTAGAAAGGACTTATCCTGCCTTGATAGAGTTCAAAAAAGACTTCGTAGCCTCATAGGAGATGTCCTTTTCTCTTCCCTACAACCTCTTTCTCACAGAAGAGATGTAGCGAGTTTGTCTTTGCTTTATCGTTATTTTCTTAGCACGTGCTTACTGAACTTCAATTTATGGTCCCCCCTCGCCAAACTTTCACACGGAACACTTGTCTACCTGAAAACACTATCAATAATCCCCCCCCACTCTTTATCTGTGCCTAAACCTAAA
>NC_136490.1:114354019-114366519 GCF_053919585.1 Euprymna scolopes | reverse complement strand
TTTCCGAGATTAATCGCTTTTGTGGGCGTATATTTTGTAAACAACTAACCTCTAAAAGATATAATTATACATATATATATATATATATATATATATATATATATATATATATAATGTGCATATGGTTACATATATATATATATGTATGTAATATATATCCACGTACAAGCACAAACATGCATATATATATATATATATATATATATATATATATATATATATATATATACTTAACTGATAGAAGAGACCTTGGCAGGTACAAACTCTCCGGGTCAGAGTGAACTCGGGGAGAAATGTTAACCAGACGATGACTTTATGCTCAGCAAGCCGCTGACAACTAAATGACATTGGATGCACTTGATTATAATAATTAGAACAAAATATATGTAAGAAACTTGAATGATTACTAGAAATAATTCTCGAGTGCCTAAGGTCTCTCTATACAGGGGTTTATCAGAGCAACCTAGTATGACGATACTTTTCTTTACAAGTAAACCCCGAATAAAAATTCCATGTCACAGAGTATTTGCGGCCCAAACAGGACATCCTCGCTACGGCTAACCTACAATGACTTTTACGAGAAATGGTGCACCTTCTTCAAGTTAAGTTACCCCAAGTAAAAGCACGTAGTTGGATACTCCACCAGACTAGATTAATTCTTGTCTTGGAATCAAGTAAGACCAAGAGACAACAAGAAATGTATACTATATGTTTAACTGGTCAGTTGGGGAGAGGAAACTTAATATTCTTAACTTTTTTAATAACTCAGTGCTTGAGAGATCGAGTAGAACTTTAATTAGAATAATCGAACATCTATTTATCGCATATAGATATCAGGTATTAGTGTAACAGGGCTTATAACAGCAGCAGTAGCAGCAGCAGCTATATACAAATGACCAAGCAAGCTGCGCGCTGTAACAGATATAAAAATGACACGCTTGTTCGACGCGACAGAGACTTGTTAAGCACGTACGAGAAGACTTTGAACAAAAGCAGGGTGTTATTATGAAAGTACCTGTAAATAAATGCCTGTTGTTTCAATTAACAAAAAGTGAGTCTAATTCTATCCTTGGCATGTGTTTTCTTGCGAATGTCTGAATGCAACGTATGGGTCCCGAGTGTTGATATGTAACGTTACATTAGCTGCTAGGACGGCGCCTCCTGATTTTATAGCACATTATATAAAATGCAATGAAACATATGAATACGCTGGTCTAATTTTAAATAAGATAATTAACGAAATACAAATGAATCGTTTCATTGATTACTTGATTCCATTTATTCTCTACATTTTCCGGATGTTAGTTTATTTTTCATGAAGATGCAAAACAGACGCATTCATCTGAACAGATGACAGCCAATTAAAAATAATTCTGTCTTTTCACTTGATAACAATTAAATCAACACATAAGTTTTTTTTTCTCCTATGGAAAGGTATAGGTATCTTTCTAATCTTAAAAAATCTTCTTTCTAGTTAAAAATTAACTCAACTTTCTCAGTGTGGAAATGTAAAATGTTCTCTATCATCAAGCTCTCCGTTCAGTCTCGGTTAACAATGGATACCCCCTGCAGGGAGGTGTAATTATATAGCAAGGATTGCGCAATCACCAACCACACTTCTGCTGAGTTGGCACTGTCTGATTTCAGTGGAAGGAAAAGGTCTAGGATGCTTGGAAACAATGCCGAGATAAGCAGAGAGCACATACAACACCTGACATTCGTAAATCCTTACTCATTTAAGTACAGGCCAAATACAGTGTCACTTAATTCGATGATAAAACGGGATTATATCGTATGTCAATTCTTTAATAGACAAGTGATTGCAACAGAATAGTTTATTAGTTGACGCAGCATTCATTACGACTCCAACACAACTAATCAGTTTGAACAAAAATTCAAATTCATTTATCAGCGTAGAGTGATACAATGCGTTACCATTTCGATGCTTATTTTGTAGAAAGATTTACTTTTTGCTTAACAATATATTGCAGTTTTCGATATTACTTCTGCAGTGGAACAAAATTTCTTTTCCTAGAGCTTTTCCTTGATGTCTACAACCAGCCAGTAGTCGCGAAGGTTCAGATCTGGAGAATTAGGGTGATGCAAAAATAATTCGAGGTGCTATTCCTGGAGATTATTCATCGTTGCAATCGACTTGTAACCCGATGCTTTGGCTTGAGCAGATTTCTTCATCCAAACGCCCCAATAACACTATATAATATTTGTTATTAATAACCGTTCTTTTATCAATCTTATTGCTTTGGGAGAGGCGTGATGAGAGTCGTTCATCAATTAATATCTCGAAAGATGAAGAGGTATACCACGATTAGGCTTGCTAGGAGTCATTCAAAGTCAACGACAACGAAACTCTCTCGACAACGAAAGAAGACCGCTTCTTCAAGAGGGATGGTCAATGACCATCCTTCTCGAAGAAGCCCGCATAAATCGGGCGAAAAGTTGACGATCCCTCTTGAAGAAGCCCGCATAAATCGGGTGAAACGTTGAGTATTCAGGTCCTCCCACCTCCATTTTATTTCATATTGTCGGATTTAATCCAGCTCAACAATCATATATATATATATATATATATATATATATATATATATATATATATATATATATATATATATATATATATATAGAGAGAGAGAGAGAGAGAGAGAGAGAGAGATAAGTGGTGGGACGATTCCAATATTTTTTCCCGATTCCGATACAATTACCGACTCCGTGCTAAATTCCAGATTCCGATACAATTACCGATTCCGATTCTTTATAAATCTCTAATCATCAAAATGCAAGATTGTTATTTTCCGATTTTCGTAAAAACATGTTAAATATGAAGATATTTTCCAAAGCGTCAAAATACACTTGTGCAGAGTGATTTATCGGTTTAGCTTTACTGGTAATTCAAAATCAATAAATATTTATTATTTTATCATTATTACTAGCAATAACAGATTTTACTTTAAGCAAAATCAAATAAAAAAAAAGTAAATTAAAAGAATCGTTTTGGCATCGGAAAATAGGCATATTTTTTTCCGATACAGATTCCGATACTCACAAATTTTCCGATTTTTCTGATTCCCGATTCCGATTCTGTACTCGTCCCAACACTAATATATATATATATATATATATATATATATATATATATATATATATATGTGTGTGTGTGTGTGTGTGTGTGTGTGTGTGTGTGTGTGTGTGTGAGTGTGTATTAGTTCGGCTTTATATCTTGAGGATTTTTTTATCTCTTTTTTATTTTATATCTAAGAACACATAGACCGAGGAAAAGACTAAAGATATTTTAAGTAATACACTCACAGAATGTAGAGATGTAAACCCATATCCCTCAAAATCAGCAGTCGAATGAATAAATAATAAGATTTAAAAGAACAGAAAACGAACAAAAATAAAAGACTTGAATGATACGTGTAAAACTCTAAGGAGTTACTTTTGTGTAAAATAGAAGGGATAAATTTTCGGTTTTTTTTTTTTCTAAAAAAGAAGATTTCAAATGATGGAAAAGGCATTTCTTTCCTGTTCGCGAATGTCCACAGAGAAACCGGAAGTTTATCTGATTCACTTCCGCTCAAAAAATTTGGCAAGAGTGGGCTAAACTATTTCTACTGGGTTGTGTCAACGTAGGAATCTGAATAAAAATGGTGGCTATAAATGCTTCGGACCAAAGGACTCCGGGGTTTGTTAAAAATAAAAAAAAGAAATGAGAATAGGGGAAAAAGGGCAGGTTAAAAAAGATGGAAATGCATAATCGCAACGGCCATTTTATTGAAACTGTATAGACACATTAATTTATTTGAAGCTCGTGCCTCAAACCTTTTTTTTTATCGTGTTTTGCATGCGTGGTTTCCATTATAAAAACATGAAACAGAAAAAGAAAAATAAATAAATAAAGCGGGCATGTCCTGCGGACCCTAAGAACGTCAATGTTAACGAGGATAAGAACAACATCAGAGGAGAAAGAATAAAAAAAATATATGGGAATTAAAAATAATAATAAATAAATCTATTAAAACAAGACATAGGCAAGAAATGAACAAAAGCAGCATTAAAAACAAACAAAAAATATGCCCAGGCAAAAAAAAAAAAAAAAAAAAAAAAATCATGGATTGATTTTTCGTTTTTTCATTTCATTATTTATTCATCGTCACAGAAATGTCACCATTGACCAGGCAGTGAGATCAGTCGAACGATTTTTCTTTTTAGATTAAGAAGACTCCTGATAGATGGTAGAAGTTTCTCTGACTTTAGTTAGCGTATTATTTTTAGTATGTGTGTGTGTGTGTGTGTGTGTGTGTGTGTGTGTGTGTGTGTGTGTGTGTGTTTATAAAACGTGATAATCAGAATAAATGCTTTATCTAGTATCAAAACTCATTGGTCCATTACGTTTCAGTGTTCATAGAAGTATGCGTTAGAGTTTACGAGTTTTATGTTTATATAAGTTGGATCGATCGATATCTGCGTATATATATATATATATATATATATATATATATATATATATATATATATACGCACAGACATCGATTGACACTAATTATATATACACATATATATATAGACACACATACACACACATACACGCACACACATATATATACATATATATACATATATATATATATATATATATATATATATATATATAGAGAGAGAGAGAGAGAGAGAGAAATAAAAAGGAATCGACCGATTTATGTGTTCATCAACGTTTCGTCTTTATTTCGAGACTTCCTCTGGATGAATGAGATTAAGAAAACAAAAACACCAGTACAAATATTTGAAATTTATTTCATGTGCAAACTGAAAAAGATATTGGAAATTCAAAAAAGGAGGGGAGTTTGCGTTAGTAAAGAGAGGGAGATTTTTAATAACGTCATATAGTCGTTAATATGTTTTTAAAAAGATATGAACGCAGTTAATATGTCTGTTCTGGAAAAAAAATCTCAGTTAAAATTCTAATATAGTTGTAAAACAGAAATGAAATAAGTGTGTGTTGGCTATGTAATTTATTGATTGAGATTATATGTATTAATTATTACAGGGGGGGGGTCTATGGTGTGAGAAGGTTAACTGGTATCTGCAATTAAATTATCTTCTTATTTTATAAAAGTTTATTTTATTTGGTGAACACATATCACGGTTTATTCCTTTTTATTTCTCTATTTTGTCGGAATACTATATCCATGATTTGCATCATATATATATATATATATATATATATATATATATATATATATATATATATATTACTATGAAGTTTTTTATTATTATTTGTTTGTTTGGTCACACTATACGTCATATATGACGGCATAGCAAATGATATATACTTTATGTATGTATATGCAGTATACGTTATATACAATATCCTAGCAGGTGACGTATTATATAATGACGTCATATGTGATAACGTCTGTAGCAAAAGAGATAGTTTAAAATGAGAAGGTGACTAAAAAAAATGGTGGGATCTTTCTATCGATCCGGTAGATATCTCACTGCTGATGCTATTCTCTATCTATATAAGAGCCAGGTACGTCCAAGGATGGAATACTGTTGCCACATCTGGGCAGGAGCTGCTAGAAAGGACTTGTTCTGCCTTGATAGAGTTCAAAATAGACTTCGTAGCCTCGTAGGAGATGTCCTTTTCTCCTCCTTGCAACCTCTATCTCACAGAAGAGATGTTGTGAGTTTGTCTCTGATGTTTCGTTATTTTCATGGAAAGTGTTCAACTGAGCTTCAATCTATGGTCCCCCCTCGCCAAACTTTCACAAGAAACACTCGTCTAGCTGTAAACACTATCAATAATTTCCCCCACTCTTTATCTGTGCCTAAACCTAAACGTAGATTCCATGATCACAGCTTCTTTCTTAGAACTGCACGCCTGTGGAATTGTCTTCCGTTTTCCTGCTTTCCGGCTGACTACAATATGGTTGTGTTCAAGTCTAAAGTAAATAAGTTCTTGATGAGCCGTTCCATATAAGTTATCAAATTTACCAAATTTTCATTACTAATGATTACTATATTGACCAATTTCTACTGTACACTCTTTAACCCTTATCCTTGAGTGGCCTCTGGGCCTTGATAATGTGGTGATGCCTTTGTAAAAAAAAAAAAAAAAGTAAAGATTACTAGGCAATGCCAGAGAGATTATATATATATATGTGTGTGTGTGTGTGTGTGTGTGTGTGTGTGTGTGTGTGTGTGTGTGTGTGTGTGTGTGTTTGTGTGTGTGTGTATTAATTGCCTAAGCATGAAACACTAGGTTCTGTAATTAAAAATGAATAATTATTATATAATAGTTACTTCCCTCGGACTGTCAAATTTTGGAATACCCTTGCTGTGTTCTGTATCCCAGACTGTACTAATCCACAGAAGTTTACATGTAATGTGAACATACATCTAGCTGCTCAACTCCTTAAAGTCCCCTATTAGACATGATACAAAGCAGCCCTTATGCTCAAAGTGGCAATATCCCTTGCTTGGGGAGAAAAACGGTAATAATTATTACTTTATTATAATTATAAAGCCCTTTTAATCATACTTATAGATGGTCATTGTCCGTTGGTTTATAACTAAGGCAATCAACTAGCGTCTATGCAACGTTCACGACTTCTGTTTGTGCGAACACTTTAGATTACCTAATGTACTCACCCGAATTCGGTGTTTAATAGTTCTTAATTCTTTTCATTCCCGTAGCAATTGTTACAATCAATCATACGATATCTGCTTAAACCATATCTAACTGTTATCAAATGCACCTTTTTTTATACCTATCCTGATGGATTCGAAATTACCAAGGAACACAACAAGTACAGAAATACATTAGTTCGCTGCAACCCTTAACTCAAAAAATTGATAAGATTTTTAGAGATGATCAAGACAAGATATGCAAACAAAAGTTCTTTGAAATAAATGTTTTAAAGAAAAATGATATCCAGATTGCTCTCTCTCTCTCTCTCTCTCTCTCTCTCTTTGTCTCTCTCTCTCCCTCTCTTTCTCTCTCTCTTTCCCCTCTCTCTCTCTCTTTCTCTCTCTTTCTCTCTCTCTCTTTGCCTCTCTCTCTCTTTCTCTCTCTCTTTCCCCTCTCTATCTTTCTCCCTCTCTTTCTCTCTCTCTCTTTCCCTCTCTCTCTTTCTGTCTCTCTTTCTCTCTCTCTCTCTCTTTCCCTCTCTCTCTTTCTTTTCTCTCTTTCCCTCTCACTATTTTTATGTCTCTCTTTCTCTCTCTCTTTCCTATCCTTCCATTTCTCTCACTTTCTCTCTCTTTCCCTCTCTCTCTCTTTCCCTCTCTCTCTCTTTCCCTCTCTCTCTCTTTCTGTCTCTCCTTCCCTCTCTCTTTCTCTTTCTCCTTCCCCCTCTCTCTCTTTTTCTCCCTCTCTTTCTCTCTCTCTTTCCCTCTCTCTCTTTTTCTGTCTCTCTTTCTCTCTCTCTTTCCCTCTCTCTCTTTCTCTCTCTCTCTTTCCCTCTCTCTCTTTCTCTATCTCTTTCTCTCTCCCTCTCTCTCTTTCCCTCTCTCTCTCGCTCTCTCTCTCTCTCTCTATATATATATATATATATATTTTTCTTCTTTCCTAGATGTAAAGGATATGACAATTCAGGCCTTATGAGGTAATGCTTAGTAGCATGTAACTGTATCATAAATATAAATAATTTTAGCTGTATTATAGTATACACAATGGACTGTTTCTGCGCTGAAGGGTTTTCCTTAAGATTTCAGGTGTTTTCAGCATTACCGTTCGTTGCAGAGTCTTAGTCTTTCTGTTGCTCCCGATTTCTCTTTTTTCCAATTTTATTTTTATAGGGGAATGTTTCTGTTGCTCCAAGAATTATTGATATTATATTGATTTTCTTTAGGTTTCATATTTCTTTAAGTTCTCTGGCAAGTTCCGTATATTGTTTTCGTTTTTCTGTGTATTTAATCTTCAGCCTGTGAATTACAGAGATTATTATTATTATTATTATTATTATTATTATTATTATTATTATTATTATTATTATTATTATCTACATGCGTATTCAGTATAAGATTGATTCTATAATAATACATACGCAATACGCATAAATTGAAATATCATGTTTTTGCGTATTGTATGACCGGACAACGCCGGGCGTCGAGCTAATCATTCAATAAGCGTGCATTAATGAAGGATACGGAGAAAAAATCCAAAGTTACTTTTGAGGTCATCTTTTATCTTATTTCCTACTAAATTTTTTTTAGAGCTTTCATCTTTTTAGCCCTTTTAATTCGTTATTTCCTTGAAGCAAGGACCCTCGTCGATCCAACTATATCTATTTTTGCGAGTTCTCTGCCGAAAGACTGGCCTGTAAAAACCCTGAGACCAAGGATATTAATAGGAGATAAAAAAAATTAAACGTATAATTTTAAAAGTTACGTTGACACGATAAATACATACACGTAGAATCACCGCCAGTGATGTTGAAAATTAGGCAAAAATAAAGGTTTTAAGATGAATGTTCAATAATAACACATTTACGTTGGACTTAAAAACTACCATGTTATAGTCAGCTGGGAAACAGCTCTATCGTATTGTGTTCCACGGCCGAACAGTGTTGGAAAAAAGCTTTGGTTATAGAATTGTTCTTTTGTTGTAAGCACAGATATAGAGTAAGAGAACTTGCTGATAATGGTTGTAGCTAGGCGAGTGTTAACCGTGAATGTTTTACAAGAGGGGCCATAAAGTTAGATTTAATGGAGCACCTGCCATAAAAATAACGGGTGCTTCTACACAATCAGAACGTAATATTTAGTCTATAAATGGAGTTTCAGATTTAAAAAAAATGGTTACTACAGATTTTTTTGTCAATTCTAATAAATTACAATGCTAGCTTCTAAATTATGCAGTTGAAATTACCTGAATATTACTCAAGTATTTAAAGAAACAACTTTAATCGTTTAAGCTGGTGAAAAATAGCGGTCATCTTGTTTAAATCGAAACGGAAAATTACCTCCGTTTTTAACTCTCATGTGTCTTATATAAGCAAATACGATCGTTTTCGTCAAATTCTATTTTCCATTTTCATTAATAAATAATTTTCTACCTTAAGCACCAACATCGAAATTTGTCAGGTTTGCATCTGCAGCTATCTTGAAAACTGGCAGCCATCTTGAATTTTGTGATGGCTAACGTTCTTTTCTTAAAATGTATGGTCTGAACGTCATTTGTGCCAATTTTGGTGCTTGTATCGCTAAGTGCAAGATTCTTATGGAATACTGAGATAACCTGCCCCACGATTTATGTGAAATTCGGTATTGCGATTTTCGAAATTTTGTCCTCATAGTGTAGAAGCGCCGAATAAAGATACAGCAGAGTGAGATTTGCAACGTTTCTTCTGTGCGAAAGGAGAATAAGATATTGTCTACTATATTTTGAGGTTAGTTTTGTACCATGTTTCTCATAACTTTCTTTTAAGTACTATAGAGGGTTTTTACCTCTCTCCAACATCAAGAACTTAGACACCAGGATTGGAAAGTGGGATTAAAAAGTCAGTGCCCCTTTAAAGAGCGCACTGACATGCACAACGTGCCTGGGCAGCTCCGTCTGTATTCCTCGGTAAACGTGCTTCAGGCGATTAGCAATAAACTCCATGCTTCCGTTCAGTTTCGAAAGACAATGGATACCCCTTAGGGGCAGTAGCGCGTGTAATTGTGAGGTAAGGCTTGCGCAATCCACAACCGCGCCTCTCCTGAATCGGCACTGTTTGAGTCCAGTGGCAAGGAGAAGACCAGTACGACTGGAAACCATGCCGAGATAAGCGGAGAGAATATACAACACCTGAAAGTCCCAAATGGTCGCCCATTTAGTACTAACCAGGTTCAACGTTGCTTAACTTCGGTGATCGAGCGGGAACTGATGTGCCAACGTGATTATGATTTATTAGCAATAAACTAACCCCTTTCTAAAAGAGAGAAGAAAAGGCTTGGAAGGCCGAACCTCTTAGAACTGCACAGAAGTAAACTCCCACTGCAAAACAAACAAGGACCTGATAATTACAGGAATGGTCTAATCTCTGTTGATTTTGAGGGGCAGGGATGTGCGCGCTAAATGTTTTACTATATTATTAAGTAGATATGTGTGTGCATGGACGAGGGTAATTTTGACGGCGTCTTTCCATGAAAAGTTTTGCAGGCGCCCATCTGCTAGCCGCGTGAACAGAGGAGTAATATGAACGGACGGTGCAATATTGATAAATCTGTTTATAGGGGGTTATTTTCGTCGTCACATTTGTCAACTCGATGAAATTATACAAAAACGCCGGACTTTCATCTCTTGCCATTCGGGACTCAACACATTGGAGAGGCGCACCGATTGACTCTCACTTTCAACATGGGCGTTTTTTTTATCGTTTTGTTTTTTTGTTGTTTTTTTATACTTAAACATTATCCTTTATTTAAGAATTTTGGTTTCTTGGATTACTACTACTACTACTACTACTACTACTACTACTACTACTACTCGTTTTCGACGTCCCCATACCTTCTAAGTTCTGAAAAATTGTCTTTATCTAAGCAAACGAAAAAAACATGTAATCAAAGTCAAACTTGAAAACTGATAAAGCAGACAGCTATATCTTTACAGTTTATAGTTTGCACAAAGATCCATTTAGGAGTTATATATATATATATATATATATATATATATATATATATATATATATATATATATATATATATATATATATATATGCATAAATATTTGTGTGCATATGTTTAAGTAAGTATATATTATACATATGTGTATATAAAATAAATTCACAGATATAAAATATATAGGTATATATATAATATGTTCAAATATGTACGCACACACACACACATATCTAAACACGTAATATGTACGCATACACATGCACACACATACATATATATATACAAATATATATGTATGTATATATATATATATATATATATATATATATAATATCCTCTTTGAGTTTCAGGAGGCTATAGATACACCATATAAAGGGGCTATCGCTGTGAGTCTAGCGCTAACCATTGGATGCGCAATCACAAATCATCTCTTCTGAAACGGTATACAGTTTTTGCTAGATAATTACTTCTCCCTGCATGGTGAGGGGACAAGTAACTATCCAGCAAAACTGAATACAATATCATGCATAATACGCAAAAAATAGGCTGTCGTTATTTCCTTCTCCTAAATTGGTTGCACAATCTATGTTTGATAACTTAGTCCATCCTGGGATCTATTATTATTTATATTTTTCCTCAATTAATGATATATGCATATTAACTTTTACTTTCCTCAAGAATAAATGAATGGTATACAGTATCCCCCCCTCGCCAATCCTTCACGAAAAACACCCGTCTAGCTGAAATCACTGTCAGTAATTTTCCCCACTCTTAATCTGTGCCTAAGTCAAAGCATAGATTCCATTAACAAAGCTTCTTTCTTAGAAGTGCACGCCTGTGGAACTCTCTTTCGTTTTCCTGTTTCTCACCTGACTAAAACCTGGATGTCTTCAAGTCCAACATAAACAAATTCCTGATGAACCGCTCCCTTAAATAAGACACTTTATCAGATTTCCATTACTAGCGATTTCTACGATATTTTCCCATTGATTACTGTACACGCAATAACCCTTATCCCCGAGTGACCTCCGGGCCTTGATAAGTGGCGACTTCCTTCTAAAAAAAAAAAAAGAAAGAAAAAAACAAGGAACGCTTGTACGGCGCGCCGCGCGCTCGCGTTAATAACGATTATTCCATGCCACTTCCATGTATGTGTGTGTTCATGAAGCCGATGTCACTTTAAAAAACCTTATTTGGATAGCAATAATCTGTACAAACGTTTGTAAATAAATAACTCTATATGATTTAAGATAGGAATTGAAATGTCCGCTTCATCTCATTCATTAGCTAATCAACGGTTATTTCGATTTTGCAGTTTACAAAAAATCATTTGCCAAACGATTTACAGCAATGCATGAAATCATTATTTTCACATGTTACTGTGAAAACAAAATGTCATTTCTATTCAGTTCAGTCCATAAGACTTTGTAATTCTCGTTTTGAAGTACTGTTACCGGCTTATGTTTGTAGCACTTGTCTGTGTGTTCGAGATGCAGATGTTTGCATAATTCCCAGTGTACTACCCTTCCCACTTGGTCGTGTCTGTTCTTGTCTTCCTTTTGCGCCAGTTTGCTGCATTCACTTATTATATGGTTTATCTTCTCGTCTAAATCTGCATCTGCTGTTTTGCTGTATTTTCGATGTTTGTTTGATTCTTATCGAGTTATCTTGTGCTGCGGTTATTAGGGATTCAGTTTCTCGACTTATGTGTTCTTTTCGCATCTATATCCAAATGTTTTCGTTATTTTAATCTTTTATCATCCTATTTTTTTGTTCAGATCTTCGTGTTTCTTGTTTAACTTCTCCCTGCTGGTCACATTTATTATTATTATTATTATTATTATTATTATTATTATTATTATTATTATTATTAT
>NC_136490.1:114304019-114349019 GCF_053919585.1 Euprymna scolopes | reverse complement strand
ATCTTCTTTTCAGAATTTTGCAGAAAAAAACATTGAAAATTGATTACGGAAAAATTTAGCACTGAGCAACGAACCAGAATTATTAAGTGTTATTTCGAAAATCGTCGTTTCGTGATCTTGACTCAAAGAGCCTATTGCCGGCATTATAATGTCAGACAAGCTCCCAATCAGAGCACAATTGATCGTCTTGTAAAACGGTTTCGGCAGCAGGGCTCAATCACTGACGACGTTGTGCATACAGTTGAAAATGTAGCACTCGTAGAGAACAGCATTGCTGAAAACCCAGACACTTTAAATGGAAAACGGACCACTCAGATTAGGATGTCTAGAAGGTCACTTCAAATAATTCTGAGGGAGTTGCGCCTGTTTCCATGAAAAATACAAATGCTTCAAACGTTGCAACCCACAGATTTGCAATCTTGATTAGCTTATGCTGTTTACATTCAGCAATTAGCCAAAGAACAAAATAAGTTCATCCGAAGCTGATGATGAGCATCGAAGCCCATTTTCATCTGAACGGGTTCGTGTATAAGCAAGACTTCCAGTAAAATGTACCCTATGATGTGGTATTGCCACGGAAAAAGTGATAGGTCCTTATTTCTTCGAAGATGAAGAAGCTGTTGCGGTGACGCTAACTGCACAGCGCTCTCAATAAATTATTAAAAATTGTTAAAGGCCAGATATTCAGGACAACCTGGAAATGTAGGTCCAGCAAGAGGGAGCGACTGCCCACACTGCCCGTCAAAGTATGGCGCTCAGGAGGGAATTATTTTGCGAGATTAGTAAATTTTCCGATTTTAACTGGCGTTGACGCTCAGCGGATTTGCCCGCCTCTGACTTTTTCCATTGGATTTAACTTAAAGAAAGTGTTTATGTGAAGAATCCAAGAACAATTCAATAACTTTAAATCAACATCAGTCATAAAATCTGAGAAATAGAGCCTGCTATTTTAAGAGGTGTAAGAGAAAATGCCATGATTAGAGATCGCCTTTGTGAAGCCGAAAATGGTCTCTCTCTCTCTCTCTCTCTCTCTCTCTCTCTCTCTCTCTCTCTCTATATATATATATATATATATATATATATATGTGTGTGTGTGTGTGTGTGTGTGTGTGTCTGTGTGTGTGTGTGTGTGTGTGTATCACGTTAATCGAGATGGACACACAAGTATTTACTCAGTTTTAGAAAGTTTTTCTATTATTAGTCACATTTCGTACAATTGTTTCGGCCTCCGGTATTGGCATAGGCAAATATTTCTGTCCATCAAATTATAATTTGTACTACTTGGACTTCATCAATGCCTGGAATAAAAGCAACATTTCAAAAGTTTCACAGCTATATATATATATATATATATATATATATATATATATATATATATATGTATGTATGTATATATATATATATGTATTTTCAAGGGAGATTTTACTGCATTTTAGATGGAGCACACTTGCCTTGTAATGCATTTATGATTCGAATATTATAGCAGTTATTAGTCAGTTCGTTTCCTTTTATTACACGAGCTTTTTTTTTCTAATGCCGGTGGTACGTGCTTTAGTTGTAAGCGTCGCAAAAGTGCTTAGCTTATTATTTACTATTAATTCATTTTTCAAGTTATTGTTTAATTAAACTTATCAAGCATACGCATTATTATTTCTAGATTTAAAATCAATTTTTTATATCATAGGTTAATGTTTACATTTTTTACGTAAACTTATATTCTACATAGCAGTAAGGAAGCAATGTTTTAAGATTCGCAATTATTTTTTTATGATTCAATTTACAGTTGCCTATATTTGTGTCAATTAGTTTTATTTCCAATATCATAATTTAATTAAAACCAGACACAATATACAACATGGAAGACAACATTCGATGCGTCATTGCCGAAATACAGTCTAAATAATGCGTAGTTTGTAAGAACTGGACCACTGGAATTCACCATACATGTGCAAGTCGCATGGGCATATTTTCGTAATTGTGTTTAAATTATTAATGCCTACAATTATTTTTTTGGATAAATCACATATTTGTAAAATAGAAATATTTTTCTGTGATTTATTTTAATTTAAATTCATCGCTTCTAATAAACACTATTTGAAGTAATAATACTTAATTATAAATAGTGGTTTCATATATTTGCAAGAGAAAATTTGTTTTGTAGGCTTTTTACGATTCTTTTCTTCGGCATATAAAACATTTCATATTATCATTTTGTGTATCCTTGTTCACTCGAAATAAGACATATTGTCATTTGGACGTAGCGAGTTATTATTTTGCTCAATGTCTACAGAGGTCTATGTGACGAGGTGCATGAAGTGTTTGTTTACATTACATTTAAACTTCTACGTGTGTTAGTACAGTCGGTTAAGCACTTAATCAGAAAGAGAATTCCAACGTGTAGCAGTACGAAGGAACAAAATATTAGAATAAAAGGTTTTTCGGCATGTAGGGACCTCTAGTTATGGTGTGGGATTTTGCTGTCGGGGTCATGTATGTCAAGGGAGTGAAAGGTTCAGTGAGTTCATCAGAGCACATTACGCTAAAGTACTTGTAAAACCGGCATAGGAATACAACATTGCAAGGATTAAAGCTTGGTTGATAGTCCGAGATTTATTATATTGGTAACTTTTTTTTTGGACACTGTCTAGGAGAGAGAGATTAGTGATGGACATAGATGAAGCAACAATACTTCATGGGTTACGAATGGTGGGGTTGTAGGGATGTAAGATGCTCTCAGGTGTGAGTGATTTTCTATTACGGTGGAAGAAAGTCACTTTTTTGTTGCAGGAAGCTTATCAATCTTTTTACTAGTTCATGTTCTTTTTGGTACCGTACTTTTATAAAGATATACTTTATCAAACACTCATGCAGCTTCTTTCCCAAGATGTTCTTCAGCGCGAGTTATTATACAGGGTGGGGTAGAGCAACTTGCTTATTTAAATTTGACGCTCTAAAGCGATGGTTACAAGGATGGTAGCGATGGACTTATTTGAGATACTGGGGTTTAAAGTTTGGTTGTGGAAAATATATGGTTCCAACAGACGTTCATGACTGTTTTGCGGCCAGACTTCTATGATACCTCATCTACATGAGGTGCGATCTGCACTGACTAGAACGGTCCCCTGCTTTATTACCATGCGACTATTTTTATGAGGATATCTTAAATAAATTGTTCACAAAGCTTGTCCTAGCACCTTGACTCGCCTGAAAAACAACATTCGTCGAGCTGTCGCCAATGTAGCTATCGATATGCTGGAAAGAGTAGACAGAAACTTCCGTACGGGATCCACTAGATTTTGGGAGGTCACATACAGACCCTTGCTCATGAAATCGAGCAACCATAGCTTTTATTGCATTAGGAGTAGGGGAATTTCCTGTGTTGAAGTTTCGGCGAAATTCTCTTTGAGTTTCTGATATTGACTCATTCAACCGAAAATACGCACTACGATAAATAGCTGCTCCTCGGTAGTGTAACAACTAATGATTGCCTTGGAAAGGTTACTCTAGATGGTCTGAAAAAATTAACTAAAAATCTAAAAAATTAAGAAAGTTATGAATTTTTTTAAACCATCAGCATTTTGGAGACCCCCTGTAGTTGCAGTAGTAGTATAAGGGCAATGGTATAAATATTAGTAGTTGTAAAATTAATAGTACTAATATTTAGTATATCACAATTAATATTACTAATATTTAGTATATCACAATTAATAGTACTAATATTTAGTATATCACAATTAATAGTACTAATATTTAGTATATCACAATTAATAGTACTAATATTTAGTATATCACAATTAATAGTACTAATATTTAGTATATCACAATTAATAGTACTAATATTTAGTATATCACAATTAATATTACTAATATTTAGTATATCACAATTAATAGTACTAATATTTAGTATATCACAATTAATATTACTAATATTTAGTATATCACAATTAATAGTACTAATATTTAGTATATCACAATTAATATTACTAATATTTAGTATATCACAATTAATATTACTAATATTTAGTATATCACAATTAATAGTACTAATATTTAGTATATCACAATTAATATTATTAATATTTAGTATATCACAATTAATATTACTAATATTTAGTATATCACAATTAATGTTACTAATATTTAGTATATCACAATTAATATTACTAATATTTAGTATATCACAATTAATAGTACTAATATTTAGTATATCACAATTAATAGTACTAATATTTAGTATATCAAAATTAATATTACTAATATTTAGTATATCACAATTAATAGTACTAATATTTAGTATATCACAATTAATATTACTAATATTTAGTATATCACAATTAATATTACTAATATTTAGTATATCACAATTAATAGTACTAATATTTAGTATATCACAATTAATATTATTAATATTTAGTATATCACAATTAATATTACTAATATTTAGTATATCACAATTAATAGTACTAATATTTAGTATATCAAAATTAATATTACTAATATTTAGTATATCACAATTAATAGTACTAATATTTAGTATATCACAATTAACATTACTAATATTTAGTATATCACAATTAATAGTACTAATATTTAGTATATCACAATTAATATTACTAATATTTAGTATATCACAATTAATAGTACTAATATTTAGTATATCACAATTAATATTACTAATATTTAGTATATCACAATTAATATTACTGATATTTAGTATATCACAATTAATAGTACTAATATTTAGTATATCACAATTAATATTACTAATATTTAGTATATCAAAATTAATAACTAAGATCACTTTCATAGAGATTAGTGTGGATTTTGGTGTGTATGTGCGCAGCGTTGATTTGTGTACGTTTGTATGTGTTTGTCTGTATTCGCGATATGGAAATTGAAATCCGTTGGTCGTAGGTCATAATCTTTCGGTGAATTGAAGTGTTAAACATGTTGGTTTCTTGCCAAACGACGGATGCTTTTGTAACGATTTTCAGATCAGAAAATAACAGAAAACGTAATGGGAATTTGTGAATGTTTTCCGTTTTATTGTAGGAGTTGTATTTCATTTTAAATACAAAATGGCGGATCTTATCAGGCTTTGATGCTCCGAAATCAAAGGGCTCTTCCATATCACAACCATCTTATTTTCACGTTACATTACATATACCATATATACGGATGTGAGTTCCAACATAAATATAAACCACATAAGCATAAATCACTATATATATATATATATATATATATATATATATATATATATATATATATATATATATGTCTGTGTGGGGTATATATATATATATATATATATATATATATATATATATATATATGTGGGGTATATATATATATATATATATATATATATATATATATATATATTTCTGAAATATATTTTCTTATAATATATACCAATCCTTATTTAAGAAGCTAATTACAGAGCTATATAGTGAATAAATGACAAAAAAAAACTATATTAAAAAATTCATGATGTGGACCATCTTATTATTTATTCCTTTAATTTAGTTGACATTTACCGTTCTTGACAGTATCTGTTTCGTAGCGCAAAATCAATCACTTAATTATTATATCCATCTTTGAATCTAGTATGCCCTTAACTTATCAGAATAAATAGCAACAATCAATCCATTAAAAGGAAATAAAGTGTGTTTTGACATGATTAAAATCCAAAAATTGGAAGAGACGCTGCCAAATACCTTTAGTATGTTTCCATTACGCCATTTTGGATTTCAGAAATAAAGTCACTAGACTCAACTATTCGTACTAACATCCTCTATTAATTTATGAATGTTCTATCAAAATGTCATATTTAATAATTAGTAAATTTATTAATTCTTATTTAGGTATGCATACTGATGACAGTAACATCTATAATTATAAACTATTATACACTTTTGCAAATTCGAAACTAAACTAAACTGAACTAAACTTAAACGATCGATTGACCTTAACATTTATATTAAATAATTTATTTATTTGAATTGAAAAGATACATAATTCAGTTCGCTTGACTGTTATAATCAAGTTTATTACTATTTCAATTATAATTCTTAGTATCAGTTAAATCTAAACACATAATTACGTTTGGTTGAGATTAAAAATTTGCTGAATGCTCAATTGTTTACCTTAAACGTAAAACATTAAAATTAATTTAATTTAAAGTATCATAGAGTTACTTCCATTAGACTAGATCAAACATATTAACTTTTATTATTTTCGTTTTATTAATATTCACACTTGTAACAAAACTAATGCATTGCCATCCATATCTCACGAATACGTAATGTTTTTACAGTCCTACTGTCTTTCACTTAATGCTATTAAAATGTTAAATGGATATATATTATAAATTGATTCACTAATCCGTTCAATATAACATGTTAGTATTAAAACTATTTCAATCGATAGTCATAAGTTATTAAGATATACCTCGTATTTTATACTATTATATTATAAATCAAATCACCCAATTTCAATGAAAAAAAAACAAAACAATTATACCTAGCATATCAAAAAGAATTTCCAGATTATCCCAAAACGAGGATATATTTAATAACAAGAAAGAATATTACATTGAAACATTAGCTAGATCTGGATATAAAGGTGAAAAAAAATATATTTATTTTACCAAATTATTTGTTCTTTTATTTATTTACTTATTTATTTATAAGCATTTGACTATTTACTATTCTGGACTTATTTTACCAATGAATATTTTACCAATGAATATTTTACCAATGAATATTTTACCAATGAATATTTTACCAATGAATATTTTACCAAGGAATATTTTACCAATGAATATTTTACCAATGAATATTTTACCAATGAATATTTTACCAAGGAATATTTTACCAATGAATATTTTACCAATGAATATTTTACCAAGGAATATTTTACCAATGAATATTTTACCAATGAATATTTTACCAATGAATATTTTACCAAGGAATATTTTACCAAGGAATATTTTACCAAGGAATATTTTACCAATGAATATTTTACCAATGAATATTTTACCAAGGAATATTTTAACAATGAATATTTTACCAAGGAATATTTTACCAAGGAATATTTTACCAATGAATATTTTACCAATGAATATTTTACCAATGAATATTTTACCAATGAATATTTTACCAATGAATATTTTACCAATGAATATTTTACCAATGAATATTTTACCAATGAATATTTTACCAATGAATATTTACCAAGGAATATTTTACCAATGAATTTTTTACCAAGGAATATTTTACCAATGAATATTTTACCAATGAATATTTTACCAATGAATATTTTACCAATGAATATTTTACCAATGAATATTTTACCAAGGAATATTTTACCAATGAATATTTTACCAAGGAATATTTTACCAAGGAATATTTTACCAATGAATATTTTACCAATGAATATTTTACCAAGGAATATTTTACCAATGAATATTTTACCAAGGAATATTTTACCAAGGAATATTTTACCAATGAATATTTTACCAAGGAATATTTTACCAATGAATATTTTACCAATGAATATTTTACTAATGAATATTTTACCAATGAATATTTTACCAATGAATATTTTACCAATGAATATTTTACCAATGAATTTTTTACCAATGAATATTTTACCAATGAATATTTTACCAATGAATATTTTACCAAGGAATATTTTACCAATGAATATTTTACCAAGGAATATTTTACCAATGAATATTTTACCAAGGAATATTTTACCAATGAATATTTTACCAATGAATATTTTACCAAGGAATATTTTACCAATGAATATTTTACCAAGGAATATTTTACCAATGAATATTTTACCAATGAATATTTTACCAATGAATATTTTACCAAGGAATATTTTACCAATGAATATTTTACCAAGGAATATTTTACCAAGGAATATTTTACCAATGAATATTTTACCAATGAATATTTTACCAAGGAATATTTTACCAAGGAATATTTTACCAAGGAATATTTTACCAATGAATATTTTACCAAGGAATATTTTACCAATGAATATTTTACCAAGGAATATTTTACCAAGGAATATTTTACCAATGAATATTTTACCAAGGAATATTTTACCAATGAATATTTTACCAATGAATATTTTACCAATGAATATTTTACCAATGAATATTTTACCAAGGAATATTTTACCAATGAATATTTTACCAAGGAATATTTTACCAAGGAATATTTTACCAATGAATATTTTACCAATGAATATTTTACCAAGGAATATTTTACCAAGGAATATTTTACCAATGAATTTTTTACCAATGAATATTTTACCAAGGAATATTTTACCAATGAATATTTTACCAATGAATATTTTACCAAGGAATATTTTACCAAGGAATATTTTACCAATGAATATTTTACCAATGAATATTTTACCAAGGAATATTTTACCAAGGAATATTTTACCAAGGAATATTTTACCAAGGAATATTTTACCAAGGAATATTTTACCAATGAATTTTTTACCAAGGAATATTTTACCAAGGAATATTTTCTTTTTAGAATCCCGTAATATATTAATCGTCTCTCAAGTGTATGTCTGAAGGAATATAATACACATATTGACTCGTTTCACTTTAAAAGCTAAATGGGTGCAGTTTAATATCGTATCAGATCCCCCTCCCAAAAAAGCACTAATTTTCTGGCTTATTTAAATTTTATTTGGCGTTTTAGTTCGAAAATTGAGATACTTTTTTTTTCCAAAATGCGATTTAGATGACTTTCATTTCTATGTACTGTATAATTATCTGATTAATTTTGTCCCAAGTTTTCTAAATATTTTTTCTATATTACATAAGCTATTAAGCCTGATCTTCTCCCATCTTTTTACTGCGTGCTTTTTCTGTTGTTACATATGAAAATATTTCTACTACTTGGATATTATTGGAATTACTCTTCTTAAGTGTAGTTTGCATTGCTCGCCATCTCTTCATCTTGCCTTGTGAATTTCAGTTGGCAAAATTTAGAATTTCTCCCACTTTCTTATAACGACCTGAATGCTGGTTGATGCCGGGAGTTTCCCAAAATCAAAGACTCATATAAAAATCGAATGAACTTTTTCATTCCCTATTCCTCCAGTTTCAACAAAACGGTTCCTTATACAAAAAACAAAAAAACAAAAAACAAAAAAACAATGATTGCTTACAATCAATCTTAAATGACGCCATCTCTTTAAATTATGAACAGGTTATCGTCGTCATCATCATCATCATCATCATCATCATCATCATCATCATCATCATCATCATCCCTAATAATAATACCCATCGAGGTATTGAGTAGGGTTGACTCTTTCATGCATAATCTTTGTATAGAAATTCTATGCACCTGATCTATCTTCTATAATCACGTGCTTCCAAGTGGCGCTAATTTCCTAAAAGATTAGTGCCGACTAGTAATAGAAACAAAATGTATTTTCGATATACCTGACTCTTACAAAAACATTAAACGTAATTAGTCAAATCAAAATCTCAGATTATCTATTACATTTCTGTTTGTGGTTTTGAAACAGTAGAATGCATTAAAAGAGTTAAAATATAGTTTTTCAGCTAATTCTCCTCGAACTGATTGAGCAGTACGATCAGCAGTCGTTTTACTTAGTGATTGGGACGGGATTCTAGTGTAATATATATATATATATATATATATATATATATATATATATATATATATATATATATATAGTTAGTTAGTTAGTTAGTTAGTTAGTTATAAAATATACATGGCGATTAAGCTACACTGAATATTCCGCGTTTCATCCGCTCCCACTCAGAGTGGATGAAACGCGGAATATTAAGCCTGCTCTTCTCCGATCTTTTTACTGCGTGCTTTTTCTGTTGTTACATATGAAAATATTTCTACTACTTGGATATTATTGGAATTACTCTTCTTAAGTGAAGTATACTTTCGTATATTAATTTTATCTGAGTAAATGAAGTAGTTATATATATATATATATATATATATATATATATATATATATATATATATATATATATATATATATACATACACTTTCTCTTGGTGCTCAATAAAACTATCCTCCCAAGCATTACCGCCTTACTTTTTGAGACCGAGAATGATTACTTGCTCATTTTAGTCTCTGTCCATATAGAGAGGTAGTTATCGCCGATTTGTTAAGGTGCCTCTACAAAGTGGATGAAAACATTATTTCGCACGCAAGGCGCTCTTGTTGGTTTTATAGTTAAACCCTACATTAAGTTTGAAGTTTTGTAACAAGTTTTCGTGAGGAGACAGATAAATTCGTTTACTGCATGCCATAGTGCAATGAGCGCCTTGGGGCGTTCACCATTATCTTGTCTTGCATGAATTTCTACCTTGTTTTTCATGTAACTTTCGTGCAGAACTATGTAAAATAGTAAAACAAAATTGTAGCATGTGTTCCTATTCCAGAATGAAATAATTTCATTACTTGAAAGTGCGAAATATGTTCATTGTATTTTTACGTTTTTAATTGTTTCAAAGTTTACCTTGCAACTAGTTCTGAGTGGCCACATTGGATAATTGGTTTCTTGTAAGCTTCCTCACTTAAGGGAGCAATAAATAAGAATAAGTAATCGTATGATATACTCTTCAGAGTCCTTAAGGGAAATCTTCAGTAATGCACTTCCCTCATTGCCAATTTTAGGTTTCCTATCATATCGGATTATTCTGAAATTCTGACCTGACTCGTAAGGCACCAGATCATCTCCTTGTAACCTATTAGCTACGTGTTTCAATATTGCAAAAAATCGTGTTATTATAATCTTCAGCTTCTTCGACAGGTCAGCAGGAATCAGCAAATGATCTTAATTAAACACGTCCTTATGAAAGATGCGAAATGTTCAATGTTAGTTTTGAGTTCTTCTATGGAAATTGATTCCTGCTGCTGCTACTGCTGTTGTTATTTCAAAAGTAGCATCAACAGCAGCATCAACAAACCATTTCCATGGATGCTTTTATTCTGGTTGACTAGTTACATAAAAAATGCTCAGTTTGATTTGCTAGAGAACTTGGATGAATACGAAAGAGTTTGTTCTGAGAGCCAAGTATCTGCTTTGCACTTGAAACTTTCTGAGTCGCAATGTAGTGGGGGCAATCGAGCCAAATCTAGCATAGGTAACTACATTATAGATCCTCAGCTGGTGGCGCAAGACATACACGCACGTATACACTTACTAAACAAAACGCAACATACGCACGCACAGTTTAAACGTCTGGAAAAATATTTACTTAATATTTCCATGTAAAACGCTGTTAGATCAGCAGTTAAAAGTAAAATGTTTTAACGATGAATTACGCCGTGCACAAATGCTGCTCTTGCTGGTCAGAAACTCTAACTTCTTTCCGTTTGACTACATTGAACAAATGCTGACACTTTTCAATTTTTCATAGATCGTCCACTTGTTGAATATTGCTTGTCTAGATCTGCTAGTATATATGTCAGCACATGACGATGAGTTCAATAATAAACGACTTTTCTGCGCCCGAAATAAGGAATCAATCATCTTAATTTTTATATTTTGCGTAGAAAAGGACAAAAAACAGAGGGGAGATCAGGGAGGCGTGATTACGGTCATGATCAGTCAGCTATTAAACCGATGACGGAATTAGTTGCTGACACAATCTAAAAAGAATAAGGAATAAATGATATGAGACCAAAACTCAGAACAAATGTGAAGTCACGCGGGACGAAAGTGAGAAAAAAACAGGCAAATATCTTTGGGTACTACCTTGGATGTGTGAAAAAAAAAACGGTCGCCAAATACATGTCTTAACAACGATGAAAACAGTGTTGGTTGTACGTAGCCACGGGACCTAGCTTCCTGTCTGCCTGAGAGTTTATTTATCAGTTTATCTATCTGTACATTTGCATTTTGATTACTTAATATTTTTTTTCAATAAACTTCCACTTCAAAGAATTTGTCCTATCTTGTTTTTTTTTGTTTTTTGCTTTTTACATGGGGGTCACCACTTGTCAAAGCCCAGGGGCCGCTCGGAGATAAGGGTTATTGTGTGTACAGTAATCAAAGGGATAGTATTGTAGTAATAGTATTGCAGATTTGATAAGGTGTCATTACTTAAGGGGGCGGTTCATCAGGAATTTGTTTGTGTTGGACTTGAAGACGTCCAAGTTGAAGTTGGGGCGGGGGGAAAGCTAGCGGCAGAGAGTTCCACAGCGGTTCTGTTCCAAGAAAGAAGCTTTGTTCATGGAATCTACGTTTTGATTTTGGCACGGATAAAGAGTGGGGAAAATTATTGCCAGTGATTTCAGCTAGTCGGGTGTTTTTCGTGAACGACTGGCGAGGGGGGACCAGAGAATGGAACTCAGACGAGCACCTGCCATGGAAATAACGATAAAACAGAGACAGGCTCGCAACGTCTCTTTTGTGGGAGAGAGGTTGCAGGGAAGAGAAAAGGGCATCACCCACTAAGCCACGAAGTCTATTTTGCACTCTGTCAAGGCAGGATAGGCTGTTTTTAGCAGCTTCTAACCAGATGTGACAGCAGTACTCCATCCTTGGGCGTACTTGGCTTGTATATAGATAGAGAATTGCATCATTAGTGAGATATCTTATGAAGCGGTAGAAGAATCCCACCATTTTTCCAGCGACCTTGGCCACAGACTTGATGTATGTGTTCCATTTCAGATCAGGAGTAAAGGTCAAACACAGAAACTTATCTAAACAGGGGCCTCCTTTAGACGAGAGCCATTCATTTCAATCGATGCAATATGGGGATCAGAGCGTTTATGATGCAATGATAGGAGCTTGGTCTTAGATGCATTAAAAGTAACCAGCCACCTCTTCCCCCACTGAACCACGCGCTCAAGATCTGAGGAGAGAGAATCAG
The DNA here is from genome assembly GCF_053919585.1 of Euprymna scolopes. NCBI lineage: Eukaryota > Metazoa > Mollusca > Cephalopoda > Sepiida > Sepiolidae > Euprymna > Euprymna scolopes. Next base: position 114,336,105 of record NC_136490.1, on the reverse strand, counting down.
AGAGAATGTTGTCATTTGCGGCCTTTGATGTATTGCCATAGATGGTCGTGTCATCAGCATAGATGTCAACGAATGATTTTTTGTATGTGTTTTGGGAGATCATTGATGTAGATCAAGAAGAGAGTTGAGCCCAGGATGGACCCCTGAGGGACTCCAGCGTTAATACTGTGGGCCTCTGATTTCTGCCTATCAACCACTACTCTTATGAGCCTATTAGAGAGAAATGATTTAATGATCGAGAAAACATTTCCAGTTACACCGTAGCTGGAAATCTTGTGAAGTAAGCCTTTATGTCATACCTTATCGAAGGCCTTTGATATGTCAAGAGCAATTGCCCTAGAAATGAAACCTTTGTAAAGAGATTCACTAATTCTATGTGATATAACTGTTAGCACGTCTGCTGTAGATCTAGCAGAACGGAAACCATATTGCGTGTCACTAAGAAGTTTATTTCTGCTGAGGTGGTTGACTACTTCTCTATTTAATATGGATTCCAGCAACTTACTCATGACACTCAGAAGACTTATTGGTCTGTATTGAGAGGGAGATAACTTATCACCTAAATTCTTAAATACAGGGCATACTGAAGGGTTTTTTCCGGGGTGTTGGAAAGCACTTCTCCTTAAGGCAACGCTTAAACTGTTTTGTCAGTACTGGGGGCAATTTCTGGTTGTAATTTTTTTAACACTATAATTAGAATACCGTCAGGGCGAGTTGCTTTACTGGAATCAAGGCTCTTGATTAGCTTGGCGACCTCACGCACAGATATTTGCATGTTGCATAGCGTGTTGTGTGTTGTAGGAGGAAATACGAGGAGTTGATGGCCTTCGTCACATAGGGTAGAATTTGCTGCAAAGTTCTTGGCAAATAGTTTGGCCTTGTCGGATTCTGTCGAGATGACCTCTGAACCCTTGATAATGGTTGCGATAGAACGCACGCTTCTGTTCAGGATCCTATTTGCTATTTGCAAGAACTGGTGGGAACCAAGCCGTTGATCAGCTACTTTGGATTTAACGGATTAAGCATATAGCTCTCTTGCATTTTTATTACTCTTTTACAGTGGTTGCTGGCGGTCCTGAAAGCAGCTTTAGTCTCAGTGCATTTATTACGTTGGTAGATATGGAAAAAGTGATTTCTGTGTGCAATGGCAGCAGCACATTCATGGGAGAACCATAGCTGGCTGTTAGGTTTTTGTTGGAATTTTTTAGATGGTATGAATTGGTTTATGCCTACAAGTAACCATTCGGTCAGGTCTGATACTGTAGAGAACACATCCTTTTTAACTATGGTATGGAGAGCTAGATCAGATATGAATGTACGTATACAGTACGGTGGAGAGGTACGTCTGTAGATTTATTATATTTCATTTTTATCTTAACTGATACAACGGAGTGGTCGGAGGATCCAAGAGGAGATAGAACGGCACATGAGCATAGCTCAGGGGAAGTGGAGAGAAAAAGGTCTAGAAAGCTTTCGTACTGACCGCTAGTATCGGGCACACGGGTGGGCTCGCGAGCAATCTAAGTGAGGTCATGGGCAATGGCAAAATCATGACAGAACCTCCCCTCATCATCAGTCTTATTTGAGTGGGTCATCCATTCCACATTATGGACATTGAAGTCCCAGCAAATGTGAATGATAGCCGCGGGATGAGCAGACAGGATGTGGTCAATTTGCTCAGATATACTCTTAAAGATAGTAACTCTGCTGTTCTGGGAGCGATAGCGGGCAAATATAAATGCGGTGGCGTAAGCAAGTGCAACCCGGAAGCACATATAAGGTAAATTAGAGTCTTCTCTGGAGATATCTCTGCCACACGAGAAGCCATCTTTAATGTAGGCACATATTCCATGCCCATAGCGATCTTGGGGGTCAGATTTAGATGTTAAGTTAGAGTATCCATTAATTATGAACTCATCTAGGGAGGTGCTCGGCCCTATTCCAGTTTCGCTTAGAAAAAATATGTCTGGTTTTGTCCTGTAATTGGGTTTCAACCTCTTGAAGGTTGGACCGTAGACCCCTGACGTTGGAGAAGGAGACATGGTAGTAGGATTCTACGTTGGGGGATGGGGTTCTAGGTTTATTCGTGTTTTTTTTTTTTTTTTTTAGAGATTTCATGTTGAGGATTTTGGGATTTGTGGAACAGGTCAGCATACTTGGTTAGAGCAGTACAGAGAGGGAAAGTAAGAGAGAAAAGACGGGAAGATTTTTTTGTAGCACATGATAATGTAAAGCCGTAACAATTTCCCACTAGTATGGCATCGAGAGGCCCCAGTAGAGACTACTGCATGGTCCAAAATCCATTCACCAAATGGCAATACAATACAACAACCCCAGTACTTTGCACCTGCTGATAGGACAGCCTCCTTAGTGGTTAATCCAAGGTTCTGGTCCCCCGACTATCAGGCGGTTAACGTCAGCCCAGATGAAAACGTTTACCTCCAGCACCCTTACTAGTGACATGGCCGCAAGGATAGACATAGAGACAGAAAATATCCGGCATCTCAGACTACTGTTCACGAAGTACTACCTACCTAGGAAGCAGCTTTTTCTTCACCCTTTGTCAGAAACATCACTAATTGGAAATGAGGACTGGGGGACAAAAAAAGAGAAGCGAGAGTTACTGGAGCTGCCGATAACACATCCACTGTATTATCTACTCTCCATTAAAAAAAAAGAAAAAAGGTAAGAGGGACTTATTAATATCTACTTAGTATAAGTCCTTTGGTCCATTCCCAGTTTAGAATAGGACTTGAAGATAGTTTCCCCTCCCATATTAATCCGTGGAAGTAGTTTTTTTTTCTTTTTTTTTTCTTTTTGCTTTAGATACCTCGAGGTAAAACCTTCCGTCTTCACCTTAGAGTTAAGTTCCGTTAATGGCAATTGTGAAGTCGGCTTATGTTTTTTGGATTGGAGAATGTTATTTAAGGGCTGGTTTAGGGTGGTACCAGGCATAATTGACAAAAAAGATTTACAAACAAGAACATTAGCAGAACAGGATAAGTAGATAAGTAAATTCATATGCAAATTCTAAAATAATTTTGGTTTCTTCAAGTTTCTCAGAGTATCTACACATAATTGCTTAAAAAATAGAATCTCATTTTGAAAAACATTAATCTACAAAACTTTTTTTTTTATATTGTATCTACTGATAGGTTTTACCCTCAGTTTTGCTTTTAAATTCATTCATTTTTTGCATTTTGCCTAAAAAGTATGTTAAAAGTATTTTTTTGTTTAAAGTAAAAGATCAAAATGTTCAAAATTTAAAATATGTTTAGTAAATCAATATGTTTAGTAAATCAATATCTTTAGTAAATAAAAAAGGTGGTTGTTAACAAGAAAAAAGACCCCAGCTGCGTATGTGAGAGTGACTTTTGATGAATTAAAATTATTCTACCTCTCCAAACCATTGTGAATTGTTTGAAGTTTGGCAAAAAGGGGGAAAAAGGAAATTAAGCAAAATAAGATGCGAGGAAAAGAAGGAGAGAAAAAAAGAAAAGGGAAAGAAAGATGAAGCAAAAAAGGGAAATAAAATGGAGTCAAGATAAAACGCAGATTTCTGTCTTAAAACAAGAAACAAATTTTAAAAAAACAAAGGTCTCATTCCTGATTATATATTTAGAAATAAAAGTTTGTTTTGATGCGTCAAATTTTCCGATGAAATAATAGAATAATGTTCAAGTAATAAAAATATGTTCTTATTTCTATATTTCTTCTTAAAGGATTGCATATTTTTGTGTATTAGATTAGAACAGAAACTTGTCAGGAAATTAAAATTTCCAAATATTTCATTCAATTTGAACTTGATCAGAAAATTGATTAATTCATTTGAAAGCAAACGTCCTAAAAATGCAGATATCAGGAAGTGAATAATAATATCAGCGCTGTGATAAATTATGATGTATTCAAAATGTTTTCATTTCAAAATATTACACTATAAGTCTTCAATTGAATTTTTATAAAATATTCATATTTTTATTACAGAAATGATATTTTGGGGAATATAATAAAGGATATTTGCTTTCAAAATGTTTTTTTTATCCAATGTATAAGAATTGTATTTTTCTGGCTTGCATTCAGATTATAAATCTGTGTGTGCATCTAATTATATACATCAGATGGAGTCCGCGTTTTGATTTAGGCACAGATATAGAGTGGGGAAAATTTTCACAGTGGATTCAGCTAGACGGGTGTTTTTCGTGAAAGACGAACTCCAATCTCTGCCCCCCCCTCGCCAATCTTTCACGAAAAACACCCGTCTAGCTGAATCCACTGTGAAAAATTTCCCCCACTCTATATCTGTGCCTAAATCAAAACGTGGACTCCATGAACAAAGCTTCTTTCTTAGAACTGCACGCCTGTGGAACTCTGTTCCGTCTGCCTGCTTCCCTCCGGACTACAACTTGGATGCCTTCAAGTCCAATGTAAACAAATTCCTAATGAACCGCCCCCTTAAGTAAACACTTCATCAAATCTCCACACTAACGTAATGTACTTGCAATAACCCTTATCCCTGAGTGGCTTCCAGGCCTTAATAAGTGGTGATCACTGTGTAAAAAAGAAAAAAAAAGATGTCTATTATATAAACTTCTATAAACATACTTAAAATTTTCTCATACGCATACTTTTTTGCGATACTATTATATGCACGGTTAATATTATAATCATATCTACAAAAACATACTGTAGCGAATATATTTTCAATTAAATTAAAAAAATATTTGGTAGCATATTTTTATCCAACATGTTTGAATCAAGTCATACATTTGGTTTGACAAATTGGTCTTCTATTTTTGTATGTTCCTGTGTTGTAATAATAATATATATATAGTTGTATAAGCGCATTTAAGATTTAAAATATGTTTTTTCATATTATATACAATATTGTAAATATTTTTGAGATTTTAATGTTTACAATTGTACACACACACACACACACACACACACACACACACACACATATATATATATATACACACACACATATATATATATACACACAATCTTGAAGCTTCTTACTATAATATACATATATATAATTGTACACACACACATATACATATACACACACACAATCTTGAAGCTTCTTACTATAACTAAACGAAATCATAGAACTGTAGATCCTTGCCATAGAAACAACAATGAAAATGACAGCGATTAAAAAACTGATGATTAACTATTAAGCAGAAATATGCGCGTGCTTGCGCATACAACAAGTGCTACCACTTAAAACGTAAAGAATAACATTGCTTTATATATGGAAAAATACTTATTTGCAGAAATTTTAAATGCGATATTCGTTTTCAGCACACCCGAATCCCGTGAAAAACAGATTTTTAAAGATAGGTTTTTAATGGTTGTCTAACATATTATAATAGCCAAATACACATCACTCCTTAAAAAAAATAATACACGCCTCCCCCTCCCCCAAAAGTGAGTGTTTAATTTGACAAGATTTCCAACAACGGTATAATTGGAAATGTTTTCTCGATTATAAAATCATTTCTCTCTGATAGGCGCATAAGAGTTGTGTTGGTGGGCAGAAATCCGAAGCCCACAGTATTAATGCTGGAGTCCCTTAGGGGTCCATCCTGTGCCCAACTCTCTTCCTGATCTACATCAACGATCTCCCAAAATACATACTTAAATCATTCGGTGACATCTATGCTGATGACACGACTATCTATGGAAACACATCAAAGCCCGCAAATGACAATGTTCTCTCCGATTCTCTCTCCTCTGATCTTGACCGCGTGGTACAATGGGGGAAGAGGTGGCTGGTTACTTTTAATGCATCTAAAACCAAGCTCCTATCTTTACATGTTCAACGCACTGATCCCTATCTGGCATCAACAGAAATGGATGGATCTCGTCTTGAGAAGGCTCTATGTTTAGATAAGTTTCTGGGGTTGACTTTTACTCCTGATGGAACACGTATATCAAGCCTGTTGTCAAGGTCGTTGGAAAAATGGTAGGATCGTTCTACCACTCCAGTAGATATCTCACTACTGATGCAACCCTCTATCTATATAAAAGCCAAGTACGTCCAAAGATGCAATATTGCTGCCACATCTGGGCAAGAGCTGCTAAAAACAGCCTATCCTGCCTTGGCAGAGTACAAAATAGACTTCGTAGCTTAGTGGGGGATGCCATTTTCACTTCCCTGCAACCTCTCTCCCACAGAAGAGATATTGCAAGCCTGTCTTTGTTTTGTCGTTATTTCTATGGCATGCGCTCGTCCGAGCCCCAATCTCTGATCCCCCTCGCTAATGTTTCACGAAAAACACTCGTCTGGCCGAAACCACTGTCATTAATTTTCCCTACTCTTTATCTGTGCCAAAATCAAAACGTAGATTCAATGAACAAAGTGTCTTTCTTAGAAGTGCATGCTTGTGGAACTCTCTTCCGTTTGCCTGTTTCCCACCTGACTACAACCTGGATGTCTTAAAGCCCAACATAAACAAATTCTTCATAAACCACCCCCTTAAGTAAAACACTTTATCAAATCTCCATTACTAACGATCACTACGATATTATCCCATTGATTAGTGTACACGCAATAACCCTTATCCCCGAGTGGCTTCCGGACCTAGATAAGTGGTGACTACCATGTACAAAAAAATAAAAAGAAAAAGAAACTACTCATTTACTGGAATTTTAACTGTTATTTTCGTTTTCAGCAACCTTGAAAATCTGTAATAGACGTATTTTTAAAGGATTTTTCTTGTGGGTAGATAGATACTGCAACTTTTACCAATATTTCAATCATAGTCATTTGTTTTCTTAGTTTTGCATATGAATTACAAAACATCTGATATTTTTCAAAAACATCTCGCCTTGGTGCAATTCAGGTTCATTTCACAGTCAGATTTCGGCACGGTTTGCTTGATCTGTGTTGGTTAATAGAAATTCTTGTGTGCAGGGTTTTGCTCAGTTGGTAGAGTGCTTGCCTTGCATGCAAGAGGCTCGGGTTTCGAATCCTGAGTTCGGATGTGTCTAACTGATGAGCCCAAATGAGGGCGAAACTCGAGTATTGGGCTTCCGGTTCTTTGACTGTCATGGCTCTTGTGGGCTGCGACGTTGTTTGGCTGTGGAATTTATTATATATATATATATATATATTGAGCGTATCAGAATTTTGGGGGAATTTTTGAAACCCCTAAAACAAAACTGCGAATAAAATATTAAAAAAATAAATAGTAATTTCTCCTTTTAAAGTGGGTTGTTTATTTTCTTAACGGAATATACTTCCAAAATGAACTATTAAAGTTGTTTAAATAATAATAGAAATATTATTTTTTTTAAAAACAGTGTTTACAAAGTGCCTGCGCGCGTTCATGCAGCCATTTTTATACGTAATCAAATCAATTGAAGTTTACGAGTTAAGTTTTTTTCAATTTTTAAACTTAAAAAATCTATCACTTTGTCTGTTGGATCAATTTTTAAGATATTTTCAGGTTCAATGTGAAATTTTATACTCTTTCCAATAAACCGAATATAATATTCTAGACAAGCGTTTTTTTTTAATTCACCCCCTCCCATTTTGAAATGTCTATTAAAATGAAAATAATTAATTTTCTCACCTCAATTTTATATATCACAAATTGAAAATAAAAGATCAATAAATAAAATAAGCTAATTTAAAACAAAAAAAAGAACAGTTATTTGTAAATTTACCTGTAAAGTCCAAAGAAAGAAAGACGGAAGGGGCATATATATATATATATATATATATATATATATATATATATATATATATATATATATATATATATATATATAGGATAAGAGGGAGGAAAGAAAGAGGGAGGAGGCATATATATAGAGAGAAAAAGAGAGAAATAGAGAGAGAAAGAGAGACAGAACAGAGATACAACATACATACATACATACATACTAGATGCATACATATATGCATACATACAACAAAAATACATATAAACATACATACATACATACATACATACATACATACATACATACATACGTGTTGCATGCCGGCCCATTCTCGTTGTTTCCAAATAAGAATTATTGTGAAGTTTAATTGAATAATGTTAAGGATATTTAATATTTTTAAAATTAAGAAATACTTTAAAAACTCAATTCAAAAATATGATGAAAGGAGAAATGTTCTTTTCGGCCGACACGATTATTTTGTTTGTTTTTCTCATCTAGCATGCATTTTTGTGGACTACTGGATCTTATTCATACATAAAATTACGATATTGTTTTAAAAGTTTTCCGTCGTCCGGAGTAGAGTAATTAATTACAATATTTCTTCTGACAAATTCATTATCAAGCATTATATTGTGAGACAGACAGACATACAGACAGATACACACACATACACACATATGTACACACACTTACATTTATATATATATATATATATATATAGAGAGAGAGAGAGAGAGAGAGAGAGAGAGCGAAAGAGAGACAGACAGACAAACAGACAGAGAGAGATAGATATGGGGTAAAAGCTAAATATCTATAGATTATTTTATCCAGTCACCGACATATACGTGGTTAAACTTAAATATAGTTTGTAATTTTAGTGGAAAATGTTTTCTTCGTAAAATGATATTACGCAGTTAAAGGGGGACAACTCGGATTACTTCTAGCGTCGAGAATCAAGCGGACATTTTTGTCACGTAAATTCTGTAATTCTCGTTCTGTATTTGTAAAAACTGAATAAAAAAATGAGTTTTTAGAAATATTCAGTTTTTACAATACATACTGAAAATTACAGAATTTACGAATTCCGAGATAGATAGATAGATAGATAGATAGATAGATAGATAGATATTAAATCTATATTGGCTGAACAAAACTGTTGTCCTGATATTTTTAATTACAGTTTTAATGCTGATATAAATGCATGGGCTTTTGCATTTTATGTCGACGTTTGAATTTGACAAACACACACAAACGCACACACGTACACTGTATGTACAATCGTCAGCTTTTATTAGTGATAATGCACAGCTTTTTATACAAACAGATAAAGCGCACTTCGGCAGTTGGCATTGCTTATACAAACATTAATAAAAAATAATTATCACTCACTGTTTGTAGTTTTATTTATCTCAAAAGATAATAATGATTTAGGAGTGGAAATTACATGGGAAACAAACCTATTTAATGTATTACAAATCCTGCGTAGACAGAAAACAATTCCACACTAGAAAATAAAGTACATATGAAGAATACGGATTGTACTAAAATAATGTTATTATTTACTAACCTGTTCTTAGCATGAGGATAATGTTTTGTAACTAATTTGTACTTTCATCTATTTTTTTTTATAAAGAAAAGATTCTATTAAAATTGAATAGATTCGAAAATCTTTTCTAAAATAAAATAGCACTGTACATATTTTGCATAAGTACCGAAAAGAAAGACAGTTGTGATTGGTATATTTATTAGTGATGGGACGATTTCAATATTTTTCCCGATTCCGATACATATACAGATTCTTTACTAAATTCCCAATTCTGATACAATCACCGATTCCGACTCTTTGTAAATCTCGAAATATTTAACTATAGAATTGTTATTTTCCCCGATTTCTGTAAAAAAAATCACATGTTAAATATGCAGATATTTTCCTAAACGTAAAATTACACGTTTGGATGATGATCTATCGATTTTAGCTTTATTGGTATTTTAAAATCAATAAATATTTATTATTTTATCATTATTATCATCAATGGAATATTTTGCTTTAAAAAAATCAAATAAAAAAATACAATTTAAAGAATCGATTTGGCATTGGAAAATAGACACCAGTTTTCTTGATTCCGATACCGATTTCAATACCCCACAAATTTGTCCATTTTTCCGATTCCCGATTCCAATTAATCCTCCCAACACTAATATTTATTAACAAGTGCAATTCTGCTTGAACGTAAGCACTTCACAAATAAATAAATAAATAAATAACAATTCAACAGTATTTCGTTATTGAGAGAAAGATGAATGTTTTGAAATCTATAAAATGAAAAAAAGATTCGTTTTTCTAAATGTCCCTAAAATTCCAGGAACTTTAGGGACTTCAAACCAACTTTTGGAACTTCAAACCAACTTTTGGAACTTCAAACCAACTTTTGGAACTTCAAACCAACTTTTGGAACTTCAAACCAACTGTGAAGAAAAATGCACGGAATCCGTGACACCAGCAATTAAGTTAACTATACGGAGCTTTCAATGAGTTTTGGATAGATTTTTTTTTGAGAAATACGCTTTATCAAAGGGATTATTACTATGATTATTTATATTTTTAAATTTTGCTAAATTTGTATTCATTTTGCAAAATGTCTTATCATAAAACTAAATAGTTTTATGATAAGACATTTTGCAAAATTTCAAAATTAACAATGAAATAAGTATTTAAAAAAGTATTTTCGATATAAACTATTTAAAACAAAAGCAAGTGTTGAATGCATAGTGGGTGCACAGTTAACGAAGCATAAAAATGACTAAGTTCAGCATTTGCCTACCCCCACCCCCCAAAAAGTTATCGCAAAGTATAGAGAGACAAAATTATATAGAAATAAGTTAGTTACAACTTTTCAGAAAGTTTTATAAAAATCCAAGGAATCATTTTTTTTTTTTTAAGCAAAAAAATGTTAATTTTTGCCATTTTAACCCGAAAGGCAGTTCCAGAGAGGCAACCGGAGTTTTCCCAGAAAAATCCGTTCTGTTACTTTTTTACTTATATCATGTTTAATGTTTGTGCAAAATTTCAAAAACCTCCAAGGCGTAGTTATTGAGAAAAGTGCGGACAGGCAAACAGACGAACAGACAAGGGTGAGTTTACAGGTCCACCCTCCTTTAGTCGGGGACCAACAAATCCAATTCTGAAAAATAGTCAAACAAATTTAAAAATTGTATAAAAAATACATATCAGCTATAACAGTTCGATTTGATTTTTTTTTTCAAATAAAAAAATGTACTTTTTTTATTGTCATTTCACCCATAACAAGGCACAGTGCCAATTAGTCATGAAAGACAACTATTTGGAACCAAATTTGCAGGGATACTATCGAAGAAGTTTGATAGCGAGATGTCTGTATACATTACACTTGAATGTCTTTATGTCAGTACAGTAAGAGAACCAACGGTCCAGGAGGGAATTCCAAAGTGCAGGAGTCTGAGAGGAAAAAAACATTCGTGTTGAAGACTTTACGGCATCTAGAGATATAGGGTGGAATTTTGCTGCTTGTCAGGTTTGTTGAGGTTCTTGTCGTCGAGGAGTTACTAGTGTTTTGAGTTCGTCAACGCACTTGTCATTGAAATTACAATAGTACAAGGATGCCACGTTTCGGCGATAGGACAGGCGTTGGAGTTTAGTTGATAGTTCAGGACCTATTAGGTGGCGAGTCTTTTTTTTTTAACCCTGTCTATGAGCGAGAGACTAGTGACAGATGCACTAATCCAGACGTGGCAACAATATTCCAGGCATGGGCAAACTGTCGCCTTGTAGAGATACAGGATAGTCTCAGGTGTGAGTAGCCTTTTAGCACGGTAGAGTAATGATTCCAAAACGATTATACATCGATGATTCTCATAACATCACAAATAGAAGTCAAGCAATAGAAACATAAACTTTTACTATTTTAAAAATATATAGGAAATAAAACCTCTCAGTATAGGATTATGTAATACACTACTCATAACGACAAAAATGATAAGAAGAAATTACATATAATATTTGAAGTATTAGCAAGCCTTTTTTTTAAACTTTATTTATATTTATTTTAGATTAGGTATTGAAATTTGATGTATAGAGTACTAGCATGGGTGCCCGGCGTTTCCCGGGTATTTGGAGGTGTATGTTGAGTAAAACAAAAACGGTAATTTTTTTTTAACTTTGACCCTATTATGACCCGTTAACATTTATTGTTTTGGGCTCAAATTGAGTTATTAAGTTAGATCTATGTCCAAGGAACCTATATCTAAAATTTCAAGTCTTTAAGCCGAAAATTGGCGGAGGAGTTTGGTAGAGTTCTCAAAGGTCAAATCGCTGAACTTTGACCCCTCAATCGCCAAATTTCTGTCCGAAAACCGATCACATCGATTTTTCCAAATCTCAGTACGCTCTATATCAAATATCGAGTCTGTAGACTTAAAATTGGCAGAATTATTGCGTAGGAAAATGTACACACACAGACAGACAGATACACAGACAGACAGACAGATACACAGACATGTTCGCTTTTATAGATATATAGATTTGAACCCGTGGAACACTTTCAATTTAATATTTAACCGGTAAAATAGCTGTTAATAAATCAAAATTGAAAAAAAATACATTGACCTTACTACTATACCCGTTTATTTCCGTGGATGCAATAATAAAATGTTATAGGTTAAAAAAACGTTATTTTTTGTAGTTTTACGTATGCGTGTGGATGTGGCTCATACGCTCGGGCATAAGGATGGAGAGCTATATGTTTTGGTTTAGATTCTAGCTGCTGGCACCCAGGTCATTTTTTTTTTTAACTTTTGAAATACTACTACATATTAGATGCAATGTAATAATCAATACAGAATTCGCTCTATAATAATAACTCCGAAATCTGCATGAATTAAAATATAATAGGTAAACGTATTTTATGACCGGGCAATGCCGGGCAACGTAGGTCGGCCTGCTATTATCTCTCTCTCTCTCTCTCTCTCTATATATATATATATATATATATATATACATATATATATACATATATATATATATATATATATATATATATATATATATATATATATATATATATACAGTGATGATCATATTTATTGGCACGGTAAAATAAAAGTTAAATTTTGTCTAATAAATTCTAAAAAAGGGATTAAATTAAAGAAAATAACAAAGTATATTATGTATTTTTAACTGGCCTTTCCGATGCAGCAATCGGATTTTAGAAAAAATAAATAACAAAGGAACAACAAACATAATTGCAAAAAACCCTTGTTCAAAATTATTGGCACGATTTATTTAATAATCAATTGTATAGCCTTTGGCCTTGATTACCTTCCTCAGTCGCTTTTCATAGTTTACAACCAAGTTGTTGCACTCTTCAGTAGTAATTTTAGCCCACTCTTCCTGACAATAATCCTCCAATTGAATAAGATTCTTAGGCTTCCTTTGCATTACCCTCAATTTTAATGTTCTCCATAAATTTTCAATTGGATTAAGGTCTGGGCTTTGTGATGGCCACTCCAAAACATTAATATGATTGTCCTCAAGCCATTTCTTAGTCAGTTTAGCCGAATGCTTTGGGTCATTATCTTGCATGAACCACCAACGACGACCAAGTGAGAGCTCTTTAGCAGAGTCTTTCAGGTTTTCATCCAATATTTTAACATAATCTTCCTTTTTTATGCTACCTGTGACCTTAACAAGTCGCCCTGGTCCAGAGGCAGCAAAGGATCCCCAAAACATCAAACTGCCTCCACCGTGCTTCACTGTGGGTATGGTGTTCTTAGGCAGGAAAGCTTCGCCAGATTTTCTGTAAATATAAGACACTTTATTATGGCCAAATAACTCTATTTTCGTTTCGTCAGTCCATAGAACACGTTTCCAGAATGCAACATCTTTATCAATATGACGTTTTGCAAAGGCTAGCCTTGCTTTCAGGTGCATAGGCTTCAATAAGGGAGTCTTTCTCGGACGACATGCTTTTAAACCAGCTCTCTTCAAAACTCTACCAACTGTATGTCGAGATACATTCACTCCAGAGGTGCTCTGTTCATCAAAAATCTCCCCAACAGAGATCCTTGGGTTTTGTTTTACTTGTCGAACAATTTTCCGTTCATCTCTTGGGGAAAGAATCCTTTTTCTCCCTCTACCCTCTAAACTCATAACGTGGCCTTGCGATTTGAACTTGTTTATTATGGCTCTAACAGTGGATTTGGGAAGGTTTAGCTTCTTTGAAATCTTATCATAGCCCTCCCCATTGGTATGGCATGCTACAACAAGCTTCCTGACGTCTTCGCTGTGTTTCTTAGTTTTAACCATGGCGATTGAAAATTATAATTTAGTCACTTATAATAGTTTAAATAAATCGCTATCTAAAGATTATCTGAAAAAAATTATTCACTGAATTAGCGTTAAACAAGCATAATATGGCTATAAAAAAGTTCAGAAAGCACGTAAACCGGAAATTGATTGATATTATACTGATACTAAAAGAAAAACAAAGCCGTGCCAATAATTTTGAACAAGGTTTTTTTGCAATTATGTTTGTTGTTCCTTTGTTATTTATTTTTTCTAAAATCCGATTGCTGCATCGGAAAGGCCAGTTAAAAATACATAATATACTTTGTTATTTTCTTTAATTTAATCCCTTTTTTAGAATTTATTAGACAAAATTTAACTTTTATTTTACCGTGCCAATAAATATGATCATCACTGTATATATATATATATATATATATATATATATATATATATGATGGGATCGGCAAAAATTCATCTTCAAGAAAATTTTTAATTTTGAACAACAAAAACATCCTTCTCTTTGGATATTTTACTATTGATTTATTTTAATCAAATATTTCCTAAACAATAAGACAGGACCTTTGGTATGACAATGAATCATTTTGAATATTGGAATGAACTTAGTATGAAATATCCATATTGCCTTGCTCGGATCTCGCTTTGTTTTTGTTTTGTTTTTTTTGTTTTTTGCAACTTCTCAACGAATATAATTGCGATGAACTATCCTGCTAGTCATCGCGTTCACAATAAAGTCGCAATTCCTCAGCTCACATTTCACAGTCTTCAACATATTCGAGAAATACTGAATTGCGGTTTAAATCCAGCGCGTATAATCATGATATAGACAACTTTCTCTTCGTATTTCTTGAGCTTTTCCGGCGACAATGTTCTTAATATGTCAAACCCATTAGTATTACATTGAAGCAAATATTTATGACACTTTATCGCTATTAATAATTTGAAAATGTTCTAAAATTCACACACACACACACACACACACACATATATATATATATATATATATGATTTTATATATATATATATATATATATATATATATATATGTGTGTGTGTGTGTGTGTGTGTATATATAAAATAAAAATTACAATAATATCATTGGAATCTTTTCTTTTCTCTTTGTACACATTTTTGTGAATTATTTCATGGATTTCTGCCTTTGGATTATTATGGACCATCTACTTCCAATTACGGGATCTCCTTGGATTTTACTTGTACAAATGGAAATTCTTTTAACTTTCTTGAAGTTTTACATGTGGATTTTACCGTCACTGGTTTTTTTTTTTTTTATCTTCCACCATACTATCCATTCATATCATCATTCATTTTCTTCACCATATCCCCTCTGCTTCACTTTTTTTTGTTTTCAAGTAAGATCTTTGACTTACTTGTTGTTTCATCAAATACTTCTGCATGCAAAATCCGATCCTGCATTTTGCTAATTTCTACCCTCTGATGAGAAGGAAAATATTTCTTCGAAACTCCGCGGATTAAGGACTATCCATTTATCTTGTGTTTCCATTTCAGATTAAATATGTTTTAACTTATTTCAAAGTGTTTTTTAACATATTTTATTAACTGTTTGCTCATATATATATATATATATATATATATATATATATATATATATATATATGTGTGTGTGTGTGTGTGTGTGTGTGTGTGTATGTGTGTGTGTAATTATAATAATAATTTTAAATACCTAGAAACATTAGTGTTTCATCCTTTCGCGTATCAACAGTGGAGTGTGACACGATTTCCACCGGTCGGGAGATTCGAACCCAGCCACAAAGCCATCTCTGACTCCATTAGCAAAGAAAAAAGTCCACGCCAATCTCAAGCGCAAGGAATATCGTTGAAATTTTACCATTCATTTGTAAAATGCCGTAACATCCGGTCATAGTAATCAACTAATTATAACATCAGGAACTATGCATGCGAGTTTAGTTGACCGACTTTCTATTTCCATTTTAAAGTGCTCAACAATAAGAACCGAGTCTCTTAAAATGGCTGACATGATTATTACAGAAATAATTTTAAACATCTACAGACAATAGTTTTATACTTTCGCGAATCATATATATATATATATATATATATATATATATATATATATATATATATATATATATATATATATATATATATAATTTAAAGGAGATTAGAACAATAGTCTCAAGAGCTGAGTGTATTTTAATGTAACAGTGAAATTACTAGTTTAATTAAAATACAGGAAATAGAAAGTGCTCGTTGTAATTTAGATATATAATAAGCTCGATAGTTAAATGTCCTAGAGCTAATTCAATATTAAGTAATGTGATTTATAATTTAAAATTTAAAAATCAAATTTTAATTAAATTAAAAATCCGTTTCATAAGAAGGAACAACAACAAAAGCAAAATGATAAATTATAAATCACATTACTAAATATATATCTTCTTGGCCTTCGGGACAAGATCAAAGTGTAGTATCTGTTCTTCAGATGCTGCACTTCTATTTCTTGTTCTCTTTCGGTGGAGGAGAAATCCTTCACGACTGAGACAATTTTTATTTTTGTACCTTTTCTCCACGTTAAAAAACGACCCTGGTGTCTAACTCTGTCCCGTGGGGAGGCATAGTAAATAGGTACTAAATATATATATAAGTGTGTGTGTATGTGTGTGTGACGTATTATATGTTTATACTCTAAAGGGTCACATACTTGAGAATAAAATTTTGCATTTATCACGGTCTTTGTGTAATCGCACAGCTGTCAGCAGCGATATACCAGTCTCAGCCATTAGTTGGCCAGCAAATAATTTTGGTTGCCATCTTCGATGAGCTCTGCTTCAGATAATTTCTTTGCGTAGTTGAAATCTGGTAAAAATCCTTGGTGTTTCTATTAATACTAAACTCTTCTCTGAGGTTTGCATTTCTTCTACTATCTCAAAATGTTACTCCATGACAATTATGTCAACATTCAACATTCAGAGGCATTGAGCTATCCTCATGTTCTACGAGTGCCGTCTCTGTGTCACTTGCAGAAACAGAAATAGGAACTAGTAATGAACTATAAAGTCTTGACTTCAGAAGTGTTGAGTTATGTTTCCTGCTTCATATCTTCTCTTTTAAACGTCCAAATGTAGAAGCTATTATCCTATTCTTGCACATGTCCATTGAGGAGCCTATAACGATTTAACCAAACTACACAAAACTTTCGGGGTTCTTATATACAAGCAGCAACATCTGATGTCGATAATATAAATAAGGATCGCACCTTTGTAGCTTTTCACTATGATTATTAGAGGTTATTACTTTTTATTTTTTCTATACCCCACCTCTTGTTTCGCCATCTAATATACCCTGAATGAGCTGAAATTTTTGAAAATTTGCTAAATTAGAGACATTATATATATGGTTAAAAATTTTTTATTGAACTCTGACACGCGAATTTGAAGTTTATGGGGAGTTTCTGTTCTCGTTGGTGGCTTACAGTTTGGGCACGTATTAAAATTTCATAAAATAAAAATCATTTGACATTTTAGGGGGTTACGCTCTGATAGAACACTGAACGGTGCACTTAGAGATTCAAGAACATTTCCATTGTATCGCTGGTAAATTTCATATAACGATACCCGTTTTATATTTTATGAAGATTTTCGAAGCTTCACTTCTATAGATAACACAAATATAACACAAACATTTACCCCCCACACACACACATACACACACACGCACGCGCGTTTGTTTATAAATAAGCGGTTTGAGCACTATAAAAGTGGTGGACAAATGTTTGTTTAAAATATACATTTGGCGAGGTTATTTACGGGCACCGCTCCTGTGAGTCGATCGGTAGAACTGCTAACTATCAACGTAATGGTTCTAGGTTCAATTCTCGACTTGGGAGAGGTGCTAGTCTAGTTGCACTGATGAGTTGTGATACAACGAAACAGGGATGTATGTCGATGACTCCAATATATATATATATATATATATATATATATATATATATATATATATATATATATATACATCACATGCATACACGCACACACATGTATGTGTATATATATATATATATATATATATATATATTATCTGAGCATCAAGTTGTCCAGGATTTATGAAATAAAGCGGTATTGAATCAGGAAAGATATCGTTGTGGTTTGCGCAATCCTCGCTACACAATTACACCAGTTGCCATTTGAAAAGAAACTGGAACCTTAAGGGGATATCGATCATACCAGTTATCATAGGTGCCACAGGACTTATGAAGAGGAACCTGAAGTCCTACCTAACTAATATTCCTGGTGATCCAAATGCAAAACAGATTCAGACAATTGCACTTAAGGGAACAGTGAGGATACTAAAAAGAGCTCTCGGTTGGTTTCAATAAAAAAGCAGGGCAATGTTGGCAGCTGGTTTGGCTGCCCCATACCCAGCATTACAATCTTCAAAGGAAGAAAAAAAACAAAACAAAAAAAAAAACAAAGAACGTCTAATGTTTCTCACAGCTGAACAAATATCATGCATGCATACATCCTCTTTCTCCCAATTATTATTGAGTTTATCGTGTCGCTCTAAAATTTAATATTATAACAAGTACGTAACTTAGTTGAAATATTGCATACCGCTGGTTGACAACGTAAGGTTTGGTTTAAGTCTTATCAGAGGTTTATTCTCTATATTGTTTAAAGTATTATCTAATTTATGTCATGGAATCGTTGATACCTCAATATTACTTATTTGATCATGTTGAAATTTTAAAGGGCGATTATATGGTGTCAAGAGCCTAAGTCATGCGGGGCTTATTTGTTGGAATATGGACCAACGGTTAGTCTCGGCGATGAACAGATTGAAATTATCACCAAAGTGTCACTTTTCTAATTTTTGATCGTCACCTTGACTATTAATGTAAGCATCAAAAAATCAAACCAATTCTAAGTTAGACTGTCGTCAATAGTTTCACTAAGATTGATGCCGACTGATCCGGCGATGTACACAAACTAACAAAATTATAGATTAAAAAACAAACTTAATCGGAAAAAAAAAGAATTAAAAAAGGTAATATGATGTTATTGACTGAAAATAGTAGGCGTAAGCTCCTTATTCACGCCTAACCAACGCTGAGTATTCTTTATAGTAGAAAGTAGTGGTGGGACGATTATTCATATTCAAAATTTGGAATCGGAAAAGTCGAAACTTCTGAGGGTATCAGATTGAAAATGGAATCGGAGAAAACCTATGCAAAAAAAAAAACGATTGTTTTTTGTTGTTTTATTTTTTAATTTTTGTTTGAAACTTTATTTTTCGTGACTTGTAATAATGATTGATTTTAAATCACTATTAAAAATAAAATATCTCGGTTACCCTAACAAGTGTATCTTAACGTTTGCAAAAATATATGTACATATTACAATTTTTTTTCTGCAGTAATTACCAAACCCCCCCCTAAATAAACAACTCTACATTTAGAAATTGCAAAAGAATCGGATTCAGTAATTTAGAACAGAATCGGTAATTGTATTGGAATTGAGAAAATATTTTAATCGTCCCATCACTAGTAGAAAATAAAGTGTGACGAAAAAAGAAGTGAGATAGAAAACGCATTAGTCAAAAAACATTTTTTTAAACAAAAAAAAATAAATAAAGACAGAGCCAGAAGCAAGTAAATGTTGTTTTATCTTGTTTGAATTTCGGTTTCGTTTCACTTCCGCCATTACAGAGTTCTACAGTTTGAAACAACCTTTTTGGTGCAGAAAGCTTTGAAAATTATTTCCTTTATTTATTCAGTCATTCGTGTGTTTCCCTTGACTTCGTTCCGTTATTGTTATTCTTCTTTTTGCCTCTCCCTGTTTTCCGTATTTTTATTTATTTATTTTTTTGTGTGTGCCTTTCCATTCTAACGCGTCTCTAATTGCTTGTTTATATGTATTTTTTCCCAAAACGACTGAGCATGCGTAAGAGCGTCACAGCGAAGAAATTCGATGATCAACGGAAGTCAAGAAAACAGTGAACAACAAAGAAAAAAAAACATCAGGCAGGTAACAAGATGGCGTCTTCAAAGAAAAGATCAAATATATTCGCTAAGCATCTGACCATGAATAAATATCCAATACGTCCGTCAATAACGGAAAGGTGCAGCGGGAAAGGCGGTAGCCAGGATTTGTCTTTGAGGAACAGAGAAACTGTTTTGCTTTTTGTTTCTTTTTTGTTTTAAACAGCTTCGAACGTTATTTATTTATTTATTTTCGTCAATTTCTCTGATGAAACTGTTGTTGTTTGTTTGTTTTGTGTCCTTTTATTCTTTTTGTCATTAGTTTTTGTTCAATGCGTTCCTTTATAATAATATTAAATATGTCGGTTCGCTGAGATGAAATTTTGTCTCTAGGGTTTAACTTTAAAACAGATTGTTTTTCTTTATACGCGCAGACTTATCTATCGAAAAATTGTCTTTTATATTATGAGATAATTAAAAAAGAAAAATACTTAAAAAACGTCAATGTATAAGGCAAGCAATAATCCATGTGTCGAAGATAAATTTAGAATGGAAATAAAAACTTCAACAAGAAATGTTTTCATGCGATTGAGATTGTCGGACTGACTTCCTCATCTTGGTTGTTATAGTCACAACGTTTCGGCCGTTTTGCCCTCCGGCCTTCATCGGATGTTTTGTATCGAACTGGGGAACCGTTTCTTAGGAGTCTCGAACCCAACGCTTTATTATTATTATGGGGGTACTGTGTTCGGACTCCAGCTAGGCTCTGGGACATAGCTGGAGTCCGAACACGGTACCCCCGTAATAATAATAATAATAATAATAATAATAATAATAATAATAATAATAATAATAATAAAGGGTCGGGTTCGAGACTCCTAAGAAACGGTTCCCCAGTTCGATACAAAACACCTGATGAAGGCCGGAGGGCAAAACGGGCGAAACGTTGTGACTATAACTACCAAGATGAGGAAGTCAGTCCGACAATCTCAATCACTGAAAACACCTCATCTCAAAAATACAGACAAATTACTACGTTTTCATGCATTCAATCTTTTTGCGGACTGTTATCCTCATCTTCATAGGTGTTGTTTCACCACGTTTCGGCCAACTTATGTTTTGGCCTTCTTCAGGTGATTAATTGGGATGGGATAGGAATACTGAGTCTAGTACCCTATCCCCATTAATTACTGCCTTCCATAGTTGTCGTATCACTAAGTTTTTATCAAGTAATCCTCTGGCCTGCTTTAGTAGGTTTAGAACCGCCATCTTTAGACAATGCTCACCTGGAACCATAGAGACTAAACGCCTCTTACTGCGCAACGGGGATAAATTACAGGACTCAGCATCCTTGTTCCGTTGCTGTTAATAACCTGAAGAAGGCCAGAGGATGAGTTGATCAAAACGTGATAAAATAACAACAACTATGGAGATGAGGATAACAGTCCGCAAAATGCATGCATGCATCAATTATGAGAAATGATTCCAAAATACAAAAATAAAACTAATGTTTTGCCTCAACGTTTTTATATTTCAACACCAAGAAAATATTTTATTCAAAAGCTTTAAGAATTATGAATATTATCCATATGAATGCAATACAAGAACAATATTTAAACTTTACTTAATATTTGTTGATTCAAGGTAAGGATATGAGCGAAGATATGAGTGTTTTATTATGGTGTAAAAAAATTCACCAAATCAGTGTATGTTGTATTATCGTCTAAATGTTGATATGCGTACTTGAGACAAAGGGTTCATCCTGAGGTATGTACGTGTCACTAAATGTCTATTGTTAGTGATTCTTCACTGTTTGAACCCTAGAATTATATTGTTGCTGCCTATTTATGATATATTCATATCTAATTGTTTATATATATATATATATATATATATATATATATATATATATATATATATATATATATATAGTAATTTATAAAATATATATGGCGATTTAGCTACACTGAATATTCTGCGTTTCATCCAACTATAGGATTCGTCAGGCTTATGCGCATAAGCCTGACGAATCCTATAGTTGGATGAAACGCAGAATATTCAGTGTAGCTAAATCGCCATATATATTTTATAAATTACTAACTAGCTCTACCTACGTATTGAGCACTTTTGAAGTAAATACTTAAAGTTTACGCATAAATCTATACTTTCGTATAGTAAATTTATGTGAATAAATGAAATAGTTATATATATATATATATATACATATATATATAATTATTTTTTTTTACTATAATAATTAAATACCTACAGACACTAGTGCTTCATCCTTTCGGGAATCTTCAGTGCAGGGTGTCAAGATTAATACTGTGTGTGTGTGTGTGTGTGTGTGTGTGTGTGTGTGTGTGATGCATGTATTTTGGACATACCTTAACTTCGTGCGTCATTGATCTTGTCCACCTGGAATTCATCTTGTTCTTGGGGGAGGGGAGGCTGGAACATGTTTGGTCGAAACACATTGGCTCCAAGACGATGATCGGTTTTATATTGTTTTTATTCACTTTCCAATTGTCGATCGCAGAAGAATGGAAAGTGAATATCTTAGCTTGCGTGGTTTACTTCTGAGTTTCTATTTTCACACACGTCAGTTCCCATCCCAGTGAAGGAAGGAGACGACCTATTAAACCGTACGCTCTTCTTTACGCCCAAATTCCAACTTTAAATTCCAGCAAACCTGATCACGTGACTCACACGCAGATCCGATCAGCTTACAATCTCTTCCGGTAAACGTGCCTATAACACGATTTACTATATTTTGACAGATTTTATCAATATTCTTCATATTCATCTCTCGTCCATCTCTCCAGTTAGATAGATAGATAGACTGAAATGGATAGATACAGAAATAGATAACTAAATAGATAGATCGACACTTTCTTGTGTTTGCCCGATTACATAACATGGGCACCGGGTCAAATCTATGAACGGGGAAGATACAAGGCGATCAAAAATATAAAATCATATGTAATATTTCTTTTTCATACTTACTGTGTGATCTTCAATGAATAGTGTGTGAAACAGCGCGAAAGTTATGCTGACTTTTCGAGGATATAACCGCCTTTTCAAACTATATCTATTTCAGAGCAGTGTGTCAGCCGGAAACGACTAATGTGATTATTTTTTTTAACTTTTTCTGGAATCACTTCGAAATACAATGACTCCAATAAATGAATAAATACATTAATAAATAAATAAAAACAGTCAAAATGTGAGTAAAACCCTTTTATTAATTAATCAAGAGTATAAGATACATTTTTATTCATAAAATCAAAAAATCCGTGTGTCTGATTCCAAGTGCTTTAGAAGGATTCTAAGAATGAAATGGGGCGATCGAATTACCAACTAAGACGTAAGATACCGCACTTACCCACCAACTAATATCATCAATGATATGCAAATGACGTATAGGCTAGGTAGGTAAGTTTTGCCCCAGAGACAATAGTCAAACAAGTCTTCCAATGGACCACGGACGGAAAAGGAACACGCAAACTAATAAAGGAAGCAGACAATTGAGAATCATTCCATTGCAACGGGAAGAAATCGTAATGACGCTATGGATCTGACGGCAGTTGAAAAGCGATGGTATTTAATTTTAAGCTTCCGAAGAAAATACAAGGTTTAACATTTTTACATCCACCTTCATATAATCTAGATAAAATGTCTTTTATTCTGATTCTGAGGTGGTTTTTGGTGCTGTCACACACACACCACACACACACACACGCACACACACACATGTACATATATATACAATGTATATATATATATATATATGTATGTATATTGGTAGCAGTTATTCCTTTAGACATGATTCATCAAATAATATAGACAATTTTTGTCTACATATTTTGTTTTTTATTTTTTCTCATTTTCTCAGTTTTCTTCCTTCTAACAAAAACTGACTAATGTAGCTGCCATAATCACTTTCATACTTTATACTTTCAGATCCGTTCAGATTCATCGTCAGCGATAATTGACAGAACAGATTTTAAGACATTTATAGAAGTTAGTTGTTTTTTTCTCTCAATAAAGTATGTTTTATTAAATATATTAATAATTCTGTATCACTTTTAAAGACATTTAACAAAGTTCTCACTGCTTTTTACATGTATTTTATTAATGTTTTGTTTCTTTAATTTAATTGGTAATGTTTTTAGTATATTAATTGATGCTGTTTATTGTACAAGAAGAGTTTATTTATGAAAAAAGATTCATCAAATAGTTTTGTTTTGTTTTCAGCTTCTCAAATTCGTGTCCAAAACATTATCCATGGCGGATTGCAGGATCACTAGATTACAATTTAATTCCATGACTGCATCCCTCAATTCCTGCAGTTTCAATATTGTTTACGTAATAAGAAAAAGTTGCGAATACACTGAATATGAAAAACAGCTAAAAATCGGATTTTTCATAAATATATATATATTTTTTTTCATTTTTCCTTTTTTTTTTCTCATTTTTTTTAATACAAATCCCCGTTGTCTTCATCATTAATATTATGTTAAAATTCTGTCAAGGTACAATAAAAAAAAAGAATCTATTAAAATCAAAAATGTCTCATTAATCAGCAAGTGACTTCATATAAATAATACGATAATTGAGAGTTCCTTTCTCTCAGCTAGTTATATGATATTATTAAAAAGTATTGATAAATTTTGTTTTAATATTATTCTAGAATCAGTCTTTAAAGTTCCTTATTATACTTCGTGTCTTTGTTTATTTATCACATCTATTTTATTCGTAATCCTTATTTGGCATTCTTCTTCTTATTCTTCTTCTTATTATTATTATTTTATTATTATTATTTGATTATTTTATTATTATTGTATTTTTATTTTTATTATTATTATCTTATTATTATTATTATTATTATTATTATAATCTTATTATCATACACATTATTTTATTATTATTATTATTTTATTATTATTATTAATTTATTATTATTATTATTATTATTATTATTTTATTATTATTGTATTTTTATTTTTATTATTATTATCTTATTATTATTATTATTATAATTTTATTATCATACATATTATTTTATTATTATTATCATTTTATTATTATTATTATTTTATTATTATTATTAATATTATGAATAGTATGTTATTGATGTCAGTATTATTATTATTTTATTATTATTAATATTATTAACATTATATTATTATTGTTGTAGTTATTACTATTCTTTTTTTATTATTTTATTATTATTTTATTATTATTAATTTATTATTATTATTATTATTATTATTATTATTATTATTATTATTATTATTATTATTCACTGAGGTTTCACACAGGCTATCATCAAAAATTTTATAAATAAATCTATGGCGTTTTCTGGGGTCTAGGTGACAGACAACAAGTCTCCCTAAATTTCCGGTACCCACCCCCTCTTTCGATAAGCTTTGGAAATTAGTTTTCGTTATCACAATAGCTGTTTACCATTGATTTATCTTTAGTAGTGACCATCGGTCTTTAATGGGATTTTGGTAGCAATAAGGCTCTCTGTCCTCTTCGCACTCACAGTGGAGATCTGGTTAGACCATTTTTCTCCTCAGCTTTTTCATCTACCTTTATTATTATTATTATTATTATTATTATTATTATTATTATTATTATTATTATTATTATTATTATTATTTATTTATTTATTTATGTATTTATTTATTTGTTGTTGTTTTTTTGTTTCTACACATTAAAAAAAAATCTCACATTTCCATAAAAGATAATTCAATGAAAATAACCGGGTTTTCTCTTTCGGATTACCAGTACTGGCTATCTCTTTTGACAATCTTTGTAAATGATATTGTGTTATCACAGCAGCTGCTTTCCATTTATTTCTCGCTTGCAATGACCATTAGCGTGGCTACTGTAATATTATGACCTAGCGACGACTCTAATTAAATCTGGTGACGTCATGAACGTCAGTCTTTTGAAATTTGGTCAGGTTTCTCATGACTAAACCGGAAGTTGGTTTAAAATTTTGAAGGGTTAAATAAATTTAAACATGCCGTCGAGATATATAAATGCCGAGGTAACTACGAAATGGGCCAAAAATTTCCGTGTTTTCATTCCCCCCCCCAAAAAAAAGGAAATAATTTGCCAGGGGATTAATATAATAAAAAAGAAAAGATTTTATTCCATCTAAATATAGCAGAGTAAGTGTTAAAATGTTTGAGATATTTAAAAATAAAAAAAAAACGCGCCTTGTTTTATTTTTATTTATTTATTTTTTTAGAACATATTTTAAAATAAAAATGAAAGTATGTATATAAAAATGAATTTTACATGTAATTTAAGCTATGAGCTAAAATAATAAATTATTATTTAGAAACTTATTTAAAATGGGGAGTATGGTGAAAATATTATTACTTTCACCTAACAATTTAATAAAAGCGATATCGTAAAAACGGAATTCCTTGTTTAAATAATTCTAAATGAGAAAACTCATTTATATTTTTAGTTCAACTATTTTACTGTGCAATATTTATATCAGCGTGAAATAGATTAAACTTTTTTTAAGTTTATGACCGTTTTTGTTATCCCAAAAGCTTATTAATAATTATTTGTAGTAAATGTCGTGGCCCCTGTAAGTGTCAGAATTTTGGAGAATATACTTCCAAAATAAACTATTAAAATTGTTTTAAAAAAAGGATAGAAATATTATTTTTTTATTTAAATAAGTGCTCACAAAATGCCGGCAATGAAAAAAATAATATTTCTATTATTTTTTAAACACTTTTAATAGTTTATTTTGGAAGTATATTCCATAAAGAAAATAAACAACCCACTTGAAACGGAGAAATTACGAGTTTTGTATATGGTATTCGCAGTTTTGTGTTAGGGTTGTCAAAAATTCACCCAAAATTCTGATACTGCTAGTGGCGCTGTAAACGAAAACAACGTTTAAAATTACGGCAAACGAGTAGTTTCCAAGTTATGAAGAAATGTTAGTTTTAAAAAATGGGAGATCACTTTTCTATAAAATTTAACGTAAAATGGGCACCCACTTTATGGCCATCGTTTTTTAGGGCGCTTTCTTTTTAACAAATAAAGGCGAAGAAAAATGAGTATGGCCACCTTTATGTTGGGGGTTGGGAGTCAATGTACAATGAACACAGTTTAACGTAAAATGAGCACCCCCTTTCAAAAAGTGTAAACAGAATTTTTGTCAGGGAGAGGGGGTCAACTGTAGGAGCTCATTTTACGTTTAGTTGTGTTCATTTCTACATCAAAGAGGCACTTCGCCTTGTTTGAGGCGAAAATGTAATTTTTAAAAAAATTGCTCGTTGCACATGGGGAAAAATGGCCATAATGTGGGTGGTCGTTTTAGGTTAAATTATCCCCCTCCATTTTTTTTAAACTAACATCTCTTTATACCTTGGAAACTACTAGTTTTCCGTAATTTTAAACGTTGTTTTCGTTTTCAGCACCCCCCAAAAGCTCTAAAAGTAGTAATTTAAAAGGATTTTTCGAGGATGGACTAATTCTGCCCATTTACATTACTTTTTATTTTATCGTTTTTTGTCATGTAATTTTCTTTTTTTTTTTTGTATTAAGTCAAGCCTGGTACGATTTTCTTTTAAATTATTTCTTTAGGTATGTGAACTTCATTTTCGACCTGAAGACATACAGCGTGACGCATCAGCATCTGATGAAAGGACTGAAAAGACAATTTGTGTTAAATTAAAAAATCCCTATCTTAAGGATGGTGCTATTCCTCGAATATTACCAAACTATCCCTCCTATTAATCGTCATCAACCACTTTTAGAGGGTCTCCTAACGCAAAGAAAATGCATTTAGAAAATTCTGCTCTTAAGCGTGCATTATCTGAAAGTGTTGATGACGAGTTAGATTTACGGAAGCGTAAAACTTTCCATAATATTGATGATTTAGAAAAAAAATTAACGTTTATAGATAAAAATTATTAGACTTCTATTAGGCAAGATAATACCCTCATTATATGCCATATAAAGAGATCCTATGCCCCAAAATAAAAAATGCCTATGGTGATTGAGCCGGACTTGGGCGTTAGAGTATTCTGTAGTGATGTGGAAATGAGTCCTATAGAGGAGTATAGAATTCCTAAACATGTAACAGAGGAAAATACTCTGCAGATTTTGATGGAAAACATGAAAAAAATGGACATCGAAGAACAGGAAATGAAAACTTCTAATATAAGTTCTTTATTAAAAATAATCTTATCATTTTTGCTATTACTGCAAGATGAATCATTTAAATATTTTAATGCCATTAAGTTCATATATGAACAAATTAACATAATGAGAATGAATAAGGTTAATTATTCGAGTGAAATGATTGTATTTTCTTCCTTATTATATAACTGCTCCCCTAGAGTACAACCTGTTAAGAGACACTAAAAATGTAATTTTACCATGCTATTCAACCATTCGAAGATTAACGTTATCAACTATGAATCCTGTCATTGAACAACACGATAACAATTTTCTCATGTATATTAAAAGTAAGTTTAAGTTACTAATGCAGAATGACATCACAGTATCTTTACTTGTTGATGAAATACATCTCAAACCTTATCTTGATTATAAAGACGGTAATATAATTGACTTAGCTAACAACAGCAATGAACCTGCCACAAGTGCATTTGCTTTTATGCTTAGTAGTGTATTCTCACAATATAAGGATGTTGTGCATGTTATGCCAACTTAATGTCTTCTAGCTGAGAACTTATTTGACATTATTAAACGTGTAATAATTGGCTTAGAAGATATAGGGTTTAAGGTATTATTATTATTATTATTATTATTATTATTATTATTATTATTATTATTATTATTATTATTATAATGCAATAAATAAAAAAAGCTATGTCTTTCTTTAGTAGCCCATCAAACCTTTCCATTGTATATCCCCATCCAGTTGAATGTCTAGCCCTCTTTTCTTCTTATTCGACTCAGTGCATATATTAAAATGCATCAGAAACAATTGGCTTGGCCAAAAAGATGAACGTAAATGCATGATGTTCCCAAAGTTTTGTTATAATGGAAATCATGAATTAGATAACATCCAAAGTGTTCCATTTTCTAGTTCTCTAGTCTTTATGCCCTAGAATCTCAATTACTTGTGAAATATTGCTATAAGTTGACTTCAAAAGCTCTTTCTCCGACTACTTTTGAAAGGCAAAATATTAATTTGGTTTTGCAAATTTTCAACGAATATACTATTCAAGGTTTGCTAACCTTAGAAAAACAGGAATGCTTGCCAAATCATGCAGAAATCGCAGAAAACATTTAAATATTTCGTATTGTGTGGACAATACTGAATGTGAAAGCACCATATAAAGGTTGTCGACTTCGTAATAAATATGCTAATCCACTTACATTAAATAGTGATAATTATAGTTTCCTAAATGTGTTCTGTGACTGGTTAGAAACTAAGAATAGCATTCCTGGAAGAACTGGTAAGTTAACAAAGGAAACATATACTGCCTTGCACCA
Source organism: Euprymna scolopes (assembly GCF_053919585.1). Classification (NCBI taxonomy): domain Eukaryota; kingdom Metazoa; phylum Mollusca; class Cephalopoda; order Sepiida; family Sepiolidae; genus Euprymna; species Euprymna scolopes. The sequence goes on along the minus strand of NC_136490.1, from coordinate 114,306,604 downwards.
TAGTATTTATGCAATTTTTGAATTGACTAAATATTGTATAAATGTACTGAACATGGTGTATATATTACCAGGAAAGTTTCAGACTTGAGGCAAGGTTTGGCCAGTATCGACAACTTAGTGAAGATCAGTATAATACATCGATACGTCAGGTGTATGAATGTGAAAAAAACTCAGAATGTTGCCAGTTTAAAAATTGAGCTTAGCAACTAATAATCGAATTATTGAATTGAAAAATTTTAAAGAAACTAACTGGGATGAAATGACACGGGAGCAAGAGTTACATGTTTATAAATTTAACAGATGTAACAGAAGATGATGTTAATCAATGCAAGGAAGTACTTCCTGTTATATTATACTTAGCAGGTTATTGCTGTCATGCAGTTTTCAAAAAATTGAAATGCAATAGCTACAAAAATTCCATATCCGGGAGAGAGCCTGTTGAAGAAATAGCTGAATTAAATAGCTAGTTTCAGGGTATTAACAGAGGTTCTCTGCTATACCCAAATGATATAACTAATAATTGTGTCTTATATAATTATATAGTTATAAACAAATTTACAAAATGCAATTCTTTTTTTACATTCGATTCATCAGAGAAAATTAGCTATGTACATAAATATTTTGGCTGATCAAAATCGATTATTTTATGTTGACTTTTGTGATGAGGGGCAAACTATTCAACAAATTGAAAAATGCTGATATGGAGTTCATGGAATTCCCTTATAAACACTTTTTGTCGCAAAGAGAATGACAATATTAGTAAAAAAATATCAGAAAAAGAAAAATTCAAATGAATTAAATTCTACAACAGATTTTTGAAAAGTTTTAATATTCAATGTTTGAAATATTTATGCCTTAGTAACTTTGTTTATACTAATATTTGTTTGAATTTAATTTTTAACTTATTGTTTGTTATTCAGTTAAACTAATTTATTGTTCGTATTTCAGTTAAAAAATCTGTTGTTCGTATTTCAGTTAAACTAATTTATCGTTTGTTTTTCAGTTTTGATTTTTAAAATATTGTTGTTTTTTTTATTCAAAAACATTTATTGTTCATTTGTATTTATTTCTATTGAATAAACTTCAGTTTCATACAAATCAAATCGTATTTCTTTTCTTTTTAAACTTTTTAACAACTTTTCTCCCTTTCAATTCGTTTTTTATTATTAATATTTTTATTATTAATATTTTTATTATTAATATTTTTATTATTAATATTTTTATTATAAATATTTTTATTATTAATACTTTATTATTAATATTTTTATTATCAATATTTTTATTATTAATATTTTTATTATTAATATTTTTATTATAAATATTTTTATTATTAATATTTTATTATTAATATTTTTATTATTAATATTTTTATTATAAATATTTTTATTATTAATATTTTATTATTAATATTTTTATTATTAATATTTTTATTATTAATATTTTATTATTAATATTTTTATTATTAATATTTTTATTATAAATATTTTTATTATTAATATTTTATTATTAATATTTTTATTATTAATATTATTAATATTTTTATTATTAATATTTTATTATTAATATTTTTATTATTAATATTTTTATTATTAATATTTTTATTATTAATATTTTTATTATTAATATTTTTATTATTAATATTTTTATTATTAATATTTTTATTATTAATATTTTATTATTAAGAATTTATTATTAATATTTATTATTAATATTTTTATTATTAATATTTTTATTATTAATATTTTATTATTAATATTTTTATTATTAATATTTTATTATTAATATTTTTATTATTAATATTTTTATTATTAATATTTTTATTATTAATATTTTTATTATTAATATTGGATGAGTTTTAGTACAAAGTATCATGTTTATCTTTTTTAATCCAATTTTGAAGTTTTCTAACGCTTTCTCTAAAAAATGTCTGCTCATTATCGACAGTCTGTGTTTCCACTTATCTTGCTTGCTAGGACCGTTGGCGAGGACGTCATTTTTCAGCTGACAGGCCATCTATGACGATGGTCACGCCATAATCTTTACTAGAATTCGGGCATTAATAAGCCTCATCATGTTCCAGTACTCTTTTTTACTAATTTAGTGTAGGCCTTGTTAGCGCACTACTACCACCTAGACCTTGTATTCTCCCTGACTGTTTACGACTAACCAATAACTACTATCACAACTATTCATAAGAATAAAGTATCTACTCAAATTAACAATCTCGCAAAGACGTCTTGGTCATTCTCTACTATAATTTTCATAATGTTATGCGTTAAATTGTTTTCTTTATATGATAAAAACAATATTTTGTTATATATTAGATGGGCAACATCGGTTTCAATAATATCTCTTCGTTTTATTTTGTTTTTTTGTTTTTTTTGTTTTTGTTTTTTTGACGCACTGTTTGCCCCGATTCCACGTGTACCATTCTTCTTGGATTGCAACTTGCTTGTTCTTTGTTTTCATGTTACCCTTTGGTGCCATTATTTATTTATTTTCTTTTGTCTCATTTTTTTTTTTTTTACTTTTCTTTTAAGGGGGCGCATCCATCCCTACACCCATTCTCCACCGTCTCCATTGCT
>NC_136490.1:114221519-114301519 GCF_053919585.1 Euprymna scolopes | reverse complement strand
TATATATATACACTTCCCTATTGGCGAAGCTCCCGATGAGAAAAACATTTAAAATTATCGTGTTTTTAATCTTTCACTTTAAACTATTTAATATTTTATAATTCTTTTTACTTTTATTTTAGATAAATTGTCATTTCATTATTGACTCACGAGGAGCTTTCACACAGATCATCAATGATCTCTCCCTGAAAAGCATCTATGGTGTTCCCTGGAAGCTGAGTGATAGCAAGTTTCCTCAGATTTCCAGTACTCTCCACCTCTTTCGATAACATGTGCAAATCAATTTGCCTATCGCAACAGCCGTTTACCATTGATTTTTCGCGGCAATTTGTCTCCACTGGTATTTGAGTGGCAATAAGCCTCCCCAAGTTCCCAGTTCTCTTCGCAATTGTCCAATGGAGGTCTGGTCAGTGCTCTGTCCTCGGTCTTTCCATCCTCCTTGACACTTTTCGCCTATTTGGTATCACTTTTGGGGAGGAGGGTGATGGGCAATAGGAGGGATGAGGAAGGGATAGAGAATTTATATATATGCAGCTTTAATATACTTGGTACAATTTTAAACGCTTCTTCATGTTTTGTTTCTGTAATAGTTAGTCTGGCCCGCCCATCTGGCTCACGTGCATTAATATCTATATTCTTCTTCTTCTTCTTCTTCTTCTTCTTCTTATTATTATTATTATTATTATTATTATTATTATTATTATTATTATCATTAAAAGATGGATTATGACAATTTTATGTAAATGTATGCTTTTATCTGATAATTATTAGATATGTACATTATTTTGCAGTAATAAAATCTAAATGTTTTCGTCTTGAGTTCCATCTATTATGTTGTGCGACGCTAAAATAAAGAGACTTCTTGGAATACTCTAAAATATAACACAATATATGGTAAATTGACTCAGTAAAGATTCTATGCAAAATATTTATTGGATTTTAATTCTTGGAACTAAAATAAATAATATACAGAGTGACTAAGAAAAAACAAAAGCTAAATAAAGGCTATCTAGAACATATGCTGTAAAACGGAGAAAAAAAGCCAAAGCCCCTAGTTTTTTTTGTGATGTTTTGAATATAATTAACTAGTTATGACCAACGTTTCATTTCATTCGGACTAAACACTAAGAAACGGGGCCTAATTGGAGTTGGGGCCCGTTTTTTGGAGGGTCACCCTGTAATAATTTTCGTTGTCTCGGACTACAATAGCTCTATTTGATTTGTATGCTCAACTGCTGAGCTGAGATAAATAGTTGCTGTTTTTCAAGCATTGAAGCACTGTATTTTGATGATAAGACAATTTCATCTGTTTTCTTTAAATTTACACCATAATTGTGTCAACAAATGTATGTATATCAAATTAATATATATATATATATATATATATATATATATATATTATGTATGTGTGTGTTGGGTGTGTGTGTGTGTGTGCGATGGTCGTTCTAAAATTAAAGCCTATCTATTTTTTATTCGAAAAGTCGAAAAGCTACGAAAACGGGCGTGGTATCATTAAAACGAGCGAGCTTTTTTGCTCCCAAATTTATATTTTTACAGTCACCATCATCATCAATGCGATTTTGTCAGGAATACAATGACTCATTTCTACTACTGCTGCACATTCATGACAGGAGTTGTTATACTAGAGTCTCACACCCTCAGTATCTGCAACAGAGAGATGAAAAGTACGTGTCATTAATGCATACTTTCAGTATTATAATAATGCAAGTTGCAAACTCCTCGTATCTATTCGGGTGGAATAAAAAATATCTTTGTTTTTATTATTGCTATGCAGATAGAGACAAGCTTTTACTTATGTACCTTGTTCGTACATCAGAATTCTATACGGAAAAAGTTGAATTAACACCCAAACATTGTCGTATTCTGTCTATAATGATTTCGTATATATATATATATATATATATATATATATATATATATATATATATATATATAGTAAGTATAAAATATATATGGCGATTAAGCTATATATATTTTATAACTTACTAACTAGCTCTACCTACGTATTGAGCACTTTTGAAGGAAATACTTAAAGTTTACCCACAAATTTATACTTTTGTATATTAATTTTATGTTATTAAATTAAGTAGTTATACATATATATATATATATATATATATATATATATATATATATATATATATATAATTTAAAGGGAATTAGAACAACAGTCTAAAGAGCGGAGAATGTTTTAATGTATTTGTAAATGCATTTATACAATTAAAAGAAAACAGTGCTCGTTGTAATGTAGATATATAATAAGCTCGATGGGCATAGATATCCTAGATCTATTTTAATATTGAGTTTTATTTTTGGTGTCTTTAAAACGCCCACCCAATCTTTTTGCTGATGAGGAAACTTTGTTTTATAAAATCAAATGATAAAATTATTGTGGAAGACGTATTGTCTATCTCAATAAAAACATCGTTTCCGAAACGATCGTACAATTTATTGATTTTGTTTGTTGTCCATTTTGAAACCGATTTTTAATTAGAAATTATGAATCATTTTACTCAATATATATATATGTGTGTGTGTGTGTGTGTGTGTGTGTGCGTATGTATATATATATATATATATATATATATATATATATATATATATATATATACATTACGTAGAGACACCGGTTCTCATTAGATCACCGATGTTAAGCAACGTTAAACCTGGCTAGTACCAAATTGGACATTCTAAGCGCTGTATGCCCTTGCGCTTATCTCGGCATTGTTTCCAGTAATCCTGAACCTCAACTTGCTACTCGTATTTAACAATGTCGACTTAGGAGAGGTGTGGTTGGCGATTACGCAACGCTTGCCACAAGAATTCCATATGCAAGAACCTTTGCTGTGGATATACATAGTCGGTTTAGACTGAAAGATATCACCATAAAAAACATTGTGTTTGTAAGTCTGCTAGTGTTTAGTACGTAAATATCAAATATAAGGTAGAAATATATACAAACGAATACAGAATTTTATTATTTACTCCGAGTATTTTTAGCTTTTGTCCATTCTTATTCTTTTGACTCCCAAACCTTTGAAAAGTGTGAGGACAGTTTTCAAAGCTTGAAGGCCTTGAGATACGACAAACTAAATAAGTATACGTGACTCCCACAAAAGCCTGGAAGTATTTTTAGGAAATCTTCAGAAGGAAAATACGTTTATTCTTTCAGGTTTTGTTTGCTTGTTTTCTTTTTTTTTTTCGTTTTGTGTTTTTTTTTGTGTGTGTGTTTTTTTTTTTTGTGTGTGGTTTTTTTTTTTTTTTTTTTTGTGTTTGCATACAAATGCCGAGCGGATAAACCGAAAAAAAAAATCATAAGAATCTACAGTGTATTTTTCACGTTCGTGCTTCTGACTGCATTAAGAAGTTCTTCCCGGTTTCTCTACGCGTTTCATGGCTTACTTACTTTTCATGCAGTCAGTGATGCACCACACAAAGGGTCATCCGAGATCCTTTATAAGTAGTCTCTATATTTAAATATGACTACATGTAAAGCGGCGTAATTTGACAAATAAAAAATTGTATAATAATATTTGCATTATATTTATTATTCGGACTACTATTTTAATGTTGACTGTTATTTTCACAGCGTTTCTACCGATGTAACTTCAAGGACCCGTGGCGTAACGGATAAAATACTAAGTATTCAGTTCTAAGTGAAACTCTTCTTGAGATTGAAGTATCAGTCCTCAGTGCAGGCGACACTAAGAATACAATCGTGAATTACTGAATATTTCTAGATGTTTTACATAACAAAGCATGATATCCCCGTAAATTAGATATAAGGTGCTGCTCGAAATTCTGTGCAGATTTCCGAGTTGGAAAGAAATTTTCATGAGTTCGACAAGATAAACGTGAAGAAGGTCGGAGGTTACATCGCCCTAACTGTTGTGGAAATAATAATATAAAGTAGTACTCTGAATGGTCAAAATAATACACATTATCAATCCTGGTCTACAAAATTTTGAAAATATATTAAGTTGGTGCGAAAATAATGTCGTTTTTTATATTCAACTATGTATGAAAACGACATTGTTTTTGCACCAATCTAATTATAATAAAATCAGTAGTCCGCATTTTTATGATCGAAAACGATTTGTACATTTGTCTACCGTTTAAAATATAGTGTACTACTTATTTATTCGATCTCTTTATGCTCATACAAAGACAGAAAACTTCTTATTGTTTTGTTTTTTTTTAATTATAAGAGTTATCTTTCTTTAATTGTTGACTAAGTATGTGGATTTACTTACATAGGTTCTATTTACTTGCCTCCCCACGATGGCATAGTTAGACATGAGATCGGTTTTTAATGTGGGGGAAAATCTAGCTCCCCAAACAGGAGAACAAAAATAAAAAAAATTGTCTCAGTCATGAAGGATTCCTTCGCCACTGACCGAGGACAGAAAATGTGAAGTGTAGCATCAAATCAGATACCACACTGTGATTTTGAGTCCAAGGCCAAGACCTGAAAAATTATTACAAAATGTACAAAATGCAATAAGTAGAAACACTTCTTGTCGCGGTGAGACGTAGAGAAATGTGTATGAGGAATGAAAAATAATTGTTACTTTGTGGTGTATGTTTTTTTGTTTTTTGTTTTTGTTTATTTTGAAAGAGTCTATCAGGATTTTTTTTTTTTTTTTTTTTTTTTGAGAGAGAGAGAAAGAGTCTATCCGGATTTCTTTTTTTTTTGAGAGAGAGAGAGAGAGAGAGAGAGAGAGAGAGAGAGAGTCTATCAGGATTTTTTTTTTTTTGAGAGAGAGAGAGAGAGTCTATCAGGATTTTTTTTATTTTTGAGAGAGAGAGAGAGAGAGAGAGAGAGAGAGAGAGAGAGAGAGAGAGAGAGTCTATCAGGATTTTTTTTTTTTTTTTTTTGAGAGAGAGTCTATCCGGATTTTTTTTTTTTTAGAGAGAGAGAGAGAGAGAGAGAGAGAGAGAGAGAGAGAGAGAGTCTATCAGGATTTTTTTTAAATAAAAGAAAACAAATAGCAAGAGATATTCAACATGTTGTAAGGCATGAGGACATGAACGAAACGTTACTCTATCTTAAAGAGTTTGTTTTAAATCCGCTCGGCATTTGTATGCAAAAAATAAATAAATAAATAAAGTAAAATAAAATAAATAAAATTTTTTAAAAAAACCTGAAAGAATAAACGTATTTTCTTTCTGAAGATTTCCTAAAAAAGGAACCCAACAGTGAGAAACTAAGATCATATACCTAATTTCACGCGTGGGTGGAACGATATTATATACTCTCGCGTTGGGGGAACTCTTTGCTGGAGCTGATTAAATATATAGAATGTATATCTATGCAGAAATATAAACATAAACTTAACAACCGATATAAACGTAAAGTGTATGAACGTGTTTGTCATAGGAGGGGCCATATTGATGCGTTCTTACTGATTGGATAGGACTCGAAGACAACATGGAAAATCGTCAGTTGATGTAAGTACCCATTACAAATCTTCTGTAGTAAATCCCAAATTTCATCTCTCAACATAGTGAGGTACTTCCACACGTTGTTTGCAAATAGCTGCATACCCAACTCCCTGAAGGATGGATGGGTCGTCGCGGTCCGTACGAATGACCGGTCAAAAGTCCTGACCTAACGCCTTGCGACTTTTTCCCTGGGGTCCGCTGAAAGAGCAAGTCTTCAATCAAACCGGAAAATAGGAGATTTTGAAGGGCGATTACTGAAATTATGACTACTATTCTGTAAGAGTTTCTTGTGAAAGCAGATGATGCGATTCCCGGTCGTGGTGACAAATGAAGGTACCGATATTGAATTTTAAACAAAGGTCCATGTATTATACTTTCTTCTCATATTTATTAATTGTATAAATATTTCAAAAATAAATTATGTATTTAAAAATAGGGAGTTACTTTCAACTACCTGTACATATAATTTTTTTCAGGATATATTTGTGTGATTAACGTATGGTTAACAGTTTCTATCGTTCTTTCACTTAATTAAACTGCAATTTTTTGGATAATATAAAAATGATTCAAATGTTTGTACCATTTGATACTTCTCTGATGTGAAGCAAGGCTGATTATCAGAGAACTCTTTTGTTTTAAATCATATCAAGCGAAGTTGCGTTTCATTGTGTTAATGACTACTTCACTTGTTTGAAACGACAGCTGATACAAGTCCCGGTACTTTCAATAGTAGGGCAGATTGCTGAAACAATCTTTCACTTGATGCTAGTATCACTAAGTGAAAGATTCTTATGGAATATTGAGATAACCTGACCCACTTCAATGGCTACCAACAATGATAAGCTAATCAAATGTTTTCCATTTATATAAGTCCAGAGCGACTATCTGCAGAGGTTAACATGTCATCTTCTGGCAGATAAATCGTTGTTACGTTTGTGTATAGGTCAGAAACAGATCTAATTTTTTCTAAACCTCGACAATGTTCTTCCTCGTACTAATCTAATTACAAGCGTGTGAAGACAATGTTTACAAATTCCTTAGCCTTAATGGTTTGCGTGTTTTCAATCTAAGATATTTTGTCGTCATTTGTCCCTGTTTTGCTTAAAATATAACATCCTGGTATACAGTTATATTAGGTTGGTGCAAAAATAATGTCGTTTTTTGGCGTTCAATCATATAACAAAAAAAAACATTATTTTTTAACCAATCTAATAGACCATGGTATGACTATTACTTTATATTTATTGGCTATAAGTAACCGATGTGATTGCCTTCTTGGTTGGTTGGTTGTTTTTGTTTTACAGCATATCAACCCTTTTCAGGTTATTTAATGCCAAATCCCGTGATTTTGAAGAAACATTTTTTAATAGAGTATATTTGTTTTTTGCAAGTCAGTTTCTATTTAACCCATAGTTGGGACCCTAACAGGTACTACCACTCCGGGTCAGAGTGTGGCCCTGGGAGCAATGGCAATTAAAGGTGGCTCCACACTCCCCAGAGCCTGCAAGCTGGGGCCTCACCATCGGATATAGTTTAAGGTCATATCCAGGAACCCCATTGAGGGACTTTTCCCCTCTGCAGGGGGGGGGGCAGTCGGCGTATTCTAATGCCCCACCGACAGGGCCTTACCTTCTTGGATCTGGCATAGGATTTTTTTATATTTCCTTACTTCTTCTATTTGTGGCACTGCAATAACTTATACATCGCATCAATCTCAGATTCTGTTTTGTTCTGTTTTGTTGTCAGATAAAACTGAATATGCCGCATACCTATACATTCCTGGTATGTTTGTATGTGATGCAACATTTTTTCCTCGTTCATAATTTCTTTGAGCAGTTCGATTTTCTCGGGGTTATACGAGTTCGTAAGCATTTGTATGTAGTGTCAGACTATTGTCGGTGAGTTTTTAAATGCGGAAGGAGGCAATTTTCTGTTATATCGTTTGAGTCTTCTATTATATCTTGTAGTTGTAACTCCAAGAACCCTGATCTCTTAAGAATCTGTCCCGTTTGATCTGCGATCATCTGTTTCGTCTCTTTATAGGCAATAGATACGTTCTATGGTTACTTCATGAGGTTCAGGTAACCACTTGAAAGTTATGACATTATTATTATTATTATTATTATTATTATCATTATTATCATTATTATTATTATCATTATCATTATTATTATTATTATTATTATTATTATTATTATTATTATTGATAGTAGTAGTAGTGTTTTTGTTGCTGTTGTTATTGTAGTTGTTGTTAAATAGACGTTTATTCTTATATTTGTATCAACAAGAATTAATACATTGTGGCCAGAAAGGCGGAAAATTTGCGAAAAATTAATTCATTAATAAAAACAGGAAATTCAGTTTTTAGACGTGATTTTGTTTTGCAAGTAGCAGCTGCTTAAGAGGTTTCTCGTTTCAAAGTTGCAACAACATTATCGAGTTATGCTTCGTAATCTTCGATAAAGATCGCTAACACAACGAGATATTTTATATATGTTTTTATTTGAGAGTAAAAAGTGGATCGGGTGTTTAATTTCGGCAGCCTCGCATCTCGATTGCCTTCTTGTCCCTTAGTTTCTCACTTTCTATGAGAATGAGAAATAAACAACCTTAGTAGAAGTCAGCGTCATCAATGATGCTGAGTTAAACAAAACTGAGAAGGAAAAGATAACGAAATACCAAGGTCTTATTATGACATGAAAAGAAACTGGAATCTTAGGAAGATCTTCATCATTCCAGTAATTATAGGAACAATTAGCCTCATGCAATAGGATGTCAAAAACCTACTTAACAAATATACCCGGTGAACCGTGCAAGAGAGATTATAATTATTGCATTTAAAGCGGCGATTAGAATCTTTGACAAAATTACTCGGTTGGAATGGATGATAGGGGGTAAATGTCATGCATCCGGTAGCATGCTCTATCCCCAATTTAAAAAAATAATAAAAATTTAAAAAAAAGGTTAGTGGGTCCGACAGAAACATTCCTGAGTTCAGTAAGATACACCTGAAAATGGTCGGAGGTTACATCGACCGAAACTTTGTGAAAATGACGCCCAAGATGAGAACAGTAGTCCGATGAATCCAAATAATTCGAATTTCATTTTCATTTTCTCTTCTCTAACTTCTGGTCCTGGATATGACCTTAAACTATATCCAGTAGTGAGGCCCCATCTTGCGGGCTTTGGGGAGTGTGGAGCCACCCTTTAATTGCTATTGCTCCCAGGGCCACTCTCACCCGGAGTGGTAGTACCTGTTAGGGTCCCAACTATAGGTTAAATAGAAACCAACTTAAAAAAATAAATATACTCTATTAAAAAATTGTTCTTCAAAATCACTGGATTCGACATTAAATAACCTGAAAGGGGTTGATATGCCGTACGACAAACAAACAAACAAACTTATCTAACTTCTATTTTACTCTGTCTATACTTTATACTCAAAACAAATGTAACAAATAATATGAATTTATTTTAAATCTGTCCGTGTTGTATTGTTTCAATTTGAAATATTTTATCTTTTTTTTTCCTTAGGTCTCCATTATTTCCAGTGATTTGTATTAATCTCGTGCTTATTTAAGTAACAAATTTAGGGGCTGAAATTATATCCTCAGCGGCTTATAGATTATAAATATAGTCTGAAATGATATGTCTTTAATCTCTTTTAATAAAGTCCACCCACCTGAAAGCGACTTTTTATGTTGGTATGCACGCCATTAGCGCATCTTTGTTTAGTGTGTGTGGTGTGCTTCTTTTGTTTTACGTCATATCAATCCTTTTCGGGTTATTTAATGTCGAATACAATTTTGATGAAATATTTCATGCTTCAAGTTCTTTATGTATTCAAATAACCTATTAACTCTTAGCCACGGCTTTCCTCCATATTTTATGAGGTAATTATTACTATTAGAATAGAAATATTAATTTTTGTATTTTGGTACTGGTTTTATATGGCGGGCTGGATGTGACCAGCCGAGTTATAAGATCCGTGATCGCCTGTGTAGCCAAGTTAAGGGTCAAAGTAAAATTTTGCAGCGTGCGTATCCACCTCCCTAAGTAATGGATTACACAACCACCGGGATCTCGTACTTAAGCGTACCGAGTTGCCAACCACGTCAAACAAAAAAGAAAAAAACGGAACGCAACATGCGGTCGCAGCCGAGATTGAACTCACTACAAGATGTATGGAGTAATTCAAATCTTGTCCGTAGCTGAATAATGCTTCTCTAGGGCCATCAAGGGGATATTTATTGTGACGTCATCACTAGATGGGTTGCCAACCACGAATTAAAAGAGGCCGATATAGACCGAGCTAATTCCCCAACCTGATATTTTACCGCACGATACACACAGTGTTGTGCCTTCGCAAAAGGTCGCCCATCTGGTACTGTCCTGGCCTGACGTTGCTTAACTTTGATGATCTGGGGAGAACTGGTGTGTCAACGTGATTGTGCCTTACTTTCAAACCGTTAGCAGCATTAAAGGTGAAAAATATAAAATCAAATGGATAAAGGGGAGAAAAGATACAAAGAGGAAAATTGCTGGCTTTGTTTTAGGCTTTGTAGAACGTGATTATTTTGGCAAAGGTAAAAACAAACGATAAAATAATAATAATGCAAGGTTTGGTGCATTTGAGGTTAGGAAGCAGGTGTCATCGGATATCCCAATCCGGTAGCACCTGGCGTCTTCTTAGTTATACAGATAGTTTAGTCCTTATGCAAAGAAATTCCGTATGTGTTTGATTTCAATGATCTTCGCGTACGTTTTCGTGCTTTACTTATGGGTTGCAGGTAAGTATTTGTTCAATGCACATAGAGTCGTCCGGATAGAGATAATTTATTACGAAAATGAATCCATCTGCAATTTACGATATGGTTCCCTGCACCTTCTGCTGATGAGACGATCACTAAAGCGCCCTTGCTTATCATTGAACGATGATAAAACGAAGACTGCTATTTATTCATAATTGAAAATTTGTAGGCAAGTAAGTCGTAGACATTTTTACTTGCGTTCACCCCTAAAAAGGGATGTCCCAACTTGGATGTAAAGGGCTACTATTGTGGACTATGCCTGGGAAGTATCAAATAGTTTGGTTTACGTTACATTTGAACTTCTGCATATCAGTACAGTCAGGGAAGCAGGTAGCAGGAAGGGAATTCCAAAGTCTAGCTGTTCGAGGGAAAGAAAATATTAGAGTAGAAAGCTTTCTGGCATTTAGGGACCTCAACTATAAAGGGGTAAGATTTTGTTGTTAAGCGAGTTTGTCGGGGATATGTACATCGAGGGGACACAAGTGCAATGAGTCCATAAGAGTACATCCCATTAAAATATTTGTAAAACAGGAATAGAGATGAAACATTGCGGCAATGGGACAGGGGTTGGAGCTTAGTTAAAAAAATTGAACCTATTAGATTGAAAACTCTTCTTTTTTTTTAGACTCTTCCATAAGGAAGAAGCTAACGGTAGATGCACTAGCGCAGATGTGGCAACAATACCCCATGCTTGGTCGAATGATGACTTTGTAGAGGTACAGAATACTTTCAGATGTGAGTAGTCTTCTAGCTCGCTGGAAGGAACACATTTTCTTTGCAGCAGCCTTCGCAATGTCCTCAATGTATTTGTTCAAGTTCATATTGCCCGCAAATGTTAAGGAAGAATTCTCAGGTAGGGTGTTATTTGTCATGGACGTCGGTGATTGGAGTGGCATCTTGTAATTGTCCATTTGCGGGCACTGACTGAGGTTTATTTGTACGAAATATAGTTAGATTATAAAAAGGCTTGCTAATTTTATTAACGATTCCATCGATGGGTTCTTGAAGGAGTGCACCATGCATAAAAAATTTATAAAATGGGTTCCTAACTAAAACTGTTTGAATACTACTCTGAGATGCCATGGCATCGCCTGGCATCCTCTACTTTGTTAAAACGATATTCGCAACTGACTGGATCTTATATCTTCAGAAAGTTACCATTCGCCCATGCAGGGAATATTCTTGTCAAATATTGACCGGTTCACAACCACTAATCTCTTTCTATTACATATATTCCAGTAAAGCATATAGCATCAACCCTTGTTCTATCGGCGTAATGTTGAATCTCTGCGCTGGTTTTACAAGTACTTTAATGGAATGTGCTCTGATGAACTCCTGGAACTGGTAGCTCTTTGACGCAGATACCCTAGACCAACACGACAAGCAGTACAATCTCACGGCTTCATTCCGATGTTGGGGAGCCTTCTACTCTAATAATTGCTTAACCCGAACTGCTAGACTTAGGAATTCCTTCTCTATTTCCCCGAATGTATTACATTGTGTGTCTCGGTGTATAGCAACATATAGTTGAAAGTTTAAAATGAGGAAGATATTACTGCTGCACCATATATATATATATATATATATATATATATATATATATATATATATATTCTCAGCACTGATGAGTTGTTATACAACGAAACAGGACTGTATGTCGATGACTACACACACACACACATATATATATATAAATTAAATTGAAATTCAATGAATTAAAAAAAAACTCTCATTGAAATGAAATGAATTGGTTGAGTTTCATATCAAAGAATTTTTATTATTCTAAGCAAGACAAAGAATGTTTTAGAAAGTTAATCTCCTTAACCTATAAGGTTTCGATGTCTACCATCTCATCAGAGGAGTGAAAATATTAGCAAATAGTTATAAAGGTATGCACCCTATTTGCTAAAGTCAGTGAGACATGGAAAGTCAAAGTGAAAATAATACATTTATCAGAAGTCCTGTAGCAGGAGTATTTGTAGAAAAAGGATATGAATGTTTTTGTTAATCCAGCTTGCTTGGTAAAATCCATATTATACGTTCTTTACATCCGTTTGGTAATAATTTCCAAGCTATATATTCTACTTGAAGAGATATCTATTTTTATAGAGATGTATGTATGTTTATGTGTGTATATATGTATATATGTATATATATGTTTATATATATATGTGTGTATATGTATATATATATGTATGTGTGTATGTGTATCTGTATGTATATTACATATGTATATTGTGTGTATGTGTGAGTTTGTATATGTGTGTTCATGTGTATATTAGGATGAATATGCACATATGTCTCACCCCACCTCCTGCCACTTACCATTACATACTCTCCCTAACACTTCGCCCCACTAAAAATAATATAAACTTCTAATGAAAAGGTTTCCACCAGACTTTGAATTATTATCGGCTGGACCCAAAACAAATTTAAACAAGCACTTGCCCGACTCGGATATATACACGGCTATGCGGATTACCCAGTATATAGCTTGGAAATTAATACCAAACGGATGTAAAGAACGTATAATATGGATTTTACCAAGCAAGTTGGATCAACAAAAACATTCATATCCTTTTTCTACAAATACTCCTGCTACAGGACTTCTGATAAATGTATTATTTTCACTTTGACTTTCCATGTCTCACTGACTTTAGCAAATAGGGTGCATACCTTTATAACTATTTGCTAATATTTTCACTCCTCTGATGAGATGGTAGACATCGAAACCCTATAGGTTAAGGAGATTAACTTTCTAAAACATTCTTTGTCTTGCTTAGAATAATAAAAATTCTTTGATATGAAACTCAACCACTTCATTTCATTTCAATGAGAGTTTTTTGAAATTCATTGAATTACAATTTAATTTATTTGCTCTATCTTGAATATCGAGCAATTCTCGTTTAGATGGGATGACTTATAGAATATTACTGCCAGTAATATTTTGTAAACCTACAATCTCACGTTTACATAACCACTGATTGTTAAATAAAAACTACTCCGAAGTATATATATATATATATATATATGTATATATATATATATATATATATATATATATATATATATATATATATATATATATATACTTCGGAATAGTTATATATATATATATATATATATATATATATATATATATATATACTTCGGAATAGTTTTTATTTAACAATCAGTGGTTATGTAAACGTGAGATTGTAGGTTTACAAAATATATATATATATATATATATATATATATATATATATATATATATATATATATATATATATAGGGTGGTCCACTACAAAGTAACCTAATCTATAATCTTTCTCTAATATTTTTTCTAATAAAGCAGCCCATTTAAAAGTAGCTTGATCGCTCTAATCTTTCTCTTGCCAACTAACTTCAAGATGAAATGCAATTCTTTTTCCAACAAGATGGTGCTACATGCCATATGTCTAACAGATCACTGACACGAGCTTATGACGGAAGAGAGAACAATAAGCAACTTGTCATCCTGTGATTTTTATCTTTGGTGGACTTTAAAACAAAATATTATGCAAATAATCCTCACAATCTAGACCAACTAGAGGAGAACATTACCAACTCTATCAGGAGAATCGGAGAAGATCTACAGGCAGTATCTTAAAAAAATGTATGGAAGGAGAATAAAATACGCATTCTAGTGATGTTACCAGGGACGTTCCAAAAGTAAAACCTCCTTTTTTTATTGAAAACATTGAAGACCTATGAAGACGGAAGTGGGTAGTACCTGAGAAGTCCATCATTCCAGGCCTTGCCACTCGGCTTTTGGGTGGAGTAAGTTTACTGCTTACTGCCTGAAGCGGCAGGCAATTTTTGCTAGGTCAGAGTTTTCCTTCTTTAGAGGTACTGAATTGAACAGCCCAACTTTTGACCTCATATTACATCTTATGTTACATCTTGCTGAGGTTGGTAGCAAGTAAATCACTACCTTCTTCTTTTGTTAAACTTGCCCAGAAATCTATAGATGTCAACGGTGAGCATCTTGCAGCATCTTTTATAACACTACAGGTAATTTAAACAATAAAAGAATGTTCCTCCTCTTTACTACATTTTCTGAATTACTTATATATATATATATATATATATATATATATATATATATATATATATATGATTTTAATGAAATCTAAACAATACACGTATAATATTCATTGCAACATATCATATCTTTTGAATATATAATAAGGAGGCGAAAAGGGGGTGATTGTTAGCAATAAACAAAAAACTATAGTGCTACAACATAATTTAACAGTGTATAGTATTAATCCTCATCCAATCTCGAGAAACGTCTAGCTTCCTGCTAGTATTCATATAAAAATCACAGAATCCCCTCAGTGATTTTAATTTGTTACATAGAAACTATTGTCAATTTTGTAAAAAAAAAAAAAAATGTTCTTATGGTTTACTTATTTTTTATAGAGGAAAAGATTCCATTTCAGGCGATGCTTTCGTGTTTCCGTCCGCCTTCGCACTACTTGTATTGCCCAAAGATTAGGAAAGGCATTTTTTTTGGACTCGCTAACTTTTGTGTGACGGACCGTATATATATATATATATATATATATATATATATATATATATATATATATATATATATATATATACACATTAGCCTTTAATATACAGAGGGGGGACACTTAAAATTTCTTTTGAAATCGAATAATTCTCTGATGTTTCTGGCAATTAAAAACATTAACAAATTAGGTTGTTCATAAAGATTAGCTTCTTAGTCGGAACTGTCGACCATAAATTTGGGTGGGACCATGAAACCTTGTCGCCAACACTGCATATATGCATGTGGTCCTTAATTAATTCAAGATTTTAAACAAATGGACGAATAGTTTATTAGCGATTACGGCTGTGATGACAATATCCAAATAAAACAAACACATTCCCAATTTTTATTGTTTCTATTTAAGCTATCATTACCGCAGGTCTGTGGCGATAAAGGTCGGAGATAAGGCCGATCAAAAACAGTTGGTTTGGGAAAGAGAGCCTCCAATTCCTTTGTGATTGTCTTGAAATTGTTAAACAACATCACCCCTCTCTCTCTCTCTCTCTCTCTCTCTCTCTTGCTCTCTCTCTCTTTCTATCTATCTATCTATCTATCTATCAGACTGATTCTATCTTCTCATGGCCTCTCGAATTTTCTCCATCTTTCGTCACTTCTCTAGCAAGTTC
Organism: Euprymna scolopes; assembly: GCF_053919585.1. Lineage (NCBI taxonomy): Eukaryota > Metazoa > Mollusca > Cephalopoda > Sepiida > Sepiolidae > Euprymna > Euprymna scolopes. Next base: position 114,286,034 of record NC_136490.1, on the reverse strand, counting down.
TTCGCCATTCAAATGCCGATTGGCGTCAACGCCGGCAACCGAATTCGTCGCCTCCAGATTAGCCTAAGGAAATTGAGATGTTTGGTTCGTTTGAAAGATCGCGACTGATTCCAAAATGGTTCTTATCTGACCAGGTTTTGTGGGTTTCTCCTTCCCATCTTCTCTCTCTCTCTCTCCTTCTTTGCGTATATATATATATATATATATATATATATATATATATATATATATACACACAAAAGATCTGATCTCTAAACAATTAAGTGTTTAATGTTTAGTTCTCCTTCTATTTTTCAAACTTAAAAAAAGACACGTTTTTATTATCTCTACTCTATTTCATTGGTTATAGTTTTTTTTTTTTTTTTTTTTTTTTGTTATTTTGTAAACAGATACCCAATTGGGGCGGCTTCTTCCTTTCGTCGTGGGAGAGCCATGTCAGTGGGCGTGTCTATAGTTCTGACGATACTGCCTGGTTTAAATAGAAGATGGGGAGGAGTGTAAGAAAAAAAAAAGGCAAAGAAGAACATTAAAACGAGTCAGGTAAACGAAAAGATAAGAAGGATAAAGTTACTAAAACTATTTTCCTCTTAAGCTTTGAGATTTGAATGTTTATACAGTTCCGATTTACACCTTTTTTTTTCTTTTGTGCCGTTTTTTGTTTACGATTCTTTAGAAAAAACATATTGTGCTTTTTTTTTTAAATTATTTTAAGATGCGACTATTCATCTCGATGGGCAGTTTTGTCCGTCGGACTATGGATCTATCTGTATGTATATCTTCAACTTGAAATAGCATTTTAGCTGCGTCCATTGCTTTACAGCTGTTAAAAATATCATACAACATCCACTATGACAATACCGGTGCCTATGCTATAACTACGACATGATATACGGCATAATCGCATCGACACACCGGTTCCTGTTAGATCACCGAAGTTAAGCAATGCTTAGTCTGGTCAGTGCTAAAATGGGTTACCATTTGGAAATTCCAGGTTCTGTATATGCTCTCTGCTAATCTATATTTCCAATCGTCCTGGACTTTTGCAACTAGACTTAACCAGTGCCAATTCAGGAGAGGTGTAGTTAGAGATTGGCCAACCCTTACCTCACAATTACAACGTGACCAAAAAAAACGGGCCCGATCTCTAATTAGGCCCCGTTTCTTAGTGTTTTGTCCGAACGAAATTTAACAGTGTATTCTTTGTCCCAGCTCCCCTTGGTGTACTCACGGTCGTTGATTCTGCCATGTCCTGTAAAATAAGGGCAATCGGTGAATAAATAATGGAGATATCACGTTTTTTTTGGAGGGGGGGGTCACCCTGTACAAGTGCAGCTACCATAATAGGGGAAACCATTTGTCTCTTGAGACTGAACTGGGTCATCGATCGACTTAATCATACAGAAGCAAAGATGTGAGCCACCTGACATTCAGTTATAAGGTTCTGCTAGGAGACGACTACTATACGATACGACACAACAGAGGGTTTAAATATTTCCAATGGAAAATCTAAAAGAAGATATCCGGTGTAAAAAACAATTCATAGAAAAATGTAGCAGAAACAACTGCTAGAAATAGGTAAGCCATCATTTGCTATGGTTATGCAATTACTACGGCTACGTATCAAAAAAAGCAGTTATTAACCCTGACATATTAATATAGGGCAAGAGAAAAAGAACAGTACCCCTATTCACGGTAGTCTCCTTAATGATTAGTGTTTAGAAATCGGAATTTTGCGGATATCAGAATCGGTATCGGAATCGGAAATCGATGCGTTCGTTCAGTCTCGAAAGACAAAGGATACCATCTATAGGGGCAGCTTCGCGTGTAACTGTGAGGCAAGGGCTGCGCAATCTCCAACCACATCTCTCATGAATCGGCACTGCTTTAGACCAGTAACAAGAAGTCCAGAACACGTACATCAAATCTGTTGCCAAGGCCGCTGGAAAAATGGTGGGATCTTTCTATCGATCAGGTAGATATCTCACTGCTGATGCTATTCTCTATCTATATAAGAGCCAGGTACGTCCAAGGATGGAATACTGTTGCCACATCTGGGCAGGAGCTGCTAGAAAGGACTTAGCCTGCCTTGATAGAGTTCAAAATAGACTTCGTAGCCTCGTAGGAGATGTCCTTTCCTCTTCCTTGCAACCTTTATCTCACAGAAGAGATGTTGCGAGTTTGTCTCTGATGTATCGTTATTTTCATGGAAAGTGTTCGAATGAGCTTCAATCTATGGTCCCCCCTCGCCAAACTTTCACAAGAAACACTCGTCTAGCTGTAAACACTATCAGTAATTCCCCCCACTCTTTATCTGTGCCTAAACCTAAACGTAGATTCCATGAACAAAGCTTTTTTATTAGAACTGCACGCCTGTGGAATTGTCTTCCGTTTTCCTGCTTTCCGGCTGACTACAATATGGTTGTCTTCAAGTCTAACGTAAATAAGTTCTTGATGAGCCGTTCCATATAAGTTATCAACTTTACCAAATTTTCATTACTAATAATTACTATAATGTCCAATTTCTACTGTACACTCTTTAACCCTTATCCTTGAGTGGCCTCTTGGCCTTGGTAATGTGGTGATGCCTATGTAAAAAAAACAAAAAAAAACAAAAACGACTGGAAACAATGCCGAGATAAACGGAGAACTCATACAGCACATGGACGTCCTAAATGGTCATCCATTTAATACTGACCAGGCTCGACGTTGCTTAACATCAGTGATCTGACGGGAACCGGTGGGCCAACGTGATTTTGCCGTACAACAGGAATCGGAAAATGTGTCTATTTCCCGATTCCAAAAACGATGTTTTTTTAATTATTTTGGTTTGTTTTTATTTAAAACTTACACGACGTGTATTAATGATTAAATGATAAATATTTATTGATTTTAAACTATCAGTAAAACTAAAATCTAAAGATCAACCCTCACAAATATATTATTGCGTTTGCCAAAATATATGCACATGTTACATGGGCTTTGCGGTATCCCACCAACAAAATATTAAAAAAAAAAAACAATTATATAATTTTACAAAATCGGAATCGGTAATTGTATCGGAATAGGGAAAATATTGGAATCGTTTCATCACTACTAATGATGCTGGATTAAACAAAGCTGAGAGGGAAAAATGATTAAATACCAACGTCTTATGCACGATATGAGAAGAAACTGGAATTTTACGTTCAAAGGAAGAGTTAGAATCTATCTATATATCTATAAAAGTGAACGTGTATGTCTGTCTGCCTGTCTGTGTGTCTGTGTACATTTCCCTACGCAATAACTCTGTCAAGTTTAAGTCTACAGACTCTAAATTTGATATACAGGGTACAGAGATTTGGGAAAATCGTTGTAATCCATTTTCGGCCAGAAATTTGGTGGTTAAGGGGTCAAAGTTCAACGACTTGACCTTTGAGAACTCTACCAAACTCCTCCACCAATTTTGAGTATAAACAATTGAAATTTTAGATATAGGTTCCTTGGACATGGATCGAACTTAATAACTTGATTTGAGCCGAAAACAATAAATGTTAATGGGTCATAATAGGGGTCAAAGTTTAAAAAAATTGATCTCTGCGGTCTCTACCGAATTACACAGACAATTTCTGGTCTAAACATTTGAAATTTTACATAAAGTGTATTCAGAGATAGGGCAAATTTTTTAATCGGTTTGGGTCGATAATTTTTAGTTACCAATATATAAATGTATGTATGTATGTATGTATGTTTGCATATCTGCCTAAAACTTTCGACAGAGGCGACGGATTTTACCACGATCAGTATCGTTTTGAAGTTCGAAATATTGACTAGAATAATTAATATCTTCACCTTCAACTGGGCGCTTATCTACGGGGGGGGGTCGCTTTTTTCGCCGATATTTTCGAAAGTGATCCCCTCCTTTCGATTGTCTAGTCTTAATTAAAACCTACGTCACTTCCGCTTTGACGGTGGTCGTAACAGCAAAGACGTCAGGTTTTACCCCCGTTCTTTCCTCCTTTGCGGTACGGGTTCGACCTCGCCTTCCTACTACAACATTTTTTTTTGGGGGGGGGGCTCAACATACATACACATCCAAACACCCGGGCAACGCCGGGCTGAAATGCTAGTATATCTATAAAACTGAAAATCTCTGTCTGTGTGTGTCTGTGTGTGTCTGCATACATTTCCCTACCAAATAACTACGTCGATTTTAAGTCTACAGATTCGAGATTTGACGTAAGGGGTATTGAGATTTGGAAAAATCTTTTTAATCTGTTTTCGGTCAAAAATTTAGCTGTCAAGTGGTCAAAGTTCAACGATTTGACTTTTGCAAATTTTACCAAACTCCTCCAACAATTTTACGTCTGAACACTTGAAATTTTTAATGTAGGTTACTTAGACATGGAACAAAATTTATAATTTGCTTTTAGCCCAAAAAGTAAATGTTAAGGGGAAAAAATTAGGGTAAAAGTTTGTTTTTTTTAAATTGACCTCTGCGGTTTCTACCAAATTACTCAGCTATAGGGCAAGCTTTTGAATCGGTTTTGATCGAAAATTGGAGCTGCCAAGCTTTGACCTTTGCGGTGTCTAGCAAACTACTCAGCCAATTTTGGGTCTAAACATTTGGAATTTATACATAACGGGTATTCAGACATGCGGGAAGCATTTTACTCAGTTTTGGCACGAAAATTTGGCTGTCAAGAGGTCAAATTTGAAAGAGTTGACCTTTGCAGATTCTTCCAAATTCCTCCGCTAATTTTGAGTCACAACACTTGAAATTTCAGACGTAGGTAATTTGGACATTGGTAAAACTTTCTATTTTGATGTGAGACCAAAATAATAAATGTTAAAAGGTCAACATTGGGGTCAAAGTTTTTTAAAAAATTGACCGCTACGGACGCTACGAAATTACTCAGACAAATTTTGGTCTAAACATTTGAAACTTGCATAAAGTCTATTTACACATAGGGCAAGTTATGAACAGTATATAATGCCCGAGCTAAGCCGGGCTGAACTGCTTGTTTAAAAAAAATATCTCTACGTAACAGAGCAAAGGTGCGCGTATGCAAATGCATGCGAAATGACGTTACTGGTGGGAAAAAATTAGACTATAAAAAGGAGGATCACGTTAGAGACGTAGGTGACGTCGATGCCGTAACGAGAATCACGACGAGAGAATGGGGAAATCAATGTCGTTGGTAAGAAATAAAAAGTTATCACTGGTCTTCTGTCTCCTTTGCGACTATTTGCAACGTGTAAATCACATGTGTAAAGTGCGTACAACGTTACATTTCGGCTACATTATCTGAAATAACGGGTGAATGTCTAGCATCTAGTAGAATGATCTATCCTCAACAAAAACAAAAATATAAGAAAAAAGTTTTTAACATCTAGTCGATGTTCACTGTTACACCAATTGAAGACGCCTCAACAATTTCTTTAAAAAATGACGACGTGTATACGTTTCGGTTATGCTGAAAACAAATATCGCAGGGAAAATTAGCGCAGAGAAAAAGTTTTCAAGATAAAAATAACTGTATTTTGTTGCGTAATTTCTAGTAGTTTTATTTGGCCGCCATCTTTGTTGTTTCAATGAAATGGTATATTGAGCATGCGCGCGCACGTTGCAGTGAGCAGACGATCTGTGTAGTTAACTCAACGCAATTCCGAAAGGCGTTCTTAACATGTGGAGGTGGGGGATGCTTATTCCGAAAGGCGTTCTTAACATGGGGAGAGGGGGTGTTTATTCCGTAAGAAATAACGTAGAATAAACGTTTGCATCTCGTAGACTTAACTACACACATCGCATGCTCACTATCCCATTTCATTGAAACAACAAAGATGGCGGCCAATTCAAACGACTAGAAACTACGATACATAATACAGGTATTTATATCTCGAAAACTATTTATCTGCGCTAATTTTTCCTTCGATATACGTGTTCAGCGTAGCCGAACACCTTTAAAAGTTGTCGATTTATGGAAATGTAGAGGCGTCTTCAGTTGGCTTAATGGTGAACCTCGACCAAAAATCTTGATATACACGCTAATGTCCGGCTGCATGTGAGTCATGCGTTAGTTTGAAATAGCTGTTGTAAATGCATCCAAATATATACATTTGAGCCGATGTTCGATGGTTGGTCTCTCACGTTCTAGGATCAAATAGCATTTTAAAATGGCTGTAGAATTCTATATGATTTCATATCCGTCTGTCTGTCGACACACTCTAGTGGGAAATACTAATAAATTAGTAGCAATGCATCTATATACAAGGGGTGTTCCAAAAGTAATGCCTTTTTTTCCATAGGCGTAACCACTTTTCAAGGCCCAGAGACCACTCGAGGATAAGGGTAAAGAGTGTACACTAGTCAATTGGACAATATAGTAATCGTTTGTAATGGTAAATTTGTTAACAAGTGGAATGGCTTATCAACAACATGTTTGCGTTGGACTTGAAGACAACCATATTGTAGTCAGCTGGAAAGCAGGAAAACGGAAGGCAATTCCACAGGCGTGCAGTTCTAAGAAAGAAGCTTTGTTCATGGAATCTACGTTTAGGTTTAGGCACAGATAAAGAGTGGGAGGGATTATTGATAGTGTTTTCAGATAGACGAGTGTTTTCTGTGAAAGTTTGGCGAGGGGGTACCATAGATTGAAGCTCAGTAAAACACTTTCCATGAAAATAACGATAAAGTAGAGACAAACTCGCAAATCTCTTCTGTGAGAAAGAGGTTGCAGCGAAGAGAAAACGACATCTCCTACGAGGCTACGAAGTCTAGTTTGAACTCTATCGAAGCAGGACAAGTCCTTTCTAACAGCTCCTGCACAGATGTGGCAACAGTATTCCATCCTTGGACGTACCTGGCCTTCTATCTTTTTTTTCGCCCGATTTAATCAGATTTCGGGTCTGCTATTCTTAGAGCTTCCGGTAAACTTGTCTATGATCTAGATTGACAATGTTTTGACATTTATTTGACATCCCTTGTTTATCTCTTCAGTTAGATAGATAGATCGAGATGGATAGATACAGAAATAGATAGATAACTAGATCGAGAGATATATCGATAATACATATAGAGAAATCGATAGATCGACAGACAGATTAATAACTAACACTTTCTTGTATTCGACCTACTACATAACACACTCTGAGAAAGCAACCGAAGTCATAAACGTGCAGAGATGCGAACATGGAGAAAAATTGACCCGATTTACATTCACTAACACCTATCGAAAGTTTAAGAAGCCGCTGCAGTCGATGTCTACAAAGTTAGAAGATGGGCTCGTCGATTTCAGGATGACGACAGACATGTGACTGACAAAGCATGCTCCGGATGCCAATGCATAGTCACTATTCTATCGCTAGCAAAAGTGCATTGAGAATGGTGGTGACTATGTAGAAAAATTAATTCTGGAAGCACAAAATACCGCTCGTTAAAATGGCACCACACTATTTAGTTAAAAAGGTTTTAGTTAAAAAATAATAGAATGCATTAGTATTGGAACGAGCCTCATATATAAGCTGATGTGTTTCCATCGGTATCTCATGTTTTTGCTTACAATATCAGTACTACATACATTTGCGCATGTTCATATGAGACTATATATTATATTGAAGACATGTCCGTATGAGTCGATGTATGCCACCGGTCTTTTACCTTGTAGTTTCATAACTAATATCTAGTAAGGATTCTAAAATAAAAAAAACACATTGTGTATTTTTAGATGCATGAACTTATTCCTGCCGCAAAGAAGGTGATATCTCTCTCTCTCTCTCTCTCTCTCTCTCTCTCTCTCTCTCTCTCTCTACCGTGCCAGAAAATTACTTACGCCTGAAAGTATCCTGTACCTCTATAAGGCCACCATTCGCCCATGTATGGAGTATTGCCGTCACATTTGGACTGGTGCATCTGCTGCTTGTCTCTCATTCCTGGACAGGGTTCAAAAGAGAGTCGCCAACCTGATCGGTCCTGAACTGTCATCTAAGCTTCAGCCTCTGTCCTATCGACGAAATGTTGCATCCCTCTGCCTGTTCTACAAATACTTTAATGGTGGTTGTTCTGACGAGCTGCAGGCACTTGTACCTCCTCGACGTGACTACCCCCGACGGACCCGACAAGCAGCTAAGTCCCACCCCTTTACAGTAGAGATCCCTTTGTGTAAGAAAGCCTTTTACTCCAATATTTCTTCCCCAGAACTGCAAGTTTTTGGAACTCCCTTCCGGGATACTGCTTTCCCAACTGTACTGATATGCAGAAGTTCAAGTGTAATGTGAGCAAACATCTTTCTACTCATCTCCCTTCCTAATATCCCCGCAAATTGTCTCCGGTAGTAGCCCCCTACTTCAAATTGGCACTTGCCTTGTTTGGGGTGAAGATTGAATAATAAAAAAAAATTCCAATAAACAATTCTGTCGTCTGTCAGTTTGTCTTTAGTTTAAAATAGCACATTTAGATGGACCAACGTATTTCTGCATGAGTCGACATCCGTCCTTTTCTATTTCACGCTTTCTCTTGAAATAGCATTTATACATATGTCCAAGCTTCTTCATATGTATGTACGTATGTATGCATGTATGTATGCACGCATGTATGTATGTATGTGTGTATGTATGTATGTATGTCAAACATTAATTTAAAGTAGCATTTTTAGAATCTGCAATATATCTGCATATCAGTCTGTTCATATGTCTGTCAAAAAACGAAACGACGATCACTTTTTGGCTGTTTCCGTGATTCATGCTGTTTAAATAAGATACAAACTAGTAGTCATTGCGCACATGAAAAATTAAAGAAGAAAGTTAAATGTAGGCGTACAACTGTGATTAAAATGAAATGGAAAAACTTAGAACCTGTGTTTTTTTACATCTATACTAGTATATAAAAGGAAATTTGTCTGTGTGTGTGTTTCTGTGTGAGTTTGTTCCTTATGGACTCGAAAACAGCTAAGCCGATTTTTATAAAAGTTTACATGAAGGTACATAATGTATCTGGTAATGTTCTTAGGTTTTGTGTCGATAAGCTTTGATAAGTATCGATGAACGATTATCAAAATACTCCAATGAAAGAAGAAACTGGCGATTTTGACCAAAATTAACACACAAAGTTAAAGTTACACAGCCTAACATCACAAGTGCATCTGAGAAGTTTTATTACGACACAAGCAGAAAGGCCCGACATATAAAATCAACAGTAGGTGCTTTGACATGACATGAATGTTTCTGTTTGAAGCACGATTGAGACATGTTATTTGACTCTTTCATTTTAAACTCAAATTAAAGCCACTGTCACCGTACCAGAAGTAATGCCAGACATATAAAATCAGCAGTAGGTTCTTTGATATGACAGGGGCGCGTTTGAAATGAGTGTTTCTGTTTAAAGAACAATTGACGCATGGTACTCCACTTTTGAACTTTAAACTTTAATCCAAGCCATTATATATAAAAATAAGTTTATAAAAGCAACAATAAGTTCTCTACAGTGCAATGTATTGTGAAATAAATCACTGCGGGGAGGCATCTGAAACTTCCATCCGGTGCACCGCAATTGGTCCCCAACTAGAGCAGGCAATCAATGTAATTGATGAAAAAATGTGCACTTTCATTGATTTCGATGGCAATGGGGATGGAATGGTGAAACATTAGTGGTATCATCATTCAATCCTTGGCAACGTCGGGTCTTCCTACTATTCAACTATAAAATGAATTGAATAGTTGATCTTTGCGCTTACATTTAGGTTTTAGGGCTGTGGTACACAACGGAATGTGACGCTGCCGTCCATAAAAGAAACCGTCATCGATTTTAAGGAAACATGTGCCTTCCAAACCAAATCAGCTTTAAAACACGAAAGAGCCCAATGCCAAGTCGTTTATACCCAGGTTGCGGAATAAAGGTTTTGTTCCAGAAGATTTTCCAGAATAAGAACCCACATCCGAAAAGTACGTAAAACATTTATTCCAACGATTGCCGATGGACCAGAGGTGATCTCAGTATCGGATAACCCCACACTTTATAAAACCATTTTGCACCAGGGACACCTATTTTAAAAATTACTCTTCATGACTAAAAGCGCTGGAAGCGACATCATTACATCAGACCGTATTGTTGCTAAACTTATCAAGAACCATGTTGTCATTAAGGCCACTGATGCTGAAAAAAACAGTCCTTATATTTAAGTAATCAAACTTTTTCGTACATCAATTCTCTCAGAGTAGAGCATAATACTCTACTGACAAACTCATTAACCTTTATCCACGAGTTGCTTTAGGTCTTGATGAGTTGTAAATGATTACTCTATCTATCAATCCAGTAGAACCTTTAACGTACGCATGTACATGTGTCACGGTTTCCAAATTATATTTATTAAACAGGAGTATAGAAGATGATAACATACTACGAACATTTATTTAGTATATACAGGGTGGTCAAAAAGTCGGGTAACATTTTAAAGAAAAACGATATTAGCAATACACGTATATTTAAGTACCATACATTGAAATATAAAATGAAACAAACATGAAATATGTTTATTTTGTTAATTGTTAATATTACACTCAAATATTTAAACAAATAATATTAAACGAATAGAGATTATAATGGATCATATTGTTTTTTCTACCTTTAACATGTTACCTGACTTTTTGACCACCCTGTAGATATGCTAATTTAATATCCGTAGTAGATTATCACCTTCTATACTCCTTTTAATAAATAGGATCTCCCGATCATCGAAGACGCAATGTAAAAAAATTAAAATTGAATTTTAAAAACGGCGTTGCTTTTGGGCCGTATGGGAAACTAAAATATACATTCTTGGTCTGGCTATGATCCAAGGGTAGTATCTGTTCTGTCTAAAGCAGGTATAATAATATCATTGGGTTTCTTTTCGTGTCGGGCATCCACAGACTCCTATAAGGATATTGCAGATAAACCGTAATAACTAGATATATTTTGAAACTACATTAACCAGATTATTTAGATAAAGAGTTTTAAGGCTTCAACAAAAGGGTACCAATATCTCGGGGGGGGGGGTCCGTTCATGCTGAACGTCCACAGAATACCCAGCAGCAATATATTACATATGTCGCTGTAGAATTTCTATAGGTTCTGCTAGTATATACAAATAATCAACGTAGATGTTAAATATGAAATATTTAGTTCACATGATTGTTTTGTCCGTTTCTATAGAATACAATTAATGATCCTGTTTAGTGCTACAAAAACTGGAGATAAGGAGCGATACCATGAGTTTCCAGGTCCTTTGATGAGGAGTTTTATTTTCTCATCCGTTGCAATAAAGATATGACTGTTGTTTGTTAAATGCGTTTATTTAGATAAACGGTGATCTATCCGCAAGTAGTGGCAGGAGTAAGTTTTTGTTCTGTTTAGTTCCGTTTCCGAGATATCGAGACCTAATCGAGCCATTTATCGTCGACCAAAATAACGCAAAATAATAATTATTTGCAATGTGTCTGTCGGGTCGAAATATCTGATCTTGTAGAGTAAAAATCAGTAGAAAACTTATAGTGAACTAGACTACTCGTGACCCGTTGGGTCAGTATGTTATATTAGCTATGGAATTCATGTATGAGCGTGACATTTGTGACGTAAAGAATTTTTTTTTTGACATAACAGAAACATTTCTATGAAATTATATTAAAATGAAAAAAGAATATAGATAGATTTCTATGAGTCGTTCTGTTTATCATGATTGATTATTTTTGGAGAAAAAAAATTATAGTTACTGAATTATAAATGGTTAGCCATACCTATAGGTAAATGTGCACTGAACAGATACCATAATACTTATTATAGTTAAATTCAAATTTTGATACATCTGCTTTTTTTTTGTTTACATCGTTCATTTCTGTATTACGTTTAAGTTATTTTAAACCCTACTTTTCCCATGCTAAATAATAATTTCGAAATAATAACGTTAATATTTCAGCGTCCCAATTGTTCTTTTTTTTTTTCTTCACGTTTAAATTATCCAAATAAACAATTGTTAATACTGTCTGCTTTTTTTTTTTACATTGTTCATTTCTGTATTACGTTTAAGTTATTTTAAACCCCACTCTTCCCATGTTAAATAATAATTTAGAAATAATAACATTAGTATTTCAGTGCGCAGGTCATGCGCGCATGAACAACCGGATGTCGTAAACCGGAAAGTGGATTACATACATCGTTATAAGGTCATTTGAGCTTTATAATTATATAGATTTATGTATTTATACAATTTTACTTTCTTTAGGATTTATAAAATCTCATTTTTTGATCTGTTCAAAATATCATTCAGGTTACCCACTTATTATTTCAATTGAATTGCATTGAAATTCATGAATTTCAACAATATATGATCCACAAAAATTTGAATGATTTTGTATGATAAGATTATTTTAGAGGACGGTTCAATAAGAACTTGTTTACGTTGGACTGGAAGATGACAATTTTGTAGTTAGCTGGAAAGCAGACCAAAGGAATAGAGTTCACAGGCGGGAAGTTCTAGTAAAGAAGTTTTGTTCATGAAAACTGCATTCAGATTTAGGCACCGTTGAGAATTTATTGATAATGATTTTTTAAGCAGATGAGAACTCATAACGTATATATCTTTTCTTTGTTGAGTCGAGCTAGCTGTATTCCAATTTCTATTCGCAAAATTTATATATTTATTATAAAAGTGATCTTGCCTGTGGAACGGTCGCTACCAATCTACTCTGTCAATTGTTGGTCTACAGACTTGGAACATGATATATGGGGTATTCGAACGTATGAAACAAAATCGATTTGGATATTAGCAAAAAAAATAGCTGCTAAGATGCTAAAATAGATAAATTGAGATTTGGCAGGCGTAGTTCAACGTAATGTGTATGCTCTGTGTGTGTGTGTGTGTGTGTGTGTGTGTGTGCAAATATACATTTATGCGTTGTACCGCGTTAGTTCGTCAAGTTGTAATATGCATATGTCGTTAGCTCAGATGATAGCGAATAGCGCTAAATAGCTATATGTTTTGATTCAGATTTTAGCTGATGGCACGGAAGTCACTGCTATAATGGGTAGAGACATCACTAGGATAATAAATACGAAATCTACATGAATTAAGATATAATATTTAAGCGTATTGTGCGACCGGGAAACGCCGGGGGGCAGCTAGTATATATATATATATATATATATATATATATATATATATATATATATATATATATATATATATAGAGAGAGAGAGAGAGAGAGAGAGAGAGAGAGAGAGGGGGGGGGAAAGAGATTAATAATTGTGAAATGTTCAATCAAGTTTTCATAGGAAGAAACTTGACAAAATCATATTTATCTGTACAATCATTTCAGAAACGATATTCTTTTATTCACTTGATATTTACAAAGAAAACCACCCAGATATAAGTAAAATATTTCTGGATATCGTCTCATCATCTCTGATTGATAATTTCACACCCTTTCAATTTAAATAGCTCTAGGTTATTACACCTATTGAGCTTATCATAACTGCAATAGTAAGAGCACAGCATCTTTAAATATATTTTACTGAGACTTTGCTCATTTAGACTTTCTATTACACTCTATAATATATATATATGTGTATGTGTGTGTGTGTGTGAATATGTGTGTGTGAATGTGTGTGTGTGTGTGAATATGTGTGTGTGTGTGAATGTGTGTGTGTGTGAATGTGTGTGTGTGAATGTGTGTGTGTGTGTGTGATAATCAGTCGTGATCTACAGTGATAAGTACTAAGAAGATATACCACAAACAAGAATAGGTTTAATGCTTCCAAAATTCAAACTACGAAGAATTCTCATGGCTCGCGAAATGAGAGCCCGCTGTTCTATGCATAGTTAGCATAATACCTCATATACTCTATCAATCATAACAGTTATTATAGGTGCCACAGGGATTATGAGGAAGAACCTGAAGTCCTACCAAACTAATGTCCCCGGTTAACCAAGTTCAAAAGAGATCCAGACAATTGCACTTAAGGGAACAGCGAGGATACTAAAAAGAGCTCTCGGATGGTTTCAATAAAAAGCAGGGGGGGATGTTGGCAGTTGGTTTGCATGCACCATATCCAGCATTATAATTTTAAAGAAAGAAAATGAAAAAAAAAAGAAGTTTTCGTGAAGAGTACTAGGTCGACCCCATTGAAATTTTGTATGGATTTTTAGTATGATAAGGTGCAGCGAACTAAGTACTATAGTATCCGTTCGATACACACTAAGAGGTTAATAGTGGTCAATACGGATAAGCATTTAATGAACAATGTTCGATTATCAATTTAGTATAAGGCACTCATTCTAAGTCAACAGGCTATAACTTTTTACTCGTTTTTAACGGACAAAAGTCTATTTTTTTTTATGTTTTTCAATGCATCAAAATACCCTGCATTTCTTTACCGTCTGTTTCGGATTATGTTCAGTGTTGAATTAATGATTGGTTTAGTCTTTGATATTATCTTTGGCTATTCTTTACCAGCCCAAATGACATTTCCTATTGAAGACTTAGATTCGCCTCTTTATATATTTGTTTGATATTCATATTTGTATAGCATATATACATTTTTAGTATTTCGGTATATAATATATACGGTATAATTCCGCTCGCGCACTGGTTCTAGTTAGATCACCGAAGTTAAGCATGTCTGAGCCTGACCACTACCAGATGAGTTACCATTTAGGAAAACTACGCCCTGTGTGTATTTAGAACCGTGTGTGTGTATAATACCTTAAAATATTATATGTACGCAGTTGTTGTTTTATTTTCATCTACAATTCACCACCCACACAATAAAATATATTTAGTTCAGTTTCGGCTAATTAAAACACTCGAGACACAAGTAAAATATTTTCGGATATCGTCTCATCATCTCTGATTGCCGAAACTGAGCTAAATATATATTTATTGTGGGAGTGGTGGATTGTAGATAAAAAAAAATCCCTCTTTATTTATACTTTCACAAATTAACCACAAATAAAGAAGAGGGATTTGTAGACAAAAAATGCATATATAAATATCGATTATGAAAAGAAAAAGGAACCCATTATAAAGTTCATTCTTCACTTAATATTCGGTAAAAATCTCGTATTGATTGGATAATAACTTGATTTTTGGTAAATTTTAAAAGAGAGACTCCGTCAAAGAATACTTACTTCCAACTTTCGTTTTTGCCGTGCCTAGATTTAACCGTCAACATGGTTACAGTACTATAACAGGTGTAACCGCAAGGCAAACGAAAAAAAGACTAACATAAAAAAACAGAAAATAATAGACAGATTTTAAAAAATGAATTTAGCAAATGAGATTATGGAATAATTAATACACCAGTAGAAATAAGAGCACATATGTATCATTAGAGCTTAAGCAAGATATTTCGGTCGGTTCGTACGACCATATACATTTTGTGTAAATAATTAAAGAATTATACTTTAAAGATTTGTATAAAATAATAAAGAAATTAAAATAAAGTAATTAAATATAAGTGCGCGAATTAAAAATATGTAAATTAAATGTTTAAAAAAATAAACAAGAAAAAAAACTGATAGTAATAAAATGTGAGAACTAAATAAATGACGTTAGTATAATAAGAACAATAGAATAAAAAATGGAATAACAATAACGAAAAAAGAATTACAATAAAGGAATATGAATATACTCGTAATAGTAATAAAATGTGAGAACTAAATAAATGACGTTGGAATAATAAGAACAATAGAATAAAAAAAAATGGAATAACAATAACGAAAAAAGAATTAGAATAAAGGAATATGAATATACTCGTAATAATAATAAAATGTGAGAACTAAATAAATGACGGTGGAATAATAAGAACAATAGAATAAAAAATGGAATAACAACAAAGAAAAAAGAATTAGAATAAAGGAATATGAATATACTCGTAATAGTAATAAAATGTGAGACCTAAATAAATGACGTTGGAATAATAAGAACAATAGAATAATAAATGGAATAACAATAACGAAAAAAGAATTACAATACAGGAATATGAATATACTCGTAATAGTAATAAAATGTGAGAACTAAATAAATGACGTTGGAATAATAAGAACAATAGAATAATAAATGGAATAACAATAACGAAAAAAGAATTAGAATAAAGGAATATGAATATACTCGTAATAGTAATAAAATGTGAGAACTAAATAAATGACGTTGGAATAATAAGAACAATAGAATAATAAATGGAATAACAATAACGAAAAAAGAATTAGAATAAAGGAATATGAATATACTCGTAATAGTAATAAAATGTGAGAACTAAATAAATGACGTTGGAATAATAAGAACAATAGAATAATAAATGGAATAACAATAACGAAAAAAGAATTAGAATAAAGGAATATGAATATACTCGTAATAGTAATAAAATGTGAGAACTAAATAAATGACGTTGGAATAATAAGAACAATAGAATAATAAATGGAATAACAATAACGAAAAAAGAATTACAATAAAGGAATATGAATATACTCGTAATAGTAATAAAATGTGAGACCTAAATAAATGACGTTGGAATAATAAGAACAATAGAATAATAAATGGAATAACAATAACGAAAAAAGAATTAGAATAAAGGAATATGAATATACTCGTAATAGTAATAAAATGTGAGAACTAAATAAATGACGTTGGAATAATAAGAACAATAGAATAAAAAAAAATGGAATAACAATAACGAAAAAAGAATTAGAATAAAGGAATATGAATATACTTGTAATAGTAAGAAAATGTGAGAACTAAATAAATGACGTTGGAATAATAAGAACAATAGAATAAAAAATCGAATAACAATAACGAAAAGGAATATGAATATACTCGTAATTAAAGAATAAATAAGAATGTCCAAAAAATAACAGAAAGGAAAAAAGAACACAGAATCACAGATAAGGTAATAATGCAAGAGCAAAAACAATGCATGCGTTCTTAAACTTCATAAACGAAAAAAAATGAAAAGAAGGAAAAAAATGAAAAGAAGAAAAAAATGAAAAGGAAAAAAATTAAAAGAAGAAAAAATGAAAAGGAAAAAATTAAAAGAAGAAAAAAATGAAAAGGAAAAAAATGAAAAGAAGAAAAAAATGAAAAGGAAAAAAATTAAAAGAAGAAAAAAATGAAAAGGAAAAAAATGAAAAGAAGAAAAAAATGAAAAGAAAAAAATGAAAAGAAGAAAAAAATTAAAAGCAAAAAAATTAAAAGAAAAAAAATGAAAAGAAGAAAAAATGCAAAGAAGAAAAAAATAGAAAGAAGAAAAAATAAAAAGAAAAAATGAAAAGAAAAAAAGAAAAAGAAAAAATTAAAAGAAGAAAAAAGAAAAAATTAAAAAAAGAAAAAATGAAAAAATGAAAAGAAGAAAAATAATGAAAAGAAGAAAAAAAATTAAAAGAAAAAAATTAAAAGAAGAAAAAAATTAAAAGAAGAAAAAAATTAAAAGAAGAAAAAAAAAGGAAGGATAGAATTGAATAAAAATTAGTTTGAAAAGTAGAGAATGAAAAAATGTTGGGCTTTGAAGAAAATAGTGATCGAAAAAGGAAATACTGGGCGAAAGTATGTTAGGAAGGAAGACATGTTAAAATAAGGAAATTAAGACGGAGAGGAATTGACGTAGAATCGGAAGATGCTGCTTTTGACGACGGTCTGTTTTGACAATGATTGGTTTGCCGCAAAGATGGGACTTTTATGACATTTATGGCTATAGTTATCGCGGAGATTTCTTTTTTTTTTTTTGCCTTGTCAAGAATGATTTGATCGTTCGTCATGACACACGCGATACACACATAGATAAACTCTTATACATACAGACCACACGCATATATATATATATATATATATATATATATATATATATATATATAAGCATATCTTTCTTTCTCTCTTTCTCTCTCTCTCACATATATATATATATATATATGTGTGTGTGTGTGTGTGTGTGTATCTCATATATATATATATATATATATATATGTGTGTGTGTGTGTGTGTATTGTGGATTTGTATACGGACACACACATGGGTATATTCCGTGTGTATATATATATATATATATATATATATATATATATATATATATATATATATTATATATAGCTATAACATATACTGACCCAACGGGGCACAGCTAGCTGTGCCCCGTTGGGTCAGTATATGTTATAGCTAGTTATAAAATAGTGGGTATACAGAATTAATGTATAAAAGTGCAAGTGTGTATTAATGCATAAACGCGCAAAAATTGAATGCCTGCTCACGCGAAAACAAACATGGCGACCAGTGAAAACAATATGCAATGCATTAAATGAGAAAGAACTGAACATCATTGCCCTTATATTAAATGAAATCTCATTTATATAAGAGGGGTTTGAAAATCCGTTGAAAAAAATTGAAAACAAAATGAAAAGAAAATATAAAGTGTGAGTATGCACTGTACATGCCCAACTTATTTTGTGCGTGTGTTTGTATGTGTGTTTGTGTGTGTGTTTGTGTGTGTGTGTGTGTGTGTGTTAATAGCCTTAAAAATATCAGGAAGTAATAATCAACTTATTAAGTAATATTTAACAGTAAGACCTTTTCAAAGCAAATCTTTAAAAAATGAAAAGTCTCCCCAACACAGGTTTTGAAGTGTTTCTAGGTATTTTAAAAATGTTTGGAGCTTATGACCTCTCCTCTATCCCATTTCCCTTTTCTGCGTCCACCCAGTCACCAAACTTGAAAAAGAAAATGCCAAAGATTACATGGCTTGGCTCGCTACATTGCATAGAAGTGGGGTCTCATTTTATGTTAAATTTATATAGCAAAATAAAATGTTAAATTTTAATTATTTAAAAATAAAAATTCCTTCTTTTATATTATCCTTAAAGGGCGGTGAAACGTATTATCCAATAAAAAGTTAATTATGATTTTAGGAGGTAAACTACGCTGGGTTAGGTCGTAAAACCAAACATTACTTTATTAACATAACGTGTATTTTATACATTTATTTTTTTAATTTTCCAGAAAATACAATTTTCAAATAATCAAAACATTTTTAAAAGAGGTATTTAAATATGTAAATTGATAAAGTACTTTTTTTTTTTACATAGACGTCACCACTTATCAAGGCCGATAGGCCACTCAAGGATAAGGGTTAAAGAGTTTAGAGTAGTCAAAAGAAAAATATAGTAATCGATAGTAATGGAAGTTCGGTAAATTTGTTAACTTAAGTGGAACGGCTCATCAGAAACTTGTTCACGTTGGACTTGAAAACAACCATATTATAGACAGCTGGAAAGCAGGAAAACGGAAGACAATTCCACAGGCATGCAGTTCTAAGAAAGAAGCTTTGATCATGGAATCTATGTTTAGGTTTAGGTATAGATAAAGAGTGGGGAAAATTATTGATAATGTTTTCAGCTAGTCTAGTGTTTCTTTTGAAAGTTTGGCGAGGGGGGACCATAGACTGAAGCTCAGTCGAACACTTTCCATGAAAATAACGATACATCAGAAACAAACTCGCAACATCTCTTCTGTGAGATAGAGGTTGCAGCGAAGAGAAAAGGACATCTCCCACCAGGCCACGAAGTCTATTTTGAACCCTATCAAGACAGGACAATATAATTTACATTAGAAAAACATATTTGCTTTTTTGTTGTTTGAAAACAATTCCAACTTGCAATGAAAATACAAATAAAATAATCGTAAATAAATAATTTTGGACACGAAAAATGTAGTTTATTTTTACAAATCAAGTTCTAGTTTAAATCACGCAGAACTTGGGTAAAGAAATTATCTTTTACAATATGCAGATGGACCTGAAAAATCGGCACCTCCCTTACAATTCTTTCATTTTCATCTTTTTTCAACTATTCCTGCGGATTATTGGACGCTAAGCTATCAGTTTATATTAAAAAAAAAATTTAATCAATATTTAAAGATTTGGAAGGGGGTTCAGTTTCACAGACAACGTTCTAATGAATCGATTCCCCCATTTTCAGAACCGATTAACAGCTCCGATTTAACGTTGGTCCCCCCTCCCTCTGCCATTATTATTATTATTTTGTATTCTTGTTTTTTGCGACTTTTCATTTCGGGAAAAGTTTAGTCTACCGCCCTCTACCCCGCTCGTCATTATTTTTTATTTATAGTTTTTGACCTTTTATAGGTGTTTTTGCATATAACGACTCGCACTATTTTTTTTTTAATATTTCTCGTCTACCCGTTGAACCTTAAAGGGTAAGATGAAAAATGTTCAAAATAAAACTGATTCCGAGATTATACTGTCTTTTAATGTATTGAGAAAATATTTTTTAAGTGATGAGTGAAAGAAATAAAAACCAGGAAGCCTCGAGAGTATTTCTGCAAGCACTAATTAAAATTAAGGAACCCATACTAGAAGCACTAATAAATTCAGGAGTTTACCTCTTCCCTTCTTGAAGACAAATTATGTTTTAAGTAAGGCCTGAAAAGAAAATCGTCAGAATCCACAGGAGCACTACTAAAAGCAATAAATACGGTTATAAATACGATTATAATTATGCATTGTATATTTATCTCTAAATCATTTTTTTAACTCAACGGTGTTAATTTAGATTTATTTGTAAGGAAAACACGTAAAAAAAAGTTAAAACAAAAATATTGTTTACCTTGTGTATGCTTATTTCAAGCAGTGGCTTCTAATATCGGACTCAACACAGGGTAGCCATGAAATTGGTAAGCAGAGAGATTTTTTTAAACCGGAAGTCACAAACCAGATGGACGCTTTAAACGGCCAACCAAGCAAGCTGATCTGAGTTTTATAATTATATAGATATAATATGTATGTACACACACAGACACAGCCACAGACATAGACACACACACACACACACACACACACACACACACATACACACACACACACATATATATATATATATGTACATATCGATGCCTCCGTTCAGTTTCGAAAGACAAAGGATACTCCCCTGTAGGGGCAGCTGGACGTGTAATTGTGAGGCAAGGGTTCCGCAATTGCAACCACACCTCTCTTGAATTGGCACTGCAAAAAACTAGAATCTTAGAAAGATCCCCATTTTCTAAACAAATGCACTTAAACAGACGGTTAGAATCTTAAAAAGGTCTCTCGCGTTGAATATATGAGATAGCAGGTGAATGTCTGGTATCCAGTAGGATGCCCAATCCCCAATTAGAACCAACTGATGAGAGAAATTTTGGTGCTTCTAAATTATTGGGACGAAATTTCGGAAGTCGTAATACTGAATTTCCTCATATTTTAACATGATTGTATCCCAAAACTACGGAAATCGATAAAGTAGAAAATTGTTTATTAAAGAAAATAAAAATAGAATTTGATGAAGACGATCATGAGACTTCAAAATGGACGTAATTTTCCGTTTTGAATTAAACAAGATGGCGGCAATTGTTCATCTGCTAACACGATTAAAATTGTTTTGTTTAATAAATCAGTAATATTCAGGTAATTTCGACTGCATAATTTGGAAGCTACCATTGTAATTTATTAGAATTTATTAAAAAAAGTCAGTTAAAACCATTGTGTTTTTTTTTAATATAAAAACTCCATTTATCGACTACAAAATATTGTCCCAATTCTGAAGAAGCAACGAATTTATTTTTTAATTCTTTATAACTATTCGTCATATGAATACTTTCGATCACTAGATCCAATCAAATTTACAGTCAACATTTTTCTTTTATTAAAAGTTTTTGAGCGTGTTTGTATATATTCTGCTTCCATTTAATGATATGTTTTAGTGCTTAGAGTTTTGTTTAACTAACTAGTTGTTGGCGTCCGTCAGAGTTGCCTGCTTTCATCGATAATATTTTGGGTTGTGGTCGACTGGGTCATGAAACAATCCAAAGCAGGGCAAAACACGGGTGTCCAGTAGAATTTTACAAAACAGCTGGAGGACTTGGACTATGCAGATGACATCAGCATCTTTTCACACAGGTTTCAAGATGCGCAGGAGAAATTAGGAAACTGGAAAGACTGGACTCCAGATCAACATCGGGAAAAGAGAGGTCATGGGAGTAAATAACGGAAGGCAAGATCCAGTGCAACTACAACAAGAGAACATTATTAGAGAGGTTGACAAGTTTGTATACCTGGACAGCATTGGATGGAGGAACAGATGAGGACATCACGCGTCGGATAAGCAAAACCAGACAGGCATCCAGCATCTTAAGACCAAACTGGAAAAAAACAGTCCTTTCACTCCGGAATAAGATCCGAATTTTCAACACCAATGCGAAGTCGGTTCTACTCTATGGCTCAGAAACGTGGAGAGTGAGCAAGACCAACAGCCACAAACTCCAGACATTTACCAACAGAAACATCCTAAATATCAGATGGCCAGAAACTATCTCGAATGAACAATTGTGGGACAAAACCAACCAAACCCCAATTGAGATAGAGATCAAATCGAAAATGGAAATGGATTGGACACACCCTGCGGAAGTCTGCATCCAACATCACCAGGCTGGCCCTGGAATGGAACCTGCAGGGCAAGCATAAAATTATTCGCCCGAGGCAGACATGGAAGAGGCATTGAGGCTGAGACCAGGGTTGATGGAATAACATGGGCCGGACTGAAGAACACCAGCCAGAACAAGGTCCGTTGGAGGAGCCTCGTTGTGGCCCTATGTTCCCCAAGGAATCAAGAGGATAAACTAATTAGTTTTGGGGGCCTATAATTCTCAGTAGATTTTTATTAAATTATTTCCCTTGCCATGTCCTTCTTTGTCTATCTATATAAAGAAATAACATGGCCCCAAAACGTCAAAACACTCTATAGTCTTCCCAATTGTTAATCCGTGAACCCATATTTAGTAAAGACGTAATTTTTTTCTCGCCTCTTTCTCTCTTTGTTTTTATAAATGCATTTGCATTTGGTTTTAAAGAAGGTCAACCATTTATTTATGCATTAGAATTTCGTCATGAATACAAAGAAATATTGAACCGGATTAAATATGTAAATCGATGAAGTCATTAAGAACACTTATCTAGCGTTGGTTAAGAAATCTACCCTAAGCAATAAAATGAAAGAAAATCTCCCTCAGCTATTTGAAGTCTAGGCGTTTTAGTCACACTTCTGACTTTCGAATTCAATTGCTAAAAAGAAAAAAGTACCCTGAAATAACACGGGTGAAGTTATTTGTATGCAATGATGTGGAATAACTCTTCAGTTGAAGGCAAATGCGTTTTAATAGATAGTTATCATTAGAATATCATCACGTGATGTAGTCATGTGTGTATGTCCGTATGTATCCATCTTATGATATTATCGAAATTCACCCAAAGTGTTAGGATGTAAAAAATAGGAAAACCATAACAATCAAATAAGAAAAAAAATCAACAGAACACAGGTATAGGAAGTAAGGTTAGTAGAAAGACTATTGGGGAGGAAGTTATTCACCAGGACACACAAAGGTAGCTGAAATATGATTGTTAATCAAGGTGTGGCAGAACTCCGATAAAAAAAATCGGGTGAAAGGTCGATATATTTAGTGATAGTTTACAAACAATTTTAGGAGTTTTGCGATATATTACAGATAGTTAGTTACTATTTACGATAGTTAGATACAATTTACGACAGTTAGGTACAATTTACGACGGTTACGTACAAGTTACGACAGTTAGGTACAGTTTACAAAAGTTAGGTAAAATTTTCATGGACAGATTTTGTTTCAGGAATTTCCAATTTCTAGAATAAATTCCCGGAAAACTAGTTTGTTGTTAATCATAATAATTTCCTTTCTTTACTCATGGCAAACTTAAAACTTAAGATGAATAAACGCTTGTCACAAACTGACGTAATATGTTATGAAGTCCTATTAATTGTAAACATCTTTGTCAATCCTCGAACAATTGCTAATTTATCTATCTCGTTAATCCTTATTACGATCTTAATAAATAGTGACACATTAGTAAAAATAAATATAATCTATTCTTCGTAGATATGAACAACTAGAATCCTAGGATAGGTTTTTTTTTTTATTACGATAAGGAATACAATGTTTTCCCCGCCCCTGGTTACGGTATTTCCCCGCCCCTGGTTACGGTATTTTCCCTGCCCCTGGTTACGGTATTTTCCCCGCCCCTGGTTACGGTATTTTCCCCGCCTTGCGGTGTTATTTATAATTTTATTTGATTATATACATGTATATTATATACTGTACTGTATTTTGTTGCTAATTTTTAAAGGCATTTACCGGGGTTCTACTATGGGACGATTCCAATATTTTTCCTGATTCCGATACAATTATCGATTCTTGTTCTAAAGTCCCGATTCCGACTAGCGATTAACATACTTTTAAATTTTTGTATACAGAGTTAGGTTTTTTTTTGTTTTATTTTTAGTGTGGAGAAGAAATATGGTGAAATTTGTCAATATAATTTTCCAAAACGTAGAAATACACTAACGTGGACAATCTATAGATTTTAGTTCTGCAGGCAGTTTAAAATCAATGAATAATTGTTATTTTATCATCGATACGAGCCATGGAAATTTTAATCGTAATCAAAGTCAAATCAAAATAAATAAAAAAAAACTATGAAAAATCGTTTTCAACCTCGGTAAATAAGCACAGATTTTCTGATTCTGATACCGATTTTGATACCCCAAAAAGTGTCGATGTTTTCGATTTCCGATTCCGATTAATACTAATCATCATAGCAATGTATATATATATATATATATATATATATATATATATATATATATATATATATATATATATATATATATAAGGACAAATGGAGAGAGTTAAAATATATCCCCAAATAATTCTAATGAATGCTGAGTTTTCGCGAAGGTGTTAGAAAATCCGGCATGTGCCAATGTGTATAAAATGGAGTGTTTTAGAATTCTATACCGGGGAGATGTAGACTTGCTTTCTCTGAAGGTGGTAAGTTAAAGAGCTTCTGTTGCATTCACTGAGTTTTTGGTCTCTGAATTATAGTGGTTTCATTTGATCTTTGGATCAGATAGGTTTCATACGCTGGTCTCGATATCAGAGTGGTTTCATTTGGTCTCTGGATAATACTTGTTTCATCTCGTCTCTGGATCGTAGTGGTTTCATGCCTTGATCTCTGGGTGAAAATGATTTCATTTGGTCTCTGGATCATAGTGGCTTCATTTGATTTCTGGACAATACTGATTTCATCTTGTCTCTGGATTATAATGGTTTCATACTTTAGTCCTTGGATAATAGTGGTTTCATTTGGTCTCTGGATGATAATTGTTTCATTTGGTCTCTGGATTATAGTGATCCCATTTAGTCTCGTAGATCATAATGGTTTTATTGATTGAGCTTTAATCTCTGATCGTACAGATTTCATCCTGTGCAATCCGTCTTTTAAAAAACTTTGATTCAACTTCTTAGCATATCTTAAAATTAACTCCGGAGCACTTGACGCGTTCGCGTTCCTAAAATAATGTCAGTAACTTGAGAATTAATCTGGCAGACAACTTATGCATATGCAAATAGTCATGAATGATAGTACCGAAATACCCTGTATTAATCTTGACGTCTTTAGGATATTTAGCGAATATTCCCGCGTTGATCTTTAAAAATGGTCGCTGCAATTTGACTGATAGGTGCCTCATCAATGGCGGAAGGATGAGTGTGGTGCCGATTATTTCTGGAACTGTTTCCAAATATTTTTGCCATGTTTGAATTCACGATACCAGCGTTTTACTAGATTATGTAATGGGAGATTATTATACTACGTTGCTTTCATTTCATCTGAAGCGTGCTTCGTTTCAAATATAAAAACCGTATCACGGTGCGACACTCAAGAGGCTCCATTTTACACTTGGCTCAATTCAACCACATGTAAATAAGAAATTACAATTAGTTCAGAGTTTCTCACATAACTCTTAGACATATAAATCTTTTCACGTTAAAAATCTCAGCATGATTACCTTTTGGATGCTTTTCGTCTATAGATACGAATACAGCGATAAAGTGAATTTTTAATGAAACCTCTATCGACAAACGGGATGAGTAAATAATAAGAAGTAATCTATGTAAAGTGATGAATATGTAAAAGAAATGTTAAAAATCTAATGGAATCCAACGTACCCAAAAACAAATCAAAAGCCATAAAGATACATGTTTGATGAGAGCAAATAGACGAGTTTTTTAATCACTAAAATTCAAAAGGTAACGCTGTAGTGAAGATCGTAATAAAATCAATAGGACAGAAAAATGGAAAAAGGTAAAAAGATACATCAAAATATCACTAAAAGATAGAAAGGGTGCAAACAATAAAAAAAAAGCCACAAAAACACACAACATATCAAAAAAGCAGAATAATTCTTCCTGCGTTGATATGGAATGCAAACTCTCTTTCCCCTGATTACGAAATTAGAATGGGTGATGTTCAATAAGTGTACAGTTTTATGTCAGTATGGGAACTGTACACACAATTATCCGCAAGGAACTGAAGATGCGGAAGATTTGCGCGAAGTTTGTCGTTAAGGTGCTCAGAGAAAATCAGAAAGAAAGACAAACCATTTCACCAAGATAAGAATCTGGACAGTTTTTCACCCTCTCTATAGACCTATTTGACCTTGCCCCCTGCGACTTTTGGTTTTTCTTTTAGCTCAAGGAAAACCATAGGGGCTGTCGTTATGAGACAATTGAGGCGATGAAAAAGGCTGTGCTGAGCGTCATTGACATGCTCACACATAAGGGGTCCTCATTGGAACCTCTCAGAAGTTGTTAGAACGGTACAACAAGTGCATTGCAACAAAAAGAGATTACTTCTAAAGGACTACAGTGTCATGTGTTTACTATCAATAAAAGTGTCCATACGAAAAAGGTCCGGAAACATATTGAAGGCCCCTCGTATATCGTAAAATTGACCGACCAGACACAACTATATTCAGATTAAAAATTGTTGATATGTTGTAAAAAAAACAAACTAAATTCTAATTAAAACATTGCCATTAAATGAACAAAAAGTGTTAATGTCGTAAAACAGAAAAAAATCTAATGCGCTTCTGGGTCCTTATACGACTAATCGAACTAAGAGATTTACGTTGTTTCCCTTCGACGAATTAAGTTTCAAAATAATATTAAATTCACAAACCTATTTCAGCTGCATATTCATCCAGTTCCAGAAAGATGACAACTTCAGTTTTTGCAGGGATTTTTTTTGTTTTGTTTTTTTAAAATTTTGTCGCTGTCCCCCACACACAGCACCTGATAGTCTAAAATGGCCCCACACCTGCATCAAACAAGCTTAACGTCACTAACTTCTGTGAACTCATGAAACCGGGTGTTAAAACATTCTCTCTTTTGTTCTATTTTACTCGAGTCTAAGTTCTCATAAATCAAGTGCCCCCCCTTCTTGGGGCTAATATGATCTCTATATGGGATACATAGATATTTAAATATTCCATCATAGTCCTCTTTTATTTCTCAAACGTTCAGTTAGTAAAGTTAGAAATATAAATTTTCCTCTCCTTTATTAACTACAACTACCTTATAGGACATTTTTCTATCAGTCTCTTGGTCTTACTGAATTCTAGGACAAGAAGTCAAGTGGACTATCCAGTTTAGTATTGTTCCCGTATCAACCGCGTTTAGTTAAGGTGAACTGATCCTTGTGTGAGCTAGTGTAAGATAGTCATATCGGACGGATTGTATTTGGGCTTGACTATTACTTTATTTTCAATATTTAGTCAGATTTTACTTGCAGGGGGAAGTATCCTAATGTCAGGTTGTCCTGGAGAATTCTTGTACAGAGAGACGTTAGACACTCCAAAAAGTGTCTAGTAGGCATTCAAGTTCTTTACTATGTCATGTGGTTAGCAACATGTGTGTAATGATTAGTATACAATAAATATTTTACAATAGGTATTGAGTTTCACTATTATATTGTAAAAAAAAAACGGTCAATATAGATATGTCAACTTTCTGTCTTTTAATGTAGAAAAATGTAGATTTCCGCTTAAATCGCTAGATTTTCTTATGGAAGTGAGTTCTACACATATTGATCCAAGTCCACTTTTTTATAAGGAAGGGTTGATGTTCCCCCCTCATGACAGTTCTCACTAAACTCTGAACATGTTAATTTTGTCCTGAAAGAATTCAAACAATTCGAGGGTGTGGGTAGGAAAGTAAAATAAACTTTGTCTCATCAAAGAATGAGTTCCTGTAAACTTTCACCACATGACTACCTGGTGTTTTTCTCTCTATTTTTTGTAACTTTCTTTGTTGAAATTGCTTTAATTCGTTTATAAAAAAATGGGGTTATTTACCATTCTTCCTTCAGACACATAGGAAGGCGTGCCTCTTCGCTTGGGAAGTTTATCTTGGTTTCAGTTGTTTGTTTCCATTTGTTACCCATATCCAGGAATAACTAAAAACAACAACAATGCTCCAACTAACCTTTTGACTTTAAATATTCCAAAATGTGTTGATATTCCAAAATGCGTAGATAAATTAAACCAAACCATAAGTATACTTCGGCAGAACGGATAAATAGCTTAAAAATGTAAAATATAATCAATGTAAAATAGATCAACCGAACAATACGTAATGCTCTTATATGTAAGAAGGTACTTATGTATGCTTGCGTACGCTTAGGGATAACATTTAATTGGGTCAGGTCTTTTTTTTTTATTGAATCACGAGAGACACTTGAGATAATCAACTGCTAATCTATAGATATAAAAATCTAATTTACAAAAAAAATCCAACATCTGGTAGGAACATTCATTTTAGAAACCCCGCGTAAATTATAAACTTAGCATTAAACCTCGTGTCCAACGAGCGATTAATAAAAGGCCTAAAAGAAGCAAAGCCAATAAAATTCATGATTAATTTTTATAAAAAGTGTCTTAAAAAACACTTAAAAATTAAATTAAAGATTTAGAGTTCCATCTAAAACATTAATTTTGAAAACCAATTACACAATATTTTTAGAAACATGAATAATTTTACAGAAATATTCGTAAAAGCAGATAAAAATATTATTTTACACAAAATAAATAAATGATCAACAATCAACAATTCCTCCAGTATCAAAGCACCATGACGTTTATTGTACGGAATCTGATAAGGCTGAACTGCTTGCTTAGCAGTTCGCCTTCAATTCCACGTTTTATTTAAACGAAACTCTCCCTTCATAATTTCCCACTACAGACAGAAACCACAATTGATGGATAATTAGATCATCACTTCCCAAACATGTTACTTCGATCTAATAACTGCAATAGTAATACAGAAATGTTCTGACGAGCTGGTCTTTCTTCTGTAGAAACTGTGTAATATATGGCTTGCCGAATCTTCCTTCAGAAGATTGCCAGCGCAGTACCAATTTTCAAGAAATCTAGGAATAGAACTCCGTTGAATTATCGCCCCATAAATCTTTCTCCAGACTTTGCTAAAATTAAGTCATTGATCAATAATATTAATCAGTAATCATTAGGGATATAAAAACAGCATATTCTCTTTCTTGTTTGATTCTCCAGTATATATCCATCGATATCTTATACGTAATCATATAGCGTGATGTGATTCTCGGTTGATTAATTGTATGTAACTGTGTCGGATATATACTCGAGAGTCAAACCAATGAAAAGAATATGCTGTTGTCATGACCCTAGTAATCATTAATCAATCTAGCGAGATCCTAATTCTTAATTATAATATTCGGTCGCCTACACTTAATCTTCAGGACACTTAATCTTCAGGAAAATATCACTTTTACAATTGATTTCTCCAAGGAAGTCTACCACTGCGCCACAGGTCCTTAAACCTGAAGATAATCGGAGGTTACATCGACGGAAACGTTTTAAAAATGACAGCAAGATGATAACATTTATCCAAAGAATTGAAAGTTTATAAATCACGCTCTAGTACGATTATCTGAATGCTTATCTTTGAACATATACACACGTTAAATTATAGGAGGCAGGTATTTCTAAGGCGGTATCTCTTGATGAGGTTAAATCTTTTGACAACAGCCGGCACGAAGGTCTTCTAGTTAAAATTATTCATATGTTATTACTGGACAAACGCTTAATAGCATCGGACCCTTCTTAGCTAAAATGAAGAACTAGATCGTCCAAGATGGCCATGCATCCAAACAACGTCACAGTAAGAAGACTGTGTTTCAGTTATCGATATTTAACCCTTTCTTCGTCCTGATTTTAATAAACGACCTTCCTAATGCAACAGAGTTCGAGATGTGTATATTTGATGAAAACGCAACGCTCTATTTTCGATTTAAATCGAACGCGCACCCATCCAAGGTAATTGCTTAATTCTTAGAAATTGATCTGTAGCAATCTGAGATCAACGACGGATGATTGCGTTTAATGATATCAAGACATATTTTTGTTTAAGAAACACTGATTTCCATCTTTGACAACATGTTTTCCGACAGTGCATCGTTTTAACTCTCGGTCTAACATAAACAAGTAAACTACATCGAAATAAATACATAGAAGATATTTCCAAATCTGCCGCAAACAAGGTTGGCTCTTTCTAAGGAGCTAGAAACTTCCCACACATGACAGAAATCTATAGCTCCATAAGTAAGTATTTTCATGAAATTAAATTAATGCATATGTATCCCCTTAACATAAATACCCTCGACCAACCCGAAAAGTAACAAAATCTTACCCCTTCACAGTAGAAGTCTCCAGACGCAGAAAAAAATTTGTATTGAAATAGCTTCTTCCTTGAACCACGTGCCTTTGCGTTTCCCTGTCTGTTTCCTCGGTTGCATAAATATAAGTGAACACGCATCTTACCACAAGTGCTGAAAAAGCTTCATCAAGAACACGTTCCCATACAAAGCTGTTTAAGCGTTGTCCTTAGGAGAATGGCTTCCACAACACCCTGGAAAACTTCATCAGTATGCCCTGTATTTAAGAATTCTGGTTATCGCTCATCTTCCTCTCAGTACAGACAAATAGGTCTCCTGCGCATCATGAACAAGTTGCTGAAATCTGTGTTGAATAAAAAAGTAGCCAACGACCTCAGCAAAAATAACCTTCTTAGTGACATGCAATATGGTTTCTGCGAGATCTACAGCAGATGTACTAACGGTTATATCTCATAGAATTAGTGAATCTCTTCTCGGGGGCTTCCTTTCTAGGAAAATTGCTCTTGACATATCAAAGACCTTTGATAGGGTATGGCATAAAGGTTTACTTCATAAGATATCCAGCTACAGTATAGATGGAAATGTTTTCTCAATTATTAAATCATTTCTGTTCATAAGAGTAGTGGTTGATGGGCAGAAATCAGAAGCTCAGAGTATTAATCCTGGAGTCCCTCAGGGATCCACCCTGGGCCCACCTCTTTTCCTGATCTCCATCAATGATCTTCCAAATAAAATCCCAAGATTATTCGTTGACATTTATGCCGACGACACTACCATCTATGTTAGCACATCAAAGGCCGTAAATGACAAAGTTGTCTCCGATTCTCTCACCTCTTATCTTGAGCATGTGGTACAATGGGGAAAGCGGGGTGGCTGGTTACTTTTAATGTATCTAAAACCAAGCTCCTATCTATACATCATCAATGACTTGATCTCGATCTGGCATCAATTGAAATGAATGGCTTTCGTCTTGAGGAGGTTTCAAGTTTTGAAAAGTTTCTGGGCTTGACTTTTACTCCTGATCTGAAATGGAACACATACGTCAAATCCGTTACCACGGTCGCTTAAAAAATGGTAGGATTCTTCTATCACTCCATCAGATATCTTATCGCTAATGCAATTCTCTACCCATATAAAAGCCAGGTACGTCCAACTATGGAGTACTGTTGCCAAATCTGGGCAGGAGCTGTTAGAAGCAGCTTATCCTGCCTTGAGAGAGTTCAAAATAGACTTTGTAATTTAGTTGGGGGTGCCCTTTTCTCTTCCCTGCAACCTCTTTCCCACAGAAGTGACGTTGCGAGCCTGTCTTTGCTTTATCCTTATTTTCATGGCAATTGCTCGTCTGAGCTTCAATCTATGGTCCCCCTCGCCAAACTTTCCCGAAAAATACTCGTCCAGCCCAAACCACTATCAATATTTCCCCTCACTTTTATCTGTGCCTAAACCTAAACGTAGATTCCATAAACAAAGCTTTTTTCTTTGAACTACACGTCAGTGGAACTCTCTTCCGTTTGCCTGCTTTTCAGCTGACTACAATTTGATTGTCTTCAAGTCCAACGTAAACAAGTTCTATATGAACCGTCTCCTTAAGTAATCCAATTTACAAAATTTCCACTAATCACGATTACTACGCTATAATCCTATTGACTAATGTACACCCATTAACCCTTATACTCGAGTGGCCTCCGGGCTTTGATACGTGGTGACTCCTATGTAAAAAAATATGCTCACGTAAATGCTCATAAAAATCTGAGTCTCTAATTTACAGCAGTCCCTATCTACTCAGCAAAGTCCTTTTCTTGACCTTTTTTTTCTCACAGTAGGGAGTCTATCTCTGCGCTATCGTTTTTTTTTTGTTTTGTTTTTTTATAGCAAACGCTGAACTAAGGTTCTATCTATGGTACCCAACCTGTAGAACATTCGCAACAGACACTCTATTACAACTCTTAACAATTTCCCTTAATATCTATCCGTGTATAAATTCCTGGAGCAAAGTTTCATTCCTAGAACTACCCGTCAGTGGAATAGAATAACGCAGGGCTAGCAGTGTTAGAAATTTCGTGAAAACTATTGAATAATTCCACCCGCTATCTTTCGAAGCTTATAACTACTCGAAAAATGTAATTCAAGCCCTAATTTTTTTCAATTAAAGGAGCAAGGACCAAGGTTTCATTAAAACATATAAAAAACAAAAAAAAAACAACGTGTTTTTTTTTTAAAAAAAAAGGTTTTAAACTTCGGACTTTACAGGTAAATTTCTAAAAAACATTACTTTTTTTGTTTTAAAATTGAATATATTATCTATTGACCTTTTCTCTTCAATTTGTGATATATAAAACTTTGGTACATAAATTAATCATTTACTTTTTAATAGACATTTGAAAAGGGGGGGGCGTGAATTAAAAAAAAAACGTTTGTCTAAAATATTATATTCGGTTTATTGGAAAGAGCATAATATTTCATATTGAGCCTGAAAATATCGTAAAACTAGAATCAATAGAAAAATTTTAATAGATTTTTAAAGTTTAAAAATTGAAAAATACTGAACTCGTAACATTCAATTAATTTCATTACTATTTTTTAAAAAATATTTCTATTACTTTTTATACAACTTCAATAGTTTATTTTGGAAGTATAATCCATAAAGAAAATAAACAACCCACTTTTAAAGGAGAAATTACGAGTTTTTTTATATTTTATTTGCAGTTTCGTGTTAGGGGTGTCAAAAATTCCTACCAAAATTCTGATACACCTAATGCAGGGCTGCTTCCCACCTGACTATAACATGGACGCTAATTAGTCTAATGTAAGCACATTCCTGTTGTCCCGCCCTGTTAAGGAATTCAATACTGTTCAATTCCATCATTACCAGTCATCACGGTGTTGTCTCTTTGGCTACCTGACACTCATTAGCCCTTATCCTCCAGTGGATTTAAGCCTTGATATTGGGGGAACCCCATCACACTAAAATAAAAGGCCCCTTGCATATCAGTAGCGGTGCCCGGAAAACTCGTCCCGGGAAAACTCGTCTCGGGAAAACTCGTCTCAGGAAAACTCGTCCCCGGAAAACTCGTATCCGGAAAACTCGTCCCCTTTCGCTAGGTAGGAAAACTGGTCCCTTATTGAATAAATATCGATTGAAAACACATTTTATGATCATTCTTGAAGGAGATATTGTTTTTTAAAATAGATTATAGCCCCCCCCCATAATATCAAAAAAATTTTTTTTTACTTGTTTAATGTTTTTTTTTTTAAATAAAATCGATTTTCTAAGTGTCCGTTTTCTACCTAACTGGTTAAGTTCTTAGTGGTTTCACTTCTTTTAAAGCGTTTATTATGTTTATACAAAGTTAATTACAATTTTTTTTTTGTTCTTATTTTAACGATGTTTTTTGGAGTCATAAAAACAATAATAAAAACAAAACTAAAAAATTAAAAAACAGGGAGCGATTCGATTCTTCGTTACTTTTTTGTTTTGGTTTTTTAATCATGATAGTTTTTTTTTTTTTGTTATGTTTTTGTTTTCTCTCATACCAAATGCACTCATGCGTTATTTAAAATTATAATGTTATCAATTATAAACATTTATTGTCGTCCTGTCAAATTTTGCAAAAATTAACTAATAGATTAAAAACGAAATGTTTTTTTGGCGCGAGAGATGCCATGTGCTAACAATCTCTCGTTAACTAATTTTTTTAAAATTTTTACTTCAAAATTCTAAAATCAATCATTAAGAGAAAAGGTAATCACTAAATAAATTTATTAATCAATTTTATTGAAAACTCCGCTATTGTTTATCAAGAATCTTTTTAATTTCATTTTTTGTTGGTTGTTTTTCGGAGGGAGATATAGTTTTTACCCCCCCCACTCTCTCTCTCTACATTAGATTTTAAAAAATATTAAAATTTATTATTTTCTTTTTAAAACCAAATCTCCCTCAGTAATTTCTTTAATTTTCTATTTTTTAGCGATTATCAAGACCCCTAAGATGTGATATACCGGACATTATTTCTCGTTCTCACGTAACACTCGACATGTTTTTTGTTTATTTTCTGTGTTTTTTTTTTTTCTTTACCGAATAAACGATTCCAAATGAATTAAACAACATAGTCGGCGAGGTAGAAAAATCGATTTTACCCTTTTATAAACAACAGTAAATAAGTAAATTCTTTTTATATTAATATAAAAAAAAAAAATCGGTCTCGTTTATGAACATAATAAACGCTTTAAAATAAGTGAAACCACTAAGAACTTAACCAGTTAGGTAGAAAACGGATGCTTAGAAAATCGATTTTATTTTAAAAAAACAAAAACATTAAACAAGTAAAAATATTTATAAAAAATATTATGGGGGCTATAGTCTATTTTAAAAAAACAATATCTCCTTCAGGAACGATCATAAAATGTGTTTTCAATCGATATTTATTCAATAAGGGACCAGTTTTCCTACCTAGCGAAAGGGGACGAGTTTTCCGGGGTCGAGTTTTCCCGAGACGAGTTTTCCCGAGACGAGTTTTCCCGAGACGAGTTTTCCCGGGACGAGTTTTCCTAAATTCATCAGTAGCAATATAGTTTGGGAGTGAATAAAATAAAATAAAATTAGATGAAAATACAATCCGCTAATCCCTCTTTCATCCGTAGCCCACATATCACATGCAATGCACTACATATGTGAGTGACCTGTTAAATAAATTTATAATAAGAGAGATAGATAAGATCTAATCTCCAATGAACTTAGGAGATCTTTCAGTAGTCAGCGTGGTCGAGGTGGTCGTGTGGCCTGTGTATGTCATCCTGTCTATGGCGTTTGTCTAATTTTATTTCTTCTCTCCAACGTTGGCGCCTTTTGCTAGCGTGCTGTCGTCTTTCCCCGCTAAAGAGATCAAACGCAACGAACGACGCGACTCGTACATATAAAAAAAAAAACGTTCGCATCTGTTTAACGAATGGTTTATGGGCCTCTTAAAAACGAGTGAGAAAGAAAACGTCTACATAAACTCTACAGCATGTGGAATAGTAACGGTGAAAAAAACATAAACACACGAATATACACATAATACACATAAATAGAGAGAGAAGGGGGGAAGAGAGTATGCTTGTATGCATATATGTATGTGTATATTTGCGTGAGTGTATGCATGAGAGTGAGAGAGAGAGAGAGAGAGAGAGAGAGAGAAAGAGAGAGAGGCCGTATATACATATACACATAGAAAATTGTACCGGCAAACGAGGACAGAAAAGAAAAAAATAATTTCATTACCAATATATATATATATATATATATATATATATATATATATATATATATATATATATATATATATATATATATATATATTGCTATGTAGGAAAACTGTTCCCGTATTGAATAAATATCGATTGAAAACACGTTTTATTACCGTTCTTGAAGAAGACATTGTTTTTAAAAGAGACTATGCACCCCCATAATATTTTTAAAAAATTATTTTTCACTCTTGCTTAAAAAAAAATAAACTTGATCACTAGATGTATCAGAATTTTTGTAGGAATTTTTGACACCCCTAACACGAAACTGCGCATAAAATATAAAAATCTTCTAATTTCTCTGTTAAAAGCGGGTTATTTATTTTCTTTATGGGTTATACTTTCAAAATAAACTATTAAAGTTGTATAAAAAGTAATAGAATTTTTTTTTTAAACAGTAATGAATTTTCCGAACTCAATATTTTTCACGTTTTAAACTTTAAAAATCTATCAAAATTTTTCTATTGATTCTATTTTTACGATATTTTCAGGGTCAATGTGAAATT
Organism: Euprymna scolopes; assembly: GCF_053919585.1. Lineage (NCBI taxonomy): Eukaryota > Metazoa > Mollusca > Cephalopoda > Sepiida > Sepiolidae > Euprymna > Euprymna scolopes. Next base: position 114,249,628 of record NC_136490.1, on the reverse strand, counting down.
TTATGTTCTTTCCAATAAACCGAATATGATATTTTAGACAAACGTTTTTTTTAATTCACGCCCCCCCCATTTTCAAGTTTCTATTAAGAAGTAAATAATTAATTTACTCACCGAAAAGTAAATAATTAATTTACTCACAAATTAAAGAGAAAAGGTCAATAAATAATATATTCAAATTTAAAACAAAAAAAAACGTAGTGTTTTTTTGAATTTTACCTGTAAAGTTTGAAGTTTAAAACCTTTTTTGTTAAACCACGTTATTTGTTGTTTTTTTCGTTTGTTTTGTTTTTAACGGAACCTTAATCCTTGATCCTTTAATTGAAAAAAAAACTGGGGCTTGAATTACATTTTTCGAGGAATTATAAGCTTGGAAAGACAGGGGGTCGAAGAATTCACGCCCCCCATTTTGAAATGTCTATTAAAAAGTAAATAATTTATTTATGTACCAAAGTCTTATATATCATAAATTGAAGAGAAAAGGTCAATAAATAATATATTCAAATTTAAAACAAAAAAAAGAACTGTTTTTTAGAAATTTACCTGTAAAATCCGAAGTTTAAAACCTTTAAAAAAAAAAGCACGTTGTTTTTTTTGATGAAACCTAGGTCCTTGCTCCTTTAATTGAAAAAAAATTAGGGCTTGAATTACATTTTTCGAGGAGTTATAAGCTTGGAAAGATGGGGTGGAAAAACTTACAAAGCTAGGTAGAAAACGATAAATCAATTTAATTTTTTTAAAACAATAAGCACGTAAAAAATATTTAAAAACTATTATGGGATGTGCATTATTACCTAAAAATATACAAATTTATTTTCTTTTGGAGGGGGGGGGGCTAGTTTTAAAACTATATCTACCTTAATATTTTCTTTACTTTTCTATTTTTGAACATTTATCCTCCTAAGACGTGATCCTCTTATGTCGGACATTTTTTTTTCATAAGAACACTCGACATTACTTTTTTTTAACTAAATAAACTCTTTTAAATAGGTTGAAAGACCAAAAACTTTCAAAGCTAGGTAGAAAACTAAAACTTAGAAAAATTAATTTAATTTTTTTTTTAATAACAGTAAACAAGTAAAAATATTTTTTTTAAATATTATGGGATGTGTATTCTCTTTTAAAGACAATACCTTCTTCAAGAACGACCATAAAATGTGTTTTCAATCGATATTTATTCAATAAGGGACCAGTTTTCCTCCCTAGCAAAAGGGGACGAGTTTTCCGGGGTCGAGTTTTCCGGGTACGAATTTTCCGGAGACGAGTTTTCCGGGTATGAATTTTCCGGAGACGAGTTTTCCGGGAACGAGATTTCCTAAATTCAGATTTGTTTAACAAAAATATATATGTATGCATAAATATATATGGAAACAATTTTGTGTTTGCTATAAACTTTTTCGCAAATATGCAAGTATAAATCATGCAGAATATCTGCATGAATATAATTACAGGTAATAGTTAACTAAAGATGATCATCCCATTAAAAAACCGAAGCAACTAATAGGGAATTAATTAAAATGAATGTTTAAAAGAATATGCAAATTAACTAGATCGTTTGCTAGCGAATGCAATTCCACAATCAAGATATAAGAAAATTGCATTTTCTTTTTAAATAAATAGAAAAGAGGGGTTTTAATATGAATATCGATACACGCAAAAGAAAACCGAATTTATAGAAGTGTGTGTATATATATATATATATATATATATATATATATATATATATATATACAAGTTAGAAAAGCATTTCATCAGAGGCATGAAAATTGTTAAACAAAATGTGTTTACTATAGGCTTTAAAAATAAAGGTACAAGATTCAATTTTAAATTTATTTATCTTCAAAGTGCACTTTTATAAATTTTACAAAGTAAGGTATAAAAATTTAATACCTTACTTTGTAAAATTTATAAAAGTTTAACAATTTTCTTGCCTTCGATGAAATGCTTTTCTAACTTGTATCGTATCTTTTTAAGATTTTAATTTATTAATTTGGATTAAAAAAGATGAATGTGGTTTTGCATGTATTTATAAAAACTCTTATACTCTCTATTTTAGTTTGCATTTCTCCTCACACCACAACTCATTTTTGCAATCCCCTCTTTGTATTATTACAGTTCTGAATATTCTCTGTTTCATTTTGTATTTCTCCTCACACCACAACTCTTTTATGCAACTCGCTCTTTGTCATGAATGTCTGAATAATAAGAAAATCTGAATTTTTTTAACAAAAACTTAAAAAATACTTTTTTAGATTAAATTTTTTTAAACTTCTTTCAGAATAGAAAATCTTTACAATTTAATAAGGAACATATTTCATATAGGTTTCATTAACAAATATTCAGTACATAACGAGAAAAATAGAGATGAAAATTTCAAAAGGATTGTGTAACTGGTTATGCTCAATAGTAGTCCTCGCCAGCGAAAGTCTTTATTATTGTTATTCTATTATTATTACTATTTAAAACATTTTGTGTCCTGCTCTTTCGTGCGAGGACTAATTAGTGGTGTAATATATATATATATATATATATATATATATATATATATATATATATATATATATATATTGTTTTTAAAAAATATATATATATATTGTTTTTAAAATATAATCATCCACTGACACGTGTCTCGTCGTCTACGACTCATAAGAGTGTCTGAACCTTGCGATATCCGAAATCGGGACCCCACGGTTATGAGCCCAAACTCTTTATCCGCTCGTCCATCTCGCCGACTGTTTGGATATATCGCAATTTACTTAGATGTTATATATATATATATATATATATATATATATATATATATATATATATATATATATATATATAATAAAATATTAAATAATTTAAAATATTACATAATGAAAAATAGAATAGGATCCATTACTCGGAATGTTGTATGAGGATTTATAAATATAAGGTAATGCCATTCTTTATTTTCCTATTTAATAAAATATTAACCCTAAACTGGTCTTAAATCTAAGTAATAAGATAATCGATATTTTGTAAACATTGATGCCACAAATGAGCGAATACGAAACTAAAAATTAACCGTCACGTTATAGCAATGTTGTTCTGGCCATATTACAAATATAGAAATAAAATTTAAAAAATTCTTTTTTTTTTATTAATTATGTGAAATAAAGAAATATATAAATCTAATTTAGGAATTCAATGAATAGTATTATTAAAAGATTTTAAATGGCTGCGGGTTTTTTGTGAAAATCTTATGACTGGTTTTTAAATAAGTATACGAACATTAGGTGATATATAAATATTTGAATGCGCTTTTGACGGAGGAGGCCTCCAGGGTAAATGCTTTCGCATGCTTCATTTCGGTTAAGGGAATTTTCTTTAAACAATGTTCTATTGTCAAAGTGTTTTTTATTTAAGAAGTCTGAAGAAATGCTGGTTATGTGAAAATTTTTAAACGACATAATGCTTGCCATTGTCCAACAGATATTGAAACAATTGTAACTTACAATGAAATACACTTTTTTTTTTGGCTATAAATTCCTTTTTTGAAGTCTTGGTTTTATTAAGACAGTATACTGCTCAATTATGAAATATGATAATTTTGTAGCTTACTGTTTAAGTCAACTCTCTTTGGCTTAAAAGTTATTGCTATATGAAAATTTACTGAATTATACGAACCCAGTAAAACTCAGTATTCCAAACAAGTATATATATATATATATATATATATATATATATATATATATATATATATGTGTGTGTGTGTGTGTGTGTGTGTGTGTACATTTTATTTGTTTTACATAAGCATTAATATGTCGCTACACATTTATGAGCATGTTTCGGTCAGCCAGTTACAAGTAGCTAGCGACCTCTTCAGGCGATATTGCTTATATACAAGTTTAGTTCGTAATGAAACTTTTACAGATATTTTACGGACTAAACTACTTGCTCTGCTCCGGTATTGAGAATATATATATATATATATATATATATATATATATATATATAAATGAGTGCTACTTCCTGAGAGAAGTTTACCATCTCTTCAATTAAGTGGTGTGCGTCTGTGTGCACGTAGGTGACTTTTTAATCCAGCTTTAGTTCTACATGAAAGTACACATATTTAATATAAAAATTTTCCTTCTTCTAAGATTTTTTCCTAACTTGCATAAATCAGAGACGCGGTTCAACACAAAAGCCTCTGACAGACCTGACATATCTGACAGAGTTTTCGTCCGGATTTTACGCTTTATTTTTGCATGCTCATATTTTTTCTTCTCAAAACAATCACAACCATGGCAAACCACTTTTTACGATCATTGGAAGCACTCTCCCAGCTAGACACCTCAATATCGAGAACCTTCAGATAATCCTTCATGCTGTCCTTAAAGCGTTTCCTTGGTTTGTATTGTGGACGCTTTCCTTGTATAATTTCACCATAAAACAGGCACTTCGACATTATTCGTTATTCATCCGTCAGATGTCCAGCCCACCTCATCTTGTTGCATATAATCAACTTTTCGATGCATGGTATGTCAGCTGGCATGAGGACATATGTAGCAGGTGTAAAAAAGTTCCACCTGAAATTATATATATATATATATATATATATATATATATATATATATATATACATATGTGTGTGTGTGTGTGTGTGTGTGGGTGTGTGTGTATATATATATATATATATATATATATATATATATATATATATATATATATATATATATATATTTATGGGTGCCCGGAAAACTCGTCCCCGGAAAACTCGTAATTAGAAAATCCGTACCCGGATAATTCGTACCCGGAAAACTCGTCCCTTTTCGCTAGGTTGGAAAACTGTTCCCTTACTGAATAAATTGTTGGAAACACATTTTACGACCGTTCTTGAAGGTGATATTGTTTTTAAAGGCGACTACGTACCCCATCATATTTTTAAAAAATATTTTTAACTCTCGTTTTAAAAAAATAAACTTGATCACGGAGTCAAGACACGGAAAATGAAACCATATATTTATTTTAAAAACATACTTTAGTTTTAACACTTTTTGTGTCGTTATTACGAAACAAAAATAAAATAAAGAACGCACTTACGTATTATCAGTATGCAGACGGTGGCTATTGTTAGAGGGTGATAACTCCTATTTCTTTTGTGTCAAATAACGCAGTAAATAAGTAACAAACAAGATTTTTTTTCGAACAGAAAAATATTTGAAAACCAAAACATTTATTGTATAAAAATGTATCAATATATAATTGTAAAAACATTTATTGCATAAAAATGTATCAATATATAATTGTAAAAACATTTATTGTATAAAAATGTATCAATATATAGTTATAAAAACATTTATTGTATCAAAATGTATCAATATATAATTGTAAAAACATTTATTGTATAAAAATGTATCAATATATAATTGTAAAAACATTTATTTAAAATCTACGTAAGAAACTATAATTTTAATTTTTTTTTTTTTTACATAGGCATCACCACATTATCAAGGTCCAGAGGCCACTCAAGGATAAAGGTTAAAGAGTGTACAGTAGAAATTGAACAATATAGTAATCATTAGTAATGAAAATTTGGTAAATTTGATAACTTATATGGAACGGCTCATCAAGAACTTATTTACTTTAGACTTGAACACAACCATATTGTAGTCAGCCGGAAAGCAGGAAAACGGAAGACAATTCCACAGGCGTGCAGTTCTAAGAAAGAAGCTTTGTTCATGGAATCTACGTTTAGGTTTAGGCACAGATAAAGAGTGGGGGGAATTATTGATAGTGTTTACAGCTAGACGAGTGTTTCTTGTGAAAGTTTGGCGAGGGGGGACCATAGATTGAAGCTCAGTCGAACACTTTCCATGAAAATAACGATACATCAGAGACAAACTCGCAACATGATAGGGTATGGCATAAAGGTTTACTTCATAAGATCTCTAGCTATGGTATTGCTGGAAATGTCTTCTCAATTATTAAATCATTTCTTTCTGATAGGTTCATAAGAGTAGTAGTTGAGGGGCAAAAATCAGAAGAATATATAATTGTAAAAACATTTATTTAAAATCTACGTAAGAAACTATAATTTTAATAAAACAATTTTGTAATGAAAACAACATTGGATTTTTATAAAGTAAAATAGCTTCTTTTTGTTTTTTTTTCGAACAAATAAATAATTTAAATGAAACATTTCTTGAATTAAAGCAACTTTGAAGGGTTAACAAAAAATTAATGATTTAAATGCTTTTTAATCGAGAAGCGCCACCTGGTAACAGTTAGTGAAACGAACCAAGAAAAGATGGCCTCCGTTCGCATCCTACACAAGTACTGTGTGTTGTTCCGTGAAGATAAAAAGTATTAAAACTAAATTAATGTTTCTAAATGAAATATTTGTTTTATTATTTGATAATACAAGAAGTGTTTTCTTTTTTCTTTTTTGTTTATTTATTTCGTAACACAAGAAATGGTGAAAACTAAGTAATTTTTTTTATAAATATATGGTTTCGTTTTTCGTGTCTTCCGTTTGGTTTCGTTATATAATCAATCGTATCCACTTCCGGTAGCTTGACTTTTTCCGAGCAGTGATCGTGGACATTACCTAAAGTATACAAATGTATTTTCTTTTGGAGGGGGTCGCTCGTTTTAAAACTATATCTACCTCAGTATTTTCTTTAATTTTGTATTTTTGAGCGATTATCGAGATTCCTAAGACATGATCCTCTCATGTCAGACATTATTTGTTCAAAAGTAACATCCGATATTACTGTTTTTATTTTTAACTAAATAAACTCTTTGAAATAAGTTGAGCCACTAAAAACTTACAAAACTAGCTAGAAAACGAACACTTAAAAAATCAATTTAATTTTTTTCAAACAGCAGTAAACAAGTAAAAATATTTTTAAAAATATTATGGGGGGGTATAGGCTCTTTTAAAAACACTTTTCTTTTGGAGGGTGGGGCTCATTTTAAAACTAAATCTCCCTCAGTATTTTCTTTAATTTTCTATTTTTGGGCGATTATTCAAGACCCCTAACATGTTATAACCTCATGTCGGACATTATTTCTCGCTCTCACGTAACACTCGACGCTACTTTTTTTTATGAATAAACGCTTTAAAATAATTTGAACCACTAACAACTTAGCCAGCTAGGTAGAAAATTCAATTTTGCCCATTTTACAACAACGGTAAGTGTAAATATTTTTAATAAATATTATGCGGTATGTAGTCTCGTTTTTTAACAGAATAAACGCTTTAAAATAAGTGAAGCCACTTACAACTTAGCCAGTCAGTTTTAAAACGGACACTTAGAAAAGCGGTTTTATTTTTTTTAAAACAATAGTAATCAAATAAAGATATTTTTAAAATATTATGGGGGGGGCATAGTCTCTTTTAAAAAAATATCTCCTTCAAGAACGGTCATAAAATGTGTTTTCAATCGATATTTATTCAATAAGGGACCAGTTTTCCTACTTAGCAAAACAGAACGAGTTTTCCGGGTACGAGTTTACCGGATACGGATTTTCCGGGGACGAGTTTTCCGGGGACGAGTTTTCCGGGGACGAGTTTTTTGGGAGACGAGTTTTCCTACATTCATATATATTTATCTATAATCCGATCAGGCACAAGCCGGAAGAGTCCTAGAATGGATGAAACGCGGAATATTCAGTGTAGCTTAATCGCCATATACATTTTATAACTTACTAACTTACTCTACCTACGTATTGAACATTTTTGAAGTAAATACTTAAAGTTTACGCATAAATCTATACTTTCGTATATTAATTTTATGTGAGTAAATTATATATATATGTATATATATATATATCACGTATATATATATATATATATATGTGTGTGTGTGTGTGTGTGTGTGTATAAATGCGTCTGTATATATGTATTTATATAACTTGTGTTATTCACACCAAGTTTGAGAATAAATTCCACATACATATATATATACATATATATATGTGCGCGTGTGTGCGTGTGTGTATTTTTTATGTATATATGTATGCATGTATGTATGCATAATTTTGAATGGTTTTACTCATGACTCATAACATGGATGAAGTTAGCATTGATGATGTTAAGTAACTGCATAGTAATTTGCTAAAGTAAAACGTGTTGGGTTGCTAACATCGTCTATTTCTAAGTGACTGAGTGGAATATCGGCAAAATGTCCCATACCCAACGGCAAGTTGGTCCAATGTAGTCAAAACTATGTAGAATCACACTGTTTTCATTTGGGCCACTGAACTACAATACCTACTTAAGTATAGATATTTTTTAATACTCTATACTACAATATCTCTCATTGTCTTTTATATCTGTATTATTTGGTGGTTAATATTTTCAGTAAAATATGTACCGTATTCAATGGTGCATTATAATCGATTACATCAACCGCCAAATGAAATTGTTATGGGAATATATTTAATAGTGGTTGATGTAATTTGCTTATACCATTAAACAGGAGTTGATTCTTTTGTTACAAGAAAAGGGACCCCTTTTCCTGTAAGTAAAAAGAACATTAGATGTGGAAAATAAGATTAGGATAGACCGAGATTCGAACTTTGTAAGCAAGGTTCAGAAATAGATTAAGAAAATGGAATGTTAGAATTCCGCATTGTTAAATTTCATATAAAATAGTTTCGATATTGTTTGTTTGTAAAAAGAATTTAATCTTCATTCTTTTATGGAAATTGAATTAAAAAAAGGTCAGCTAAAAAAAATAATGAACAATACAATTTAAAAATATATTGAAAATAGGTTAGCGAGAATTCTTTGTCTGCAGAAGTGTGTTTTGGGAACATATGCCGAGCCACGTATGTTTAAGCCACGTGAGTCGATTCCGTTTAGAGCCATACATATGACGTCATAGCAGAAAGGGAGATTCTCAATAACAGAAGCTAGGATTAGCAGAGAGTCAATCGAAGATCAGAGGCAGTCGAGTCCGGATCGAACAGTCAGCAGATTCGGTCGGACAGAGCTGACATGATCAGAGGACGGTCTTTTTAGAAGCGAAGGGGGAACGTTTAATCTTGTAGAACGACTTTGAATTCCTTGACGTCATCATCATTCGACTGGTCCATCCGATAATAAAGAAGTAGTCATCATGTTTTTTGTAAAACTGTGTCGTGCCATCATTCAACAGCAAAAGGTAACGTGTGAAACATCCTTAATATGAACATTGTCTTCCTCACGTTTTTCTGTCACTGTCTTGAAATAATTAATGGAACCAAATATCAGAACATTTTAGGATATCAGATATCGTCGGATTATGAAAAAAATTAAAAATAGACACAAAAACCTCCATGTAATTTGATAACATTTGCCTTTACAAAAACATGTTGCTTATTGCTTTTACAAAAACATGTTGCTTATTGCTTTTACAAAAACATGTTGCTTATTGCTTTTACAAAAACATGTTGCTTATTGCTTTTACAAAAACATGTTGCTTATTGCTTTTACAAAAACATGTTGCTTATTGCTTTTACAAAAACATGTTGCTTATTGCTTTTACAAAAACATGTTGCTTATTGCTTTTACAAAAACATGTTGCTTATAGATTATACAAAAAACATGTTGCTTACTGCTTTTACAAAAACATGTTGCTTATTGCTTTTACAAAAACATGTTGCTTATTGCTTTTACAAAAACATGTTGCTTATTGCTTTTACAAAAACATGTTGCTTATTGCTTTTACAAAAACATGTTGCTTATTGCTTTTACAAAAACATGTTGCTTATTGCTTTTACAAAAACATGTTGCTTATTGCTTTTACAAAAACATGTTGCTTATTGCTTTTACAAAAACATGTTGCTTATAGATTATACAAAAAACATGTTGCTTATTGCTTTTACAAAAACATGTTGCTTATTGCTTTTACAAAAACATGTTGCTTATTGCTTTTACAAAAACATGTTGCTTATTGCTTTTACAAAAACATGTTGCTTATTGCTTTTACAAAAACATGTTGCTTATTGCTTTTACAAAAACATGTTGCTTATTGCTTTTACAAAAACATGTTGCTTATTGCTTTTACAAAAACATGTTGCTTATTGCTTTTACAAAAACATGTTGCTTATTGCCTTTACAAAAACATGCTGCTTATTGCTTTTACAAAAACATGTTGCTTATTGCCTTTACAAAAACATGTTGCCTATTGCTTTTACAAAAACATGTTGCCTATTGCTTTTACAAAAACATGTTGCTTATTGCCTTTACAAAAACATGTTGCTTATTGCTTTTACAAAAACATGTTGCTTATTGCTTTTACAAAAACATGTTGCTTATTGCTTTTACAAAAACATGTTGCTTATTGCTTTTACAAAAACATGTTGCTTATTGCCTTTACAAAAACATGTTGCCTATTGCTTTTACAAAAACATGTTGCTTATTGCCTTTACAAAAACATGTTGCCTATTGCTTTTACAAAAACATGTTGCTTATTGCTTTTACAAAAACATGTTGCTTATTGCTTTTACAAAAACATGTTGCTTATTGCTTTTACAAAAACATGTTGCTTATTGCCTTTACAAAAACATGTTGCCTATTGCTTTTACAAAAACATGTTGCTTATTGCCTTTACAAAAACATGTTGCTTATTGCTTTTACAAAAACATGTTGCTTATTGCTTTTACAAAAACATGTTGCTTATTGCTTTTACAAAAACATGTTGCTTATTGCCTTTACAAAAACATGTTGCCTATTGCTTTTACAAAAACATGTTGCTTATTGCTTTTACAAAAACATGTTGCTTATTGCTTTTACAAAAACATGTTGCTTATTGCTTTTACAAAAACATGTTGCTTATTGCTTTTACAAAAACATGTTGCTTATTGATTTTACAAAAACATGTTGCTTATAGATTATACAAAAAACATGTTGCTTATTGCTTTTACAAAAACATGTTGCTTATTGCTTTTACAAAAACATGTTGCTTATTGCTTTTACAAAAACATGTTGCTTATAGATAATACAAAAAACATGTTGCTTATTGCTTTTACAAAAACATGTTGCTTATTGCTTTTACTAAAACATGTTGCTTATTGCTTTTACAAAAACATGTTGCTTATTGCTTTTACAAAAACATGTTGCTTATTGCTTTTACAAAAACATGTTGCTTATTGCTTTTACAAAAACATGTTGCTTATTGCTTTTACAAAAACATGTTGCTTATTGCTTTTACAAAAACATGTTGCTTATTGCTTTTACAAAAACATGTTGCTTATTGCTTTTACAAAAACATGTTGCTTATTGCTTTTACAAAAACATGTTGCTTATTGCTTTTACAAAAACATGTTGCTTATTGCTTTTACAAAAACATGTTGCTTATAGATTATACAAAAAACATGTTGCTTATTGCTTTTACAAAAACATGTTGCTTATTGCTTTTACAAAAACATGTTGCTTATTGCTTTTACAAAAACATGTTGCTTATTGCTTTTACAAAAACATGTTGCTTATAGATTATACAAAAAACATGTTGCTTATTGCTTTTACAAAAACATGTTGCTTATTGCTTTTACAAAAACATGTTGCTTATTGCTTTTACAAAAACATGTTGCTTATTGCTTTTACAAAAACATGTTGCTTATTGCTTTTACAAAAACATGTTGCTTATTGCTTTTACAAAAACATGTTGCTTATTGCTTTTACAAAAACATGTTGCTTATTGCTTTTACAAAAACATGTTGCTTATAGATTATACAAAAAACATGTTGCTTATTGCTTTTACAAAAACATGTTACTTATTGCTTTTACAAAAACATGTTGCTTATTGCTTTTACAAAAACATGTTGCTTATAGATTATACAAAAAACATGTTGCTTATTGCTTTTACAAAAACATGTTGCTTATTGCTTTTACAAAAACATGTTGCTTATTGCTTTTACAAAAACATGTTGCTTATTGCTTTTACAAAAACATGTTGCTTATTGCTTTTACAAAAACATGTTGCTTATTGCTTTTACAAAAACATGTTGCTTATTGCTTTTACAAAAACATGTTGCTTATTGCCTTTACAAAAACATGTTGCTTATTGCTTTTACAAAAACATGTTGCTTATAGATTATACAAAAAACATGTTGCTTATTGCTTTTACAAAAACATGTTGCTTATTGCTTTTACAAAAACATGTTGCTTATTGCTTTTACAAAAAATGTTGCTTATTGCTTTTACAAAAACATGTTGCTTATAGATTATACAAAAAACATGTTGCTTATTGCTTTTACAAAAACATGTTGCTTATTGCTTTTACAAAAACATGTTGCTTATTGCTTTTACAAAAACATGTTGCTTATTGCCTTTACAAAAACATGTTGCTTATTGCTTTTACAAAAACATGTTGCTTATAGATTATACAAAAAACATGTTGCTTATTGCTTTTACAAAAACATGTTGCTTATTGCTTTTACAAAAACATGTTGCTTATTGCTTTTACAAAAACATGTTGCTTATTGCTTTTACAAAAACATGTTGCTTATAGATTATACAAAAAACATGTTGCTTATTGCTTTTACAAAAACCTGTTGCTTATTGCTTTTACAAAAACATGTTGCTTATTGCTTTTACAAAAACATGTTGCTTATTGCTTTTACAAAAACATGTTGCCTATTGCTTTTACAAAAAACATGTTGCTTATTGCTTTTACAAAAACATGTTGCTTATTGCTTTTACAAAAACATGTTGCTTATTGCTTTTACAAAAACATGTTGCTTATTGCTTTTACAAAAACATGTTGCTTATAGATTATACAAAAAACATGTTGCTTATTGCCTTTACAAAAACATGTTGCTTATTGCTTTTACAAAAACATGTTGCTTATTGCCTTTACAAAAACATGTTGCCTATTGCTTTTACAAAAACATGTTGCTTATTGCCTTTACAAAAACATGTTGCTTATTGCTTTTACAAAAACATGTTGCTTATTGCTTTTACAAAAACATGTTGCTTATTGCTTTTACAAAAACATGTTGCTTATTGCTTTTACAAAAACATGTTGCTTATAGATTATACAAAAAACATGTTGCTTATTGCTTTTACAAAAACATGTTGCTTATTGCTTTTACAAAAATATGTTGCTTATTGTTTTATAAAAACATGTTGCTTATTGCTTTTACAAAAACATGTTGCTTATAGATTATACAAAAAACATGTTGCTTATTGCTTTTACAAAAACATGTTGCTTATTGCTTTTACAAAAACATGTTGCTTATTGCTTTTACAAAAACATGTTGCTTATTGCTTTTACAAAAACATGTTGCTTATTGCTTTTACAAAAACATGTTGCTTATTGCTTTTACAAAAACATGTTGCTTATTGCTTTTACAAAAACATGTTGCTTATTGCTTTTACAAAAACATGTTGCTTATAGATTATACAAAAAACATGTTGCTTATTGCTTTTACAAAAACATGTTACTTATTGCTTTTACAAAAACATGTTGCTTATTGCTTTTACAAAAACATGTTTCTTTATAGATTATACAAAAAACATGTTGCTTATTGCTTTTACAAAAACATGTTGCTTATTGCTTTTACAAAAACATGTTGCTTATTGCTTTTACAAATACATGTTGCTTATTGCTTTTACAAAAACATGTTGCTTATTGCTTTTACAAAAACATGTTGCTTATTGCTTTTACAAAAACATGTTGCTTATTGCTTTTACAAAAACATGTTGCTTATTGCCTTTACAAAAACATGTTGCTTATTGCTTTTACAAAAACATGTTGCTTATAGATTATACAAAAAACATGTTGCTTATTGCTTTTACAAAAACATGTTGCTTATTGCTTTTACAAAAACATGTTGCTTATTGCTTTTACAAAAAATGTTGCTTATTGCTTTTACAAAAACATGTTGCTTATAGATTATACAAAAAACATGTTGCTTATTGCTTTTACAAAAACATGTTGCTTATTGCTTTTACAAAAACATGTTGCTTATTGCTTTTACAAAAACATGTTGCTTATTGCCTTTACAAAAACATGTTGCTTATTGCTTTTACAAAAACATGTTGCTTATAGATTATACAAAAAACATGTTGCTTATTGCTTTTACAAAAACATGTTGCTTATTGCTTTTACAAAAACATGTTGCTTATTGCTTTTACAAAAACATGTTGCTTATTGCTTTTACAAAAACATGTTGCTTATAGATTATACAAAAAACATGTTGCTTATTGCTTTTACAAAAACCTGTTGCTTATTGCTTTTACAAAAACATGTAGCTTATTGCTTTTACAAAAACATGTTGCTTATTGCTTTTACAAAAACATGTTGCCTATTGCTTTTACAAAAAACATGTTGCTTATTGCTTTTACAAAAACATGTTGCTTATTGCTTTTACAAAAACATGTTGCTTATTGCTTTTACAAAAACATGTTGCTTATAGATTATACAAAAAACATGTTGCTTATTGCTTTTACAAAAACATGTTGCTTATTGCTTTTACAAAAACATGTTGCTTATTGCTTTTACAAAAACATGTTGCTTATAGATTATACAAAAAACATGCTGCTTACTGCTTTTACAAAAACATGTTGCTTATTGCTTTTACAAAAACATGTTGCTTATTGCTTTTACAAAAACATGTTGCTTATTGCTTTTACAAAAACATGTTGCTTATTGCTTTTACAAAAACATGTTGCTTATTGCTTTTACAAAAACATGTTGCTTATTGCTTTTACAAAAACATGTTGCTTATTGCTTTTACAAAAACATGTTGCTTATTGCTTTTACAAAAACATGTTGCTTATAGATTATACAAAAAACATGTTGCTTATTGCTTTTACAAAAACATGTTACTTATTGCTTTTACAAAAACATGTTGCTTATTGCTTTTACAAAAACATGTTGCTTATTGCTTTTACAAAAACATGTTGCTTATTGCTTTTAGAAAAACATGTTGCTTATTGCTTTTACAAAAACATGTTGCTTTTTGCTTTTACAAAAACATGTTGCTTATTGCTTTTACAAAAACATGTTGCTTATTGCTTTTACAAAAACATGTTGCTTATTGCTTTTGCAAAAACATGTTGCTTATTGCTTTTTCCAAATTATGTTGCTTATTGCCTTTACAAAAACATGTTGCTTATTGCTTTTACAAAAACATGTTGCTTATAGATTATACAAAAAACATGTTGCTTATTGCTTTTACAAAAACATGTTGCTTATTGCTTTTACAAAAACATGTTGCTTATTGCTTTTACAAAAACATGTTGCTTATTGCTTTTACAAAAACATGTTGCTTATAGATTATACAAAAAACATGTTGCTTATTGCTTTTACAAAAACATGTTGCTTATTGCTTTTACAAAAACATGTTGCTTATTGCCTTTACAAAAACATGTTGCTTATTGCTTTTACAAAAACATGTTGCTTATAGATTATACAAAAAACATGTTGCTTATTGCTTTTACAAAAACATGTTGCTTATTGCTTTTACAAAAACATGTTGCTTATTGCTTTTACAAAAACATGTTGCTTATTGCTTTTACAAAAACATGTTGCTTATAGATTATACAAAAAACATGTTGCTTATTGCTTTTACAAAAACATGTTGCTTATTGCTTTTACAAAAACATGTTGCTTATTGCTTTTACAAAAACATGTTGCTTATTGCTTTTACAAAAACATGTTGCTTATAGATTATACAAAAAACATGTTGCTTATTGCTTTTACAAAAACATGTTGCTTATTGCTTTTACAAAAACATGTTGCTTATTGCTTTTACAAAAACATGTTGCTTATTGCTTTTACAAAAACATGTTGCTTATAGATTATACAAAAAACATGTTGCTTATTGCTTTTACAAAAACATGTTGCTTATTGCTTTTACAAAAACATGTTGCTTATTGCTTTTACAAAAACATGTTGCTTATTGCTTTTACAAAAACAAGTTGCTTATAGATTATACAAAAAACATGTTGCTTATTGCTTTTACAAAAACATGTTGCTTATTGCTTTTACAAAAACATGTTGCTTATTGCTTTTACAAAAACATGTTGCTTATTGCTTTTACAAAAACATGTTGCTTATTGCTTTTACAAAAACATGTTGCTTATTGCTTTTACAAAAACATGTTGCTTATTGCTTTTACAAAAACATGTTGCTTATTGCTTTTACAAAAACATGTTGCTTATAGATTATACAAAAAACATGTTGCTTATTGCTTTTACAAAAACATGTTGCTTATTGCTTTTACAAAAACATGTTGCTTATTGCTTTTAGAAAAACATGTTGCTTATTGCTTTTACAAAAACATGTTGCTTATAGATTATACAAAAAACATGTTGCTTATTGCTTTTACAAAAACATGTTGCTTATTGCTTTTACAAAAACATGTTGCTTATAGATTATACAAAAAACATGTTGCTTATTGCTTTTACAAAAACATGTTGCTTATAGATTATACAAACAACATGTTGCTTATTGCTTTTACAAAAACATGTTGCTTATTGCTTTTACAAAAACATGTTGCTTATTGCTTTTACAAAAACATGTTGCTTATTGCTTTTACAAAAACATGTTGCTTATTGCTTTTACAAAAACATGTTGCTTATTGCGTTTACAAAAACATGTTGCTTATAGATTATACAAAAAACATGTTGCTTATTGCTTTTACAAAAACATGTTGCTTATTGCTTTTACAAAAACATGTTGCTTATTGCTTTTACAAAAACATGTTGCTTATTGCTTTTACAAAAACATGTTGCTTATAGATTATACAAAAAACATGTTGCTTATTGCTTTTACAAAAACATGTTGCTTATTGCTTTTACAAAAACATGTTGCTTATTGCTTTTACAAAAACATGTTGCTTATTGCTTTTACAAAAACATGTTGCTTATTGCTTTTACAAAAACATGTTACTTATTGCTTTTACAAAAACATGTTGCTTATTGATTTACAAAAACATGTTGCTTATTGCTTTTACAAAAACATGTTGCTTATTGCTTTTACAAAAACATGTTGCTTATAGATTATACAAAAAACATGTTGCTTATTGCTTTTACAAAAACATGTTACTTATTGCTTTTACAAAAACATGTTGCTTATTGCTTTTACAAAAACATGTTGCTTATTGCTTTTACAAAAACATGTTGCTTATTGCTTTTACAAAAACATGTTGCTTATTGCTTTTACAAAAACATGTTGCTTATTGCTTTTACAAAAACATGTTGCTTATTGCTTTTACAAAAACATGTTGCTTATTGCTTTTACAAAAACATGTTGCTTATTGCCTTTACAAAAACATGTTGCTTATTGCTTTTACAAAAACATGTTGCTTATAGATTATACAAAAAACATGTTGCTTATTGCTTTTACAAAAACATGTTGCTTATAGCTTTTACAAAAACATGTTGCTTATTGCTTTTACAAAAACATGTTGCTTATTGCTTTTACAAAAACATGTTGCTTATTGCTTTTACAAAAACATGTTGCTTATAGATTATACAAAAAACATGTTGCTTATTGCTTTTACAAACACATGTTGCTTATTGCTTTTACAAAAACATGTTGCTTATTGCTTTTACAAAAACATGTTGCTTATTGCTTTTACAAAAACATTTTGCTTATAGATTATACAAAAAACATGTTGCTTATTGCTTTTACAAAAACATGTTGCTTATTGCTTTTACAAAAACATGTTGCTTATTGCTTTTACAAAAACATGTTGCTTATTGCTTTTACAAAAACATGTTGCTTATTGCTTTTACAAAAACATGTTGCTTATTGCTTTTACAAAAACATGTTGCTTATTGCTTTTACAAAAACATGTTGCTTATTGCTTTTACAAAAACATGTTGCTTATTGCTTTTACAAAAACATGTTGCTTATAGATTATACAAAAAACATGTTGCTTATTGCTTTTACAAAAACATGTTACTTATTGCTTTTACAAAAACATGTTGCTTATTGCTTTTACAAAAACATGTTGCTTATTGCTTTTACAAAAACATGTTGCTTATTGCTTTTACAAAAACATGTTGCTTATTGCTTTTACAAAAACATGTTGCTTATTGCTTTTACAAAAACATGTTGCTTATTGCTTTTACAAAAACATGTTGCTTATTGCTTTTACAAAAACATGTTGCTTATTGCTTTTACAAAAACATGTTGCTTATTGCTTTTACAAAAACATGTCGCTTATTGCCTTTACAAAAACATGTTGCGTATTGCTTTTACAAAAACATGTTGCTTATAGATTATACAAAAAACATGTTGCTTATTGCTTTTACAAAAACATGTTGCTTATTGCTTTTACAAAAACATGTTGCTTATTGCTTTTAATAAAACATGTTGCTTATTGCTTTTACAAAAACATGTTGCTTATTGCTTTTACAAAAACATGTTGCTTATTGCTTTTACAAAAACATGTTGCTTATTGCTTTTACAAAAACATGTTGCTTATTGCCTTTACAAAAACATGTTGCTTATTGCTTTTACAAAAACATGTTGCTTATAGATTATACAAAAAACATGTTGCTTATTGCTTTTACAAAAACATGTTGCTTATTGCTTTTACAAAAACATGTTGCTTATTGCTTTTACAAAAACATGTTGCTTATTGCTTTTACAAAAACATGTTGCTTATAGATTATACAAAAAACATGTTGCTTATTGCTTTTACAAAAACATGTTGCTTATTGCTTTTACAAAAACATGTTGCTTATTGCTTTTACAAAAACATGTTGCTTATTGCTTTTACAAAAACATGTTGCTTATAGATTATACAAAAAACATGTTGCTTATTGCTTTTACAAAAACATGTTGCTTATTGCTTTTACAAAAACATGTTGCTTATTGCTTTTACAAAAACATGTTGCTTATTGCTTTTACAAAAACATGTTGCTTATTGCTTTTACAAAAACATGTTGCTTATTGCTTTTACAAAAACATGTTGCTTATAGATTATACAAAAAACATGTTGCTTATTGCTTTTACAAAAACATGTTGCTTATTGCTTTTACAAAAACATGTTGCTTATTGCTTTTAGAAAAACATGTTGCTTATTGCTTTTACAAAAACATGTTGCTTATTGCTTTTACAAAAACATGTTGCTTATTGCTTTTACAAAAACATGTTGCTTATTGCTTTTACAAAAACATGTTGCTTATAGATTATACAAAAAACATGTTGCTTATTGCTTTTACAAAAACATGTTGCTTATTGCTTTTACAAAAACATGTTGCTTATTGCTTTTACAAAAACATGTTGCTTATTGCTTTTACAAAAACATGTTGCTTATAGATTATACAAAAAACATGTTGCTTATTGCTTTTACAAAAACATGTTGCTTATTGCTTTTACAAAAACATGTTACTTATTGCTTTTACAAAAACATGTTGCTTATTGCTTTTACAAAAACATGTTGCTTATTGCTTTTACAAAAACATGTTGCTTATTGCTTTTACAAAAACATGTTGCTTATTGCTTTTACAAAAACATGTTGCTTATTGCTTTTACAAAAACATGTTGCTTATTGCTTTTACAAAAACATGTTGCTTATTGCTTTTACAAAAACATGTTGCTTATTGCTTTTACAAAAACATGTTGCTTATTGCTTTTACAAAAACATGTTGCTTATTGCTTTTACAAAAACATGTTGCTTATTGCTTTTACAAAAACATGTTGCTTATTGCTTTTACAAAAACATGTTGCTTATTGCTTTTACAAAAACATGTTGCTTATAGATAATACAAAAAACATGTTGCTTATTGCTTTTACAAAAACATGTTGCTTATTGCTTTTACAAAAACATGTTGCTTATTGCTTTTACAAATACATGTTGCTTATTGCTTTTACAAAAACATGTTGCTTATTGCTTTTACAAAAACATGTTGCTTATTGCTTTTACAAAAACATGTTGCTTATTGCTTTTACAAAAACATGTTGCTTATTGCTTTTACAAAAACATGTTGCTTATTGCTTTTACAAAAACATGTTGCTTATAGATTATACAAAAAACATGTTGCTTATTGCTTTTACAAAAACATGTTGCTTATTGCTTTTACAAAAACATGTTGCTTATTGCTTTTACAAAAACATGTTGCTTATTGCTTTTACAAAAACATGTTGCTTATTGCTTTTACAAAAACATGTTGCTTATAGATTATACAAAAAACATGTTGCTTATTGCTTTTACAAAAACATGTTGCTTATTGCTTTTACAAAAACATGTTGCTTATTGCTTTTACAAAAACATGTTGCTTATTGCTTTTACAAAAACATGTTGCTTATTGCTTTTACAAAAACATGTTGCTTATTGCTTTTACAAAAACATGTTGCTTATTGCTTTTACAAAAACATGTTGCTTATTGCTTTTACAAAAACATGTTGCTTATTGCTTTTACAAAAACATGTTGCTTATAGATTATACAAAAAACATGTTGCTTATTGCTTTTACAAAAACATGTTGCTTATTGCTTTTACAAAAACATGTTGCTTATTGCTTTTACAAAAACGTGTTGCTTATTGCTTTTACAAAAACATGTTGCTTATTGCTTTTACAAAAACATGTTGCTTATTGCTTTTACAAAAACATGTTGCTTATTGCTTTTACAAAAACATGTTGCTTATTGCTTTTACAAAAACATGTTGCTTATTGCTTTTACAAAAACATGTTGCTTATAGATTATACAAAAAACATGTTGCTTATTGCTTTTACAAAAATATGTTGCTTATTGCTTTTACAAAAACATGTTGCTTATTGCTTTTACAAAAACATGTTGCTTATTGCTTTTACAAAAACATGTTGCTTATTGCTTTTACAAAAACATGTTGCTTATTGCTTTTAGAAAAACATGTTGCTTATTGCTTTTACAAAAACATGTTGCTTATTGCTTTTACAAAAACATGTTGCTTATTGCTTTTACAAAAACATGTTGCTTATTGCTTTTACAAAAAAATGTTGCTTATTGCTTTTACAAAAACATGTTGCTTATTGCTTTTACAAAAACATGTTGCTTATTGCTTTTACAAAAACATGTTGCTTATTGCTTTTACAAAAACATGTTGCTTATTGCTTTTACAAAAACATGTTGCTTATTGCTTTTACAAAAACATGTTGCTTATTGCTTTTACAAAAACATGTTGCTTATTGCTTTTACAAAAACATGTTGCTTATAGATTATACAAAAAACATGTTGCTTATTGCTTTTACAAAAACATGTTGCTTATTGCTTTTACAAAAACATGTTGCTTATTGCTTTTACAAAAACATGTTGCTTATTGCTTTTACAAAAACATGTTGCTTATTGCTTTTACAAAAACATGTTGCTTATTGCTTTTACAAAAACATGTTGCTTATTGCTTTTACAAAAACATGTTGCTTATTGCTTTTACAAAAACATGTTGCTTATTGCTTTTACAAAAACATGTTGCTTATTGCTTTTACAAAAACATGTTGCTTATAGATTATACAAAAAACATGTTGCTTATTGCTTTTACAAAAACATGTTGCTTATTGCTTTTACAAAAACATGTTGCTTATAGATTATACAAAAAACATGTTGCTTATTGCTTTTACAAAAACATGTAGCTTATTGCTTTTACAAAAACATGTTGCTTATTTCTTTTACAAAAACATGTTGCTTATTGCTTTTACAAAAACATGTTGCTTATTGCTTTTACAAAAACATGTTGCTTATTGCTTTTACAAAAACATGTTGCTTATTGCTTTTACAAAAACATGTTGCTTATTGCTTTTACAAAAACATGTTGCTTATTGCTTTTACAAAAACATGTTGCTTATTGCTTTTACAAAAACATGTTGCTTATTGCTTTTACAAAAACATGTTGCCTATTGCTTTTACAAAAACATGTTGCTTATTGCTTTTACAAAAACATGTTGCTTATTGCTTTTACAAAAACATGTTGCTTATTGCTTTTACAAAAACATGTTGCTTATTGCTTTTACAAAAACATGTTGCTTATTGCTTTTACAAAAACATGTTGCTTATTGCTTTTACAAAAACATGTTGCTTATTGTTTTTACAAAAACATGTTGCTTATTGCCTTTACAAAAACAAGTTGCTTATTGCTTTTACAAAAACATGTTGCTTATTGCTTTTACAAAAACATGTTGCTTATTGCTTTTACAAAAACATGTTGCTTATTGATTTTACAAAAACATGTTGCTTATTGATTTTACAAAAACATGTTGCTTATTGCTTTTACAAAAACATGTTGCTTATTGCCTTTACAAAAACAAGTTGCTTATTGCTTTTACAAAAAAATGTTGCCTATTGCTTTTACAAAAACATGTTGCTTATTGCTTTTACAAAAACATGTTGCTTATTGCTTTTACAAAAACATGTTGCTTATTGCCTTTACAAAAACATGTTGCTTATGTCTTTTACAAACACATACCTTGCTACACATATGGAAATCTGTTTCGACTGAAGTTTAACATCAGCGGGTTTCCATAATAAAATGGTGGCAATGAAAGTCTTTTGCTGATTGAAACGTTCGTTTGCAAGAGTTTTAGCAAGAACTAAATGAATACCAATGCCAGAACGTATAAAATTAACTTCTCAAACAGAATCACTTTGTAGTACTTCTATTATTGTTTTTTCTTTTTTTTTTTTTTTTTTGCTTTTTTTTAATGAAACATGGACACCAAAAATCATGGTCCCAAGAAAATAATCCGCCCACCAAAAAAACAAAAATAAAAAAAACAATAATTTGGAAAAAAAAAAAAATGAATGGCAATATGAAAAAAAAAATATCCACCCATGTCTTAACAATAATTTACGTACTAGAAGTGCACATTTAGAAAAGCAAACCTCAAAAAACGACGACCAACATCATGGTTCCATGCAAGAACGTAAAGAAAGGCCAAATTTAGCCTCAAAAAGGCCAAATTTTCAAAACAAGATAGCAGCCTTTACATTTAGTCTAATAAAAAATGTTGAAAAAAATAATAAAAAATAAATTTTTTCGAGTTTTATTTCAGCCTTAGGGTCTAATAATGTGTTTTATATAAAAAAAATAAATAATTAAAAAAAAATTTTGGCCGTCAAATAATTTACGCCGCTGAAATACACATTTACCCATCCTCATTTATAAAAATTTCAATTTTACGTTTCTGGCCACATTTTTTTTATGGCCATTATAACACAAGGGAAATAACTTTGAATTTATTTTGTCAGAATTATTTCCCTTGGTATAAATTTGGAACTAATAATTATGCAGATTAAATTGGCTACGTACATCTATAAAATACGTTACCTTCATTGTTTATTATTGTTATATTTGCTAAATTCTATTCCCGCCACCAACACTTCAAATCTTCACTTCTTTCAGATTGAAATGAATGTTTCTCTCACCGAGAAAGCTCATTTTATTTGATAAGCGTCTAAGACTTACTTTAGACATGAAATGTAAAACTTACATCGTATCTGTTGCTTAGGTTGCTGGAAAAAATATTTAGACCATTCTACCGCTCCACAAAGTTCCTCACTCGTTGTGCAGTCATCTACCTGTGCAAGAGCCAAATACGCCCTAAAATTGAGTACTGCTGTCATATATGAGGAGTTACTACTCGACGTACACTTACTTATCTTAACAGAGTATAAAATGAACTTCGTAAATTCTTCTTGCATACAGAAAGGTTGTTGTTAACATATCTCTCTCTCTCTCTCTCTCTCTCTCTCTCTCTCTCTCTCTCTCTCTCTCTCTCTCTCTCTCTCTCTCTCTTATACTGTCTTGTTCATGGTAATTGCTCGACTGAGCCCCAATTCTGTGCCCCCTTCAAATTATCTATACTCTTATATTTAATTTAATTTTGTTTGTGTATTGATATTCATAATAATAATTTTAAAAAAATTCTATTTATTTACAAAGAGAATACAATTTTCTTATATATGGGTCGTCGAATTGCATTCATCCTCAAAATATCTAGATAATTTGCATATTATTTTAAACATACATTTTAATTAATTTCCTATTAGTTTTTTTCGGTTTTCTCATGGGATGATCATCTTTAGTTAACTATTACGTCTATTTATATTCCTGCGTAATATTTGCGTTAAAAGGTTATAGTAAACACAAACCTCTTTCAACAGACATGAAACTTAATATATAGGGTATCGAACACGCGCGAAGCTTAATATATAACCGGAAAAATCGGTGCAAAGATATGAAAATTAAAATAAATGGAATTTGCCAGGTGAAGGTCGAACAACGTCATTACGAATATGCATGCGTAACGTAATAGCTATTGATTCATGTTTTAATTTTTAACTTTGCAGCCAACAGGTCATCATAGCTCAGGCATTAACGTCAAAGGAAAAAGTAAATCGTAAACTGACCGGTTTGGTTTCGATTTTTAACTTTTAAAATCATTACTATATATTGGGTTCAATATAATAATAAATACGAAACCTGCATTAATATAAATATCATATTTAAGCGTATTTTATGACCGGGAAATGTCGGGATGCTTGCTAGTTCATAACAAAAATTAGTTTAGCTACAATCACAGCAAAGCACTTTCCTTTCTCTCTCTCTCTCTCTCTCTCTCTCTCTCTCTCTCTCTCTCTCTCTCTCTCTCTCTCTCTCTCTCTCTCTCTCTCTCGTTCGCAAAAATCGAACACCATTCCATGCATAACGGCTTTTTTTTCTTCCTGGGACATCTCACCCATAGAACAAGATACCGCGATTTAGCTTTCCAATCGACTACAGCATAGCCTTCTGCATGTATGATTTAAAAGAAACATTATTGGGTCGGCATTTTCGGTAATCAATTCCTCTTCTGCTTTTTCTTCCTGCTATAACAAACCAGGCGCTTATGAACTACAAGTGAATATCTTTAAAAAAATGTTGTGTGTGTGTGTGTGTGTGTGTGTGTGTGTGTGTGTGTGTGTGTGTGTGTGTGTGTGTGCAGCGCTCACGCGCGTGTGTGCGTGCGCGCGCGCTCACGTGTGTGTGTGTGTGTGTGTGCGTATATGTTTGTGTGTGAGAGTTATTTTTGGGAGAGAACTCCAGCAAACTGCTAAAAAATTAAGTACTCCTATTTGTTTTTGTTTTTTTGTTTTTTTTAACTTTAAAGATTAAAGAGCTGCAAAAAAAAAAAAAAAAAAACGGGAGAGGTGCCATTAAAGCGAGCAACGTTTTCTATTACAGAATGTATTTTTTCTACATAGTAACCACCATTTCAATGTCAAGAGATCAAATCAGGGTTGCTTTCGTTTCACATCTTAAAACATGAAAGTTGTCAAAAGTTCAGTCGTAAAAAAACAATTTACAATCACCTCTAGCCTATTCAGCAGAAAAATTAATAATAATAATAATAATAATAATAATAATAATAATAATAATAATAACAATAATAATAACAACACCAATAATAATAATAATAGTAATAATAATAATAACAATAACAATAATATATTATAATAATAACAACAATCATAATAATAACAATAACAATAATAACATTAAAAATAGTAATAATAATAACTATAATAAAATAATAACAATAATAATAACACAAATATTAACAATAATAATATTAATAATAATAACTATAATATTAATAATAATAATAATAATAATAATAACAATAAAATAATAAATATAACAATAATAATAACAATATGAATAATAACATTAATAATAAGAATAATAACAAAAATAATAATAATAATATTAATAACAATAATAGTAATAATAATAGCAATAATAATAATAACAACAATAATAATAACAATAATAATAAAAACAACAATAATAATAACAATAACAATTATAATAAGAACAATAATAATAATGACAATAATAATAACAATAATAATAGCAATAATAATAATAATAATAATAACAATAATAACAATAATAACAATAATAATAAAAATAAAAATATTGATAACAATAATAATCATTCTAATATTAATAGTAATAACAATAATAATAACAACAATAACAATAATAATAATTACAATAATAATTACAACAACAATAATAATAACAATATTATTAATGATAATAACAACAATAACAACAATAATAATAACAATAATAATAACAATGATAATGATAACGATAATAATAATAATAATAACAATAATAATAATAATAATAACAATAACAATAATATTAATAATAACAATAATAATCATAACAATAATAATAACAATAATAATGATAATAATAATAATAATAATAATAATAAAATAAACATAATAATAATGACAATAATAACAATTATTATAATAGTAATAATAATAACAATAATACTAACAATAATTTTAACAATAATAATAATAATATTAATAATAATAACAATAATAATAATAATAATAATAATAACAACAATAAAATAAAAATAATAATAATAATAATAATAATAATAATAATAACAATAAAAGGCCCTGAAACTTTTTGCAAGGACCAAAAAGAAGCTAGAGACACTAATTAACACTACAAGAATCTTCAGCCAAGATATCCAAATGGAATTTAGAAAGGAAAAGTGCGCACAATTAGTTATAAGAAAGGGAAAACTGGAAACGACAGAAGGCATGGAACTACCCAACCAAACAGAAATGAGGGCACTCGGGGAACAAGACGACTATAAATACTTAATTATAAGAGAAACCTAATAAAAAGTATAATACATGAGCAGTATCACTAGTAAGATACTCTGGGCCGTTTATAGAACTGAGACACTCGACCAGAAAACCAGGAAACTCATGACTATGCATAATGCACAACACCCAAAGGACGATATTGACAGACTTTACGTGAAAAGGAAAGACGGCGGGAGAGGACTGATCTGTATAGAAGACTGTGTGAAGGACACGAAAAAAAGAACTAGAAAAATACATAATGCAAAACACTGAAAGGATAATTATGGCAGTGAGAGACACTGAAAAAAACAATAAAACAGAAAACAGAGAGACAAACGACAAAACGAGAAAAGAGAAATGGGAAGAGAAGCAACTCCACGGAAGATTCATAAAGATGACAAAAGATGAGAATAACGAAAACACTTGGACATGGATGCGAAAGGGACATATAAACCGAGAAACAGAATCTCTAATAACTACAGCACAAGATAACTCGATAAGAACCAACCATATCAAAGCAAGGATCGATAAAACACAAGAAAACAGCAAATGCAGACTCTGTGGACAAAGAGACGAAACGATAAACCATATAGTAAGTGAATGCAGCAAACTGGCCCAAAAAGAATACAAAAACAGGCATGATCAAGTGTGGAGGGTGGTGCACTGGGAATTGTGCAAACGACTGCATTTTGAGTGTACAGACAATTGGTACAAGCATAAACCCGCAGCAGCACTCGAAAACGAGAACCACAAAATCCTATGGGACATGGACATACAGACGGACAAACCCATCCAAGTAAGAAGACCAGATGTCGTAATAATTAACAAGAAAGAATAATCCTGTCAAATCGTAGACGTTGCTGTCCCAGCTGACCACAGGGTGAGTATGAAAGAAAAGGAGAAACGAAGCAAATACACAGAGCTAGCCAGAGAGTTAAAAGGGATTTGGATGATGAAGAAAATCAAAATAGTACCGATAACAGTAGGAGCACTAGGAACAAATCCGAAAAACTTCGAAAAAAGAATGACAGAAATTGGAATCATAGGAATAACTACAAAAGTACAATGACTAACGATAATGAAAACGACTGAAATATTAAGGGAAACCCTTGAAAGCAGAGAATAATACAAGACAATATAACTAATAAGCGTTACAGGAAATGAAGAACACCGAAACCGCATATCTACAAGTTCTACACCTCCAATCATGCATCCCCTCCATTGTTTCATCACCGTTCTCCCCAATAAAAAAGTGATACCAAAGGGCCGAGAAGGGTCAATAAGGACTGAAAGACCCAGGAGCGAGTGCCACCTAGACCTCGGTTGGACAAGTGCAAAGAGAACTGGGGCCTCGGGTAGTCTGAGTACTACTCAAATTCCAGTATAAACCAATGGCCACTGCCAGAGAGAAATCAATGGTAAGCGGTTGTTGGGATGATGCAAATTCATTTGCAAATGCTATCGAAGAAGGTGGAGAGAGCTGGACATCTGGGGAGACTTGTTGTCACTCAGCTTCCAGAGAACACCACAGGCTCCCAATCAGATCGGTTGTTGA
>NC_136490.1:114059019-114216519 GCF_053919585.1 Euprymna scolopes | reverse complement strand
AAAAAAAAATGTATTTTTACATGTGAAACCAAATTAAAATGAAAAATCTTTTCACGGTGGCTACGAAAACTCGAAAATTTAGCGAAATTTTTAGATTAAATTATTTTTTTAAAATCCCTTACAAGATAAATATATGTTTTCTAGAACTTTTTCCAAGATTATTAGTGAAGTAAAATCTTTACTCAATTAAAATAATAGAAAAAAATGCAACCTGATTTTTAATTAAAAAAAAAACATGCTTATCCCCCAAATCGAGAAATTAGTAACAGAAATCGGCCTTCACTCCATTATAACAAACGACAAATTATACGCAGAATTTTTATGCAATTCAAAATGTCAAAATTTAAAAATGTCAAAATGGCATTTTTTTTTAATTTAAAGAGAAATTGAGAGAGTATACCTTAATTATTATATTTTAAAAGAATATAAAAAATATTCAGTATTTTATCCTTTTTTGTTGCAATAAAATTGAAGTGCTTAGTTAATTAGAATATTTTTTCATTTATAGAATTATTTTTTTTATTGGTACATAATTTTAACTTTTAAATTCAGGGTTATTTTAAACAACAGTCAAAAATCTTATTGCCTTCAAATAACAAAATCAATTTAGTAATTAAAACTATAAAGGTGTTTTTGTTTAAAATAATAAATTTTTACTAAGATTTAAAAACAGATCATTATATTGTGTGATCGTTAATTAATAAATATTGAAAATTCTATAAAAATTTGTTGATTTTCTAAATTTTTGGGAATTTTTAAGCATGGGTCAAAATATGTACATATTTTTAGGATTGGACATACATTTTGTCCGTACAGACAGCTATGATTTCGTTTTATGGGCTAGATAATTACAGACGGAGATCAAAAATGTTGTAAAATTCTGTAAAACTTAAATTATTGTTTATACATGAATTTTTGAAAATAGTTCGAATATTATTTTGCAATTACACTTATAGAAGCTACTCTATTAAAATCAAGTTTCTAAAAATCATAATGACGATTTTCTTTATTTCTTTTTTATTTTTTAAAATTTTAATCCTTCGGCCAAGTTTTTGCGTAAAAATGACAAGGGAGGTAATTTTAGATATATTTGTAGAGTTACCTCCCGTTTCCTAAAGTGTGTTCAGCAAATGGCGATTCTTTAAGCTTAATATTTAGAACGATCCTTCGCTCTATATAAAATTAATTTAATAAATATGACTTGCTTTATAAAAAAAAATGGATGCTTTCAACACGTTTATCCGTTAGTTATCTAAAATGAAATCTTTTATAGTGTTGTGGGTCGAGATGTGTGACGGTGCCAATCGACGGTGCATCTAACAAGTCTACACAACGGGGGAAAAGATCACAGAAATGACAAAGAAAATGGAAGATACTGATGCTTTATTTGCCGAGAATCGAATGAGTAAATCTGTAGGTAATAGAGATCGTATATTCACGATTAGTCCGTGAGACGATAATAGTTGCTGAAAACTGGTAGCTGAACATCAGTGGGAACTGGAGCAAATAGCTGGACGCCAGTGGGCTCTGAGATAGGTAACTGGACGTCAGTGCACACTAGAACAGGTAACAGGCGTCAGTAGACACTGGAACAGGTGGTGGAACGTCACTATATATATATATATATATATATATATATATATATATATATATATATATATATATATATATATATATATATATAAACACTAGATAGGGCCAGATCAAAGCCAGGCCCCTTCGTAGCACAAAATCAATCAGTTAATTATTATATCAATCAGCGAATCTATTTTGCTCTTAACTCATCAGAAGAAATAGCAACAATCAATCCATTCAAAAGAACTAAAGTGCGTTTTGACATGATTAAAATCTGAAAATTAAAAGGAAGCTGTAAATACCGTTTAATATGTTTCCATTAATTAAATTAATTAATTTTGAATATATATACATACATATACACACACACACACACACACACACACACACACACACACACACACACACACATATATATATATATATATATATATATATATATATATATATATATATATATATATATATATATATATGAAGGTATATCTTGGGGCCACGGAGTGCGTGTTTAAGGAAAGACACAGAAACCATATTGTATCCTTCAAAAATGAACCGGAGATGGCAACTAATTGAGAAGATGTTAATGATAGAAGTGGGGGTACAAGAATTATAGTTAGAAATAAAAAGAGGAATACAACTGCATTAGGTGATTGGGCCAGGGAACTTCACAGAAACAAAAAAGATTTTGAATTGAAATGGTCAATAATAGATAGGGAGTGTAAGTATAGACCTGAGAAATCAAAAAGGTGCAATCTGTGTTTATTGGAAGCCTTCTACATAGTTAATTCGAAAGAAGAAAGATTAAGTAAAAGGCTGGATGCTATATAGGGATGTCTTCACAAAAATAGATTTTTCCTATCACATCTTAAATGTACCTATTTACTATGCCTCCCCACGGGACAGAGTTAGACATCAGGGTCGTTTTTTAACGTGGAGAAAAGGTACAAAAATAAAAATTGTCTCAGTCGTGAAGGATTTCTCCTCCACCGAAAGAGAACAAGAAATAGAAGTGCAGCATCTGAAGAACAGATACTACACTTTGATCTTGTCCCGAAGGCCAAGAAAAACAAAAAAAAAGGAAAAAGGGGGATAAGGAAAAAGAAAAAGGAGAAAAAAATTCTGGGGAAAATAAAGGTTCTTAGGTGCAAGGCCAAAGTTTATATAGCGTTAAATAGCTAATAATGGTGTAAATTAGTTGTAATGCTTGATTCAAATCTAGCAAGCAAATCAGGATCCCAACATTCTACATTATAAACATATTTTAGAAATAAAAACCAGGGATTACTTGATAAGAAATTTATAGTTATAAGAAGTATTAACAAGGATTAACAAGGATTAACAAGGGTTAGCAATACTGTCTCGAAACTGGTAACACTTTTTAGTCATATTGACAGCAAAGTGCTTGGTATCGTTTACAGATAAATAAAATAGTTAAAAAAAAATAGTAATTAAGGAATGGGAATTAATTGATACTGTTTTTGGACCAGTAAAACTTGAAAAATTATAGAATTTAGATATTAATCTATTTATAACCGTTTTAATCCAAAAAAACAAGGTTAACCCCCACTTTCATTGAAGTAAAACGTACATGGAGCTAAAGATTAGCATTAACTATTAGAATACTTATTAATGGGACATGTATTACTTCCGGATAAGTATTTTAGAACTTAATTCCTGAAGCATTACTTTGTATTGAAGCCATGCATAACCTCGACAAATTATGGTTTGTTGGCAAACGTAGGTTAATTTATGGTATCATGGTTATGATATGCTTTTAAAACATATTTTGATTAAATTAGCATAGTTCTAACTTGGTCCGTTGAATTAATAAATAAATCATAAATGTATATCAGGACTTTACAAAACTAGACACACCGACCGGCCCTGGTTATTTCCCCTTTATCGTTAGGAATAATTATTAGTATTCTGGTATCTTATAACTTCAATTAATTTTTTTAAATTCCGGACTTACAGAATTATCTCCCCTCTACTTCTAATCTATCCAATAATCATAAATCTTAACAGGAAGAAAAAGAAAAATGAAGGAAATTAGGAAGGAAGAAGGGAGGAGAAAGAAAAGAATATATATATATATATATAATAAAAATTTAAAATTAAAAAAGAATAAACTAATAAATAGATCGAGATCTTTAATCTTAACTGAAGGATGAAAATGAACTAAATATAAAGTAATGTTTGGACTTTATTTCCTTATTGAATAAGTTTTAAACTTAAACCTGTCCTAAATCGCATAAATAAGCATGCAGATATTTTTTGTAAATAAACAGAGCAAATTCCCGATACGAAAATTACGTGGTTTCGTAACAATCTAACTTAGTTGATTAGTCCGATCTAAAAAATAATAAAATTAAAAATTAAAAATGTAAAAATAAGAAATTAAGAAAAAAGAAAAAATTTAAAAAATAAATATTTTTAAAAAATAAGTTTAATTAAATGAAGAAATATAGAAATCTAATTTAAGAAATCGATAAATCGTATTAATAAAACATATTTAATGGGCACAGGTAATTAGTGGTAATATCGTTTGATATTTAGTTTGAGATTCGTTTTTTTAATAAAGATACGAAAATAGGTAGATATATAAAACTTTAAAAAGATATTTAGTTTGAATTTAATAAAAATAAGTAGATATATTAATCTATAAAAAATATTTTACAACGGATGCGTCAGAGGTAAAGTGTTCCCGCTTGTTTACTTTTCCTCATCAAGGAAATATTTCTTTTCCTTAATGTTTCATTGTTAAAGTGTTTTTTTTATTTAATAAGTCTGAAGAAAGGCTATACTTGTAAAAAATTTCAAACGACATATTGTCTGACTTTGTCGAAATGGTCTTGAAACAATTGTAACTAACAATGAAATACACTTTTGTTACTATCAATCCATTTCTTTAAGTTTTAGTTTTTTGTTAAAACACAATATATATGTATATATATATATATATGTATATATATATATATATATATATATATATATATATATATATATATATATATATATATATATATATATATATATATATATAAGGACGTATATTTGGTAATAAACAGGGAAAAAGTTCTCAATACTTCGGTAGAACAAAATATTGTTCTTCCGATTTCATCAGATAATCTATCCTTAAATTATCTGATTAGATCGGCAGAACAATAATATTGTCCTGCGTATTGAAATAATCTGAAATGATTTAAGCAAAATCCCCAAGGTTGAAAGAATAAAACACGCACACACACACACACACATACATATATATATATATTATATATATATATTATATATATATATATATATTGTGTGTATGTGTGTGTTTGTATATGTGTGTTAATGTGTATATAGGGATGGATATGAACATGGATTTCACCCCACTTCCTACCATTCAACACTACCTACTCTCCCTACTATTAACACTTCGGCCCACTAAAAATAATATAGACTTCTAATGAAAAGGATTCTACCAGACTTTGAATTATTATCGCTGGACCCACAAACAAATTTATACAAGTACTTGCCAGATTCGGATATCTACACAGCTATGCGGATTACCCAATATATATTGCTTGGACATTATTACCAAACGAATGTAAAGAACGCATAACATGGATTTTACCAAGCAAGCTGGATCTAAAAAAAACTTTCATATCCTTTTTCTACAAATCCTCCTGCTACAGGACTTCTGATAAATTTATTATTTTGACTTTGACTTTCCATGTCTCACTGACTTTAGCAAATAGGGTGCATACCTTTATAAGTATTTGCTAATATTTCCTCTCCTCTTATGAGATGGTAGACATCGAAACCCTATAGGTTAAGGATATTAATTTGCTAAAGTATTATTTGTCTTGCCTAGAATAATAAAAATTCTTTGATATGAAACTCAACCACTTCATTTCATTTCAATGAGAGTATTTTTAAAGTCATCGAATCACAATTTAATATATATATATATATATATATATATATATATATATATATATATATATATAATATAAATAAGCGGCAGCTCGATGTAACCATAGATACACACACACACACACACTCACACACACACACGCAACACATACACCTACACCTACACCTACACCTACACCCACATACACACACACACACACGCCTCTAAGATGTACGTTCTGACATGTAAATGCCTTGACACGCGTTTACTAACCTAGGAAGAAAGGGGCGAAAGTATACGGATATATAGTGAAAGAAATAGAACAGCGCGTAATGGAAAAAGAAGAAAAAAAGAGGAAGAAAAAAAGAGGAGACAGTGATAAAATGTTAACTGTCATATTAGTCTAGAAACTCTGAGAAAGATAAGGGAAATAAACTGGATGTTGTACACGCGTCCTATAGTTAATTGAGTCATGGAAAGTAGGTCTATTAAAAGATAAATAAAAAATAATAAAAGTAAGAAAATAAAAATAAAAAGAATATTATATACAAAGTTTTAAAACTATCTGTATGTTATTATGTAAAAATTAGTTAGAAATAAATATTATCTTATAATTCATTTAAATATTGTATTTGTAATATAATACTATGAATTTAAAAAAATTAAGTCTTATGTATTTAATATTTTATATATTTTCATGCAAATAATTTTATTGGTGATCATAGCGGTCGTTGTAATTAATATTTCAATTCTTAATTGATTAAGAAGTGGAAAATTGTAATATTGGCCGCCCCCAATTCGATAGGACGTATCTAGTTTCGGTTAATATATACTTTTATTCACTCCGTACAACAAAATTATTCTCATGCACGCATAAAGAAATAAGTAAAATAATTATATTTTTGTGTTTATTTGTATCAAATCTAATAATATCTAGTTTTAGTATTTGGTCTTTTTGACTTAACTCAGTTTAATAACTAATGTATTATCTGCAGAGAAAAATTATTTTCTTAAGGCTATCTCATTTATTTAGATAAACCAGGTACTTCGGGGGGAAAAAAATATATATATATGCCTAACTTAGATTTAGGCACTGTTCTATTTCTTTCACTATATATCCGTATACTTTCGCCCCTTTCTTCCTAGGTTAGTAAACGCGTGTCAAGGCATTTACATGTCAGAACGTACATCTTAGAGGCGTGTGTGTGTGTGTGTGTGTGTGTATGTGGGTGTAGGTGTATGTGTTGCGTGTGTGTGTGTGAGTGTGTGTGTGTGTGTGTGTGTATCTATGGTTACATCGAGCTGCCGCTTATAAGTGTCTAATCTAATATTTTTATTTGTTATTTTTAATTTTTAATTTTTAAATCCCTACCACCCTCTCTATTAAATGTATTAAGTAGATTGCTACTACCACCACCTCTGGTTTTTTGAGGGTCGAAGCCCGATCTTTTCTTTTCTTTTTTTCAGTATCAAAAATGTAATTGTCTGATTTAGATGCTTGAAAATACCATAAGGTTGAAATAAATTATTGCATCGACAATTATGTAATTTCCGTGTTATATTTTTTATCTTTATCTTATTGCTCTGTTTACCACATTGAGCTCTCATACCCGGATTTCCTCTGGATTTATTCCATTATAACACTATATATATATATATATATATATATATATATATATATATATATATATATATATATATGCATGTATATATATATATATATATATATATATAGTGTCACAACACGGTTAATGGATGACCGAATTGATTGGCTATCAGATCGAGACACATAAATTTATTTTATTTAATATCCAATGGCTCATCACTTATCTTCGGTTAATCGTCAGAAGTCAGATCAACCAGCGAAATATATCATTAAGGGGAATGGAACAACAGAGCAATGAATGACGAAACAAACACTCAATCAAAGTTTAAAATTCAGTAAAGACTTTTATATACAAAAAGGAAGAAGAAGAAGCCACGATAAAAAGAATGAGTGAGATAGACGTATCTTTGGAATGTTTGCCAGATGTATGCGACATGCAATTACAATATAATATGTAGAAAAGTTTGTGGATAAGAAAAGATATTGAGATAGGCCAAACTTAGCTGTTTTGTCCGTTAGGGTAAAAACGGATCATAAGTTCACAAACAAGATACCCCCCCCCCCAAAAAAAAAAAGTTGAGATGGCGAAAGTCTATCTTTTCCTCGAATCATAATTCCAAAGAAGAATAAATGTTGAGTTCAATCGGCAATACGATCGTATTTGAATAATAATCCGCAATTCAATTAATTCAAATCTCAATCTTCGATGAGGTTCGATTCTCGGAGATAATGTTTACACACCGGGTTAGGCCGCTTTCTTTACGCCAACTGCCGTACATCTTCCTATTTTCAAATCCCCTCGTGGTCCGCTTTCCCGCCTCAAATGTTCGCTGTCTGGTTGCCATGACGACGTATTTCCGTTCGTTACGGCGATTGTCACACCCAACATCTGCCCCACTTCCCCCAGCCAAGTGACTGCCACGACATATCTTCACAGAGAGAGGAGGTTGCCTGGCTGATTAGATCTTAGGAAGAGAGAGATAGCGAGATATATAGAGAGTAAGTATTAACGCCAGATAGATAGAGAAGTAGAGAGATTGAATGTTCGCTTTGCTCTGACGTCACATCCCCCTCCTTAAAAGGCCGAAAACTTATTTTTTTTTCCTTAAATGACGTTTTCGGATATAGTGCGACTTATTTATAGGCGGGATAATGCATCCGCCACTATGTTCTTTCTGCCTGCGATGTGCCGTATTTTCAAATTAAATTCTTGGGCCAAGAGACACCACGACAACAATCTTCTGTTATTGTTTTTTATGCGATGCAGAAATTGCAATGGATCATGGTCCGTATATACGATCGTAGAATCCGCTGGCGATGTCAGATAGATTTCAAACTGCTTCAAACTGTCGATTAGAGTTAACGCTTCTTTCTCGATCGTTGAATATTTCTGCTGGTGAATATTAAATTTTCTGGAGTGATAACTGACCGGATGTAATTCTCCATCGTCAACCTCTTGTAAAAGCACTGATCCTAAGCCATTATTGCTAGCGTCAGTAGCTAGAGAAAAGGGTTTGTTGAAATTCGGTGCTTGCAGCACTGGTCCAATACTTAGCTTCCTCTTTATGTTAGAGAAGGCTTCTCTGCATTCGTCTGTCCACAAGAATTTTGTTCTTTTCTTGAGTAATTCGGTTAATGGGTTAGCAAGATCGGAGAAGTTCGGGCAGAACCTTCTGTAATACCCTGCTAGACCTAAGAATCTCCTGATATCCTTTACGTTCTTCGGTTCAGGGTAATTCATGATTTTGCTAATCTTAGCCTCCTGGGGTGATATTTTTCCATATCCCAGTGTATGTCCTAAATATTACACTGTGGCTTTTCCAAATTCACTTTTCGCTAGGTTAATCGTTAGATTTGCCTGCTATAACCTGTGAAAGACTTCTCTTATTGTGTCCATATGGGCCTCCCATGTATCGCTATAGATCACGATGTCGTCTATATAGGTATCCACGCCCTTTACGCCTCTCAAACATTCATCCATCATTCGGACGAATGTTGCTTGGGAATTTTTAAGTCCAAAGGGCATGACGCGATATTGGAAACTGCCTTCCGGCGTAACAAAGGCTGATATTGTTTTGGCCGCCTCGGATAGAGGTACCGCCCAATATCCTTTGAGTAAATCACATTTCGTTAGATACTTGGCATTTCCTATTCGATCTATACAGTCGTCCATTCTGTAGCCGTTACTCGATTCACCTTTCCGTAATCGGTGCAGAATCACTTCGATCCATCGGGCTTGTCTACGAGAACGCATGGAGATGCCCAAGCACTATAGCTGGGTTCTATAAGATTATGCTGTAGCATATAATCCGTCTCGGCTTTCATCAGCTTAGCTTTATTCGGATTCATCCGGTAAGGATGTTGCTTGATGGGCTTTTCATCTCCTACATCGATTTCATGTACTGCTATTTTCGATGTGCTAGGCACGTCTCCGAATAAGCATCTGAAACTTTCGATGAGCTTCGATAACTCCTCCCGTTTTTGGCGTACTCATGAATTATTTTTTTCTAAAGAATAAAATTGAATAAAGTTTACTTTTACAAGAATGTTCAGATATTTACCTAGCAAATAAGCATAAAATTATATAGGAAAAACCGCGTTTATTATTTTTTTAAAAATCCAAATTATACATCGGGTCTGAAGTTGACTTCTTTTTTTTTTCTTAAACAAAAGTGACTTTGTTTGATAAAATTGTTTTTGGCGTACTCATGAATTATTTTTTCTAAAGAATAAAATTGAATAAAGTTTACTTTTAGAGGAATGTTCAGACATTTACCTAGCAAATAAGCATAAAAAAGTTATATGAAACCGCGTTTATTATTTTAAAAAAATAAAAATTATACACCGCGTATGAAGTCAGTTTCGTTTAAGAAAAAAAAAAAAAAGAAAAAACACCAACTTCATACCTTATGTATAATTTTGATTTTTTTAAAATAATAAACGCGATTTTTCCTATATATTTTATACTTATTTGCTAGGTAAATGTTTGACCATTCTTGTAAAAATAAACTTTATTCAATTTTATTCTTTAGAAAAATAATTCATCAGTACGCCAAACACAATTTTATCAAACAAAGTCACTTTCGTTTAAGAAAAAAAAGAAGTCAACTTTATACACGATGTATAATTTGGATTTTTTTAAAAATAATTAACGCGGTTTTTCCTATATAATTTTATGCTTATTTGCTGGGTAAATGTCTGAACATTTTTGTAAAAGTAAACTTTATTCAATTTTATTCTTTATAAAAAATAATTCATGAGTACGCCAAACAGAGATTTATGAAAAAAATTAGTTTTGTTTTAAAATCGGAATTATTGACTTCAACTTCGTTGTTGGATATTAAAAATAATAAACGCGGTTTTCAATATATAATTTCATGTTTATTCGCGAGATAAAAGTGTAAAAACAAGTTAAGTTTTTTTTTTTTTTCTGTATAAAGTTGTTTTATGACGGAATGAAATTTGGCCAGTGGCGTACTTTTTGACATCTTGGCGTCCTGACCTCCCAGAAAAGAATCACGCATATATATGTAGGCGTCCCGTAAAATTTTAAATTTTAGATATTATTTGAATCAAGATACTTTGAACAAGTAAATATTTGACAAAACGGGTCAATATTGATTACATTTTTTAAAAAAATATATTTTGCTTGAATTTGCATAAAAACCCTCATATTGATATTCTATAAAATTTGACTTACGAAATTACATAATGGGGATTTAAATTTACTACATTTTTGTAACAAATTAGCATAATTACAGATGTAAACAAAATAATTAGTCTATATTTTTACTTACGAAAATGCTTGGCAATGAATTTATAAGATGTCCTTTCTTTTGGAAATTCTGAATATCATGAAAATTCCAGTGTCTTTTAGGAGTAACGGAGATGGGAGAGAGAGTTTGCTAAGACTTGACCGGTCGGTTGGCTATACCCTAGACTACAAGCGTCAGATTTTATGGTCTCCACAATATTTTTAGTATATCAAAAATAATTTATTGCCTGTTTTCGGCCACGCAAAAGTTTCGGCCACGGCAAATCAAAAAGGATCCGATAAAGCTACGCCTGGCACTCTAGCTGGAAACCGAGTGTAAACTTACCAGTCCCCATAAAACAGTCATTTTTAAATGTATAATTCGTAAGGTTTCTTCATTTCCTTTTACTTTATTTGTTTTTCTTTCTTCAGAAATTTAGTTAGATTGTTAACGAAGGTATTTTTTCATCTCCAAATTTTCATTTTTTTGCAAGGATCTGCCCGTACTTGTGTCCGGCAGTCCGCACAGCTATCAGAAAACCACAATTCAATATTCAGTACTTGGAGGGCCGCATGAATACCTTTGGCGGACCGCATGCGGCCTGCGGGCAGTAGTTTGCTCACCCCTGGTATACATTAACATGCTATTATGAAAATCGATTTTTTTTTGTGTAAAATATAAAACGATTTTATTTTTTAAATATAAATTTAAACAAACATTTTGCCACGTTTCTTTTATAAGCATTATAATCCAAGGGGAATAACTTAAAAATTATATTTTTAGAATTACCTCCCGTAATTTATATTTCGATCGAAGAATTTAACTAGATTTTCCACATATGTATTATATATTGTCTGTATTTTGTTACTAATTTTAATGCCGTATCCCGGGGTTCTACTGTAAATATATAAATTAGGCACCGCCAAAACTGGGGGGAGGGGCAGGTCAATACTTTTTGACGGACCGTCTTTTTAAAAATCTACCAAAAATCAGGTAATCATCCGATCAATACGAAATTTTCAGCGATTATTAAGAGAAGATTGAACTTTATAACAATGTACTTATTTTTCATAAACGATATTTATATATATATATATATATATATATATATATATTTGCTTACACCCCCCTTGTTTTGAAGTGGGAACAAATATGCTTAAAATAATCATCTGAAACCGAACACAACATATTGTGTTGTTGTAAGGGACAGAATTATAGATTAAAAAAAAACATTGTTTGCATACCTTATTTTGACGTCTGAATATCAGAACTTCGATTGTGTTTAATTATCCCGCTTTTGAGTTTTGAAGTGTGAAATTCGGTGAATATGTTAAGTAAAATGATTAATTTAAGTTAAGCAAAACAAAAAATTTTTTTTTAAATATTTATACGAAAAAAGCCATTTTAAAATCTTTGATAAATAAATTAACAATTTCTTTTTTAGCGAGCTGAATAATGCATGACTATTATTAAACAGGGCATGCTTTGAAGAATCGATACAAAAAAAATTCGATAAATATTGTGCCCTTTGTGTTAAAAATAGCATCATTTTTTCGATCCCGTTTGAAAACGTTTGCCGCCTTTCGACTACGGTGGACCAAACGCGCTGAAATATTTTTTTTTATTCTGCTTTAAATTCCCCCCCCCCACTATTTTGGGGAGCCTGGCCGCCAAACACATACACATTAAAAACCAAACTCATACAAATGGTCACCCATCTGGTACTGGCCAGCCTCAGCGTTAATAATACATTGAAATTTTCGTCACTAAAAAAAAGTTTTTTTGGCCTGTTTAGTCTTCCATAGT
This sequence comes from Euprymna scolopes, assembly GCF_053919585.1. Lineage (NCBI taxonomy): Eukaryota > Metazoa > Mollusca > Cephalopoda > Sepiida > Sepiolidae > Euprymna > Euprymna scolopes. The sequence continues at coordinate 114,203,873 of NC_136490.1, read as the reverse complement.
TTGCTTCTTATCAAACGCAAACGTAAACAGTGTCGATCTAGACTCTAGATCGACGCGAAATAACTAGTTACCTATATGAATAAGTGGAATTATTTGAAATCCAGGTACTTATATTATAATATTTTTGCATATTCTCTTAGAAAATCATCCTAAATCTTAGTTAGACAATAAATCAATAAATTAATTATTTCAAAAACCTTCTTTTTTTTTTAAATATTTATGTATCGTTTTTTGTGCAAGACAAAAAATGTCAATTGTTAACTTTTTGGGAAAATTTAACATTTAAAATTTAATTAAAAATAGTAGAAAAAGTTTTACATTATTCTGTTTTCCATATGATAAAATTCAGGGTTTTATCTTTCTGGAAAAAAAAAGTTACTCAGTATTAATGGATTTTAATAAATGTAATTTCGTTTTAAAAAACAACAACAACTTGATTTTGCGGCCATTTTTGGCGGTGCCTAATATAAATATTACATTGAACTTCTTAAATAAGGATGGGTATATATAAAAAGGTGTAGGGGACTAGGATATATAAATACCCCAATCCCGTTACAAAAGAATAATTAAACGAATGGGAATTGAAGGAAACAAAGACTCAATTAATGGATAAGATAAATGTCGTTTATTTGCTGTTGAAAGAAATGAACGTTTTAGTTATAACATGTCCGCGCGTATGTAACCCATGTTCGTTACAGGACTGGTGTTGTAGCAAGAATAGGAAATGTGTTTTCATCTCAAGTTCGGGTCACTATTGTTTGTTCGCGCGTGGGAAGAGAAATAAATGTTGTAGGAAAATTGAGAATGGTAGTCCAGCGTGTAGACCAAGAAGAGGATATTAGAGTTTTAATCAGTTAGTAGTCAGCTACGCGAAGGTGTTCTTAGTGGCCAGTAGTAGATGGAGAGAGAATGAGTGAGAATGTATACATACAGTCTTTAGCTCGTGCCCCATACATAGTAGGAAGTGGGCGTGAGGTACGCGTGCGCGCGCGCCGAAACGGCGGCGGCTTGTAAGCCCAACCTCTCTCGTTGAGAGTTGGTCCTAAAGAGGATTAGAAACCGATTGTCTCCATGTTTTATACTCGCTTCTGGAGTGTCTTTTGCGCATGTGTATTTCCTTAGAAAGCGGAAGTGACGTCGTCCATGTGTGTGTTCGTGTTCGCGTGTGTGAGTACATGTGTAAGCGTGTGTGTATATATACGTGAATGTGAGTGTATGTACGCGAACGTGAATATGTGTACATGTGTGGACGTGGGCGCGTATGTTTGTGTGCGCGTATGTATATGACAGCTTGAAATATGAATGTGTGTTTTTTTTGTGAGACTTGGAAAGGGCTCGTACAAAGGAAATATAATTGAATAAAAAATATTTCCACAACTGTTTGAACTCTGAAATCTTCATGACGAACTCCAGAATCTAAACGGTATTCTGAACAGAGCCAATGCGATAATTAAGCCAGTCCTCGCAAACATGCGACTGGAGTCTTCGACATAGTGGGGAACGTTTAAAGACTAAAAGTACGACTAAATATTTATTAATTAGAACTTTTACTAGACAATCCATTCGTTATGTCTATTAAATAATTGACAATCGCTTAGTAATGTCTGTTAAATAATTGAAGTTATTCAAAGTTTACTTTAGACACAATCGAAATTTTCTTTCCCTCGTGTAAGTCTTGATATTCATTGTACGATGTTTCTGACAAAGGGGTATATTAAATAGTGATGTGCATATTTATCGAATATGTGTTTATTGCTGTTGAGATATGACGGGATACATTCATGACAAGGAGGATACATTTATAACAGATGAAGGAGACATTTATATTCTTGGTACATCATGACGACTGTGATGATAACTCTTTCATCATGTTATAATACGGAGCTGGGAGAGAAATTTATACAGTCTTTTAACTCTGCAATAAAAACGTGGGAACAAACCAATGTAGTGTATGAATTCAAATGCTCTCTCTATCTATATATATGAATCATACATACATTGGGCATAAGTCAACAACATTGTCCCGGCGAATAATCACCATCCATTCAAACAATACTAGCACTATATATCAACATTTAATAAAAGAACACAATTGTCTCCCCTCCACTTTAGAAAAATTCTCGTCGACACCACAGCAATTATTGTATTTATTTGCTTCCCCACCAAAGCAAATTAGGCACAAGGCCGTTTTTAATGTGGGGTAAAAACCAGCTCCCCTAAAAGTAGGCAAAAAGAGGGCACTCTGGTTACCAAAAATAATAATTGTCCCAGTATAGAGGGTTTCCCCTCCATTGACTGGTATAAATTATCTTTATCTGCAGAACAGATACTACACTTTGATCCCGGCCCGAAGGCCTAGAAAACAGAAAAAAGGCAAGCCTGCCAATTATACATCGTAAAAATAATCTTAAAAAATTAAAAATTCTTGCAGTGTCATACATTAAACCCCATCACCCCACTAGAAATAATATTGCATTCGAGCAAAGCAACAATGTGTTAAAATGTCTTGCGTAGCGCGTAATAGGCGGAATTTGCCAACAGTGCCCACGAACATGCTGATTTTAATACTCGAATTTTTAATCGACCTATATTTTAATCGATTTCTCATCGACTTTATGCATTTTAACTTACCGTCACCTAACGCGGTTTTATGTATATTTTACTTTTCACGTTTTTAATTTGCATTTTCGCTCCTTTGCGCTTTTACTTCCTCAACACCTGAAGATGATTCGTGGACGAACCAAAAGCGCTCGTGACAGTGACAATTATGGAACCTTCATTAATATTTTCGATTTTGATATAAAAAAGATTACACGGAACATCGAAAAATTAAAAAAAAAAAAAAAAAGAAACATAAAACAAAGTGTCTCCGTTGCATTTAATAATATTTGCTTGAATGTATATATATGTACACACACGCACACACAGCACACACATATACATGTATATATATATATATATATATATATATATATATATATATATATATATATATATATATATATATATATAATGGCTCTTCAATGTGACTAGATTCGAGAACGTATGGAGAAATTTACATCTAATACTTTACCTCTACAGTACTGCACGCATAATAAGGCTAGCGTATTTCCTTCGCCCTCCTGATTATCAAGAGAACACTATTCTTATATGAATAGTAACGTTTAATAAATATCGTCATGTTAGCAGTTTTGACTTCAAAGATAAATTTGAAATATTTCAGTATAAAAAAAACAAAACAAATGATCAACATAATGTCTGCACTGTTGTGTTCTAAAAAAACCCACTCAACTTAAATCTTTAAAATACTAAAAAAAAAATAAAAAATAATTTCGATAGCTAAACTTTTAAAAATATATTCTTTGCTAGTGTATCTTTTATTTCACTTATTTTTTTTTTAATGAAACGATAAAAATCTTTTTTTTTTTAAATGTCGCTTTCTTACATTCTAACCATTCAAAATAAATCAACGCGATGATTGTCTTTAAAATTCTTTCTACTCTATTTGAAAGCTTAAAATTATTACTACAACAGCAGCAGCAACAACAACAAAAACTACTACTACTCTACTACTACTACTACTAATAATAATAATGCTACTACTACTACTACTACTACTACTACTAATAATAATAATAATAATACATTTTCAACACCAATGCTATGATCCCCACTTGGCCCCAATGGATATCAACGTTTTTCTTGTCAAAGAAACGCTCTGTTGCAACCAACCTTTTAGAATAACCTTCACTGCTAACCTGAAATGGAAGACTAACATCAAATCTATTGCCAAATCCTCTGGAAAAAATGTTACGTAATTTTAACGCTCAACCACCTGCACAAGAGTCAAATACAACTTCAAACGGAGTAATATGGCGACATCTGGAGATGAGCTCCTCGGGGCACTCTATCATGCCTTCACAGAGTTCAAAATCGACTTCGAAACCTAGTGGGTGGTGCCTTTTTCTCCTCTCTGCAACCTCTTTCCCCATAGAAGAGTCGTTGCGAGCATATTGCTGCCCGCTCGTTGATCTAATAATAAGGGCTCAACTGAGCTTCAATCTATTGAAAACTTTCATTAAAAGAACTTATCTGGCTACAACCAATACCAACAATTTCCGCATTCTCCATTTGTGCCTAAATTTAAACGGAAATTTCATAAACAAAGCCTCTTTCCTAGAACTACCCGTCTGTGAAACGCTGTTCCACCGGCCTGCTTTCCAGCTGTCTACAACATAGTCGTTTTCAAGTCCAATATAAACAAGTTCTTGCTGAGACGCCCTCTGAAATAATCAAATTCTAAATATGTCCACCACTAACAATCACCACTCTGTTGTCCTAGTGACCATGGTACATTAATTAACCCTTATTCTCGAGTGGCTTTCGGACCACGATAAATTGTGACTCCTTTGTAAAATAGAAATCTTTAAATAAAAAATATGTCCTGTATGATTTTTCGTACTACCTCAAATGCTTTTTGTGAGAGATGCCATTCTATACGCATTTTCTATAGGTAGTTTTAAATTGCATGTATTAAAAATATTTAAGCAAAGTAAATATATTCATAAAGATTTAATTTAATATTATTTTTCTAAGGGAACTTATAGATGTGTATTTGTTCTTTTGTGAAAGTCAAGGAAAGAAAATACTAAAATTATCTTAAAAAAAGAATCGATATTAAAATTATTTTTATTTTGTTACTACAATTTAAATTGCGAAGTGATTTGAAAACTACAATTCTAAAAATGGCCATCTTTTGAAAATAATATTGATAATGTTTTTTTTTTTTAAATAACTACTAGACACTGTGTTCCTGCAAACAGCTAACGAGTTCGCCGAAACAAGTTTACATCTTTTAGATCCTAAAAAGTATCGATAAAAATTATTTACGTGTTCTTTATATGTGCTGATTCGTGCGTCCGAAAAGTACAACAGGGGAAGCAAATCTGAAAAATTATATAAGAAGTGATTTCCCTTTAACCAAGGTGAAAAAAAAAATGTTATGGTTACATTTTCAAGAATTGTTTTATATTTTACAAACATTGATTTGCATAAAATATCATAACCATTTTTTATGAAAAAAGTTTTTTTTTTTATTAACAGACTCTAGTTTAAATTACTATGGATACTTACTAAGTTAACATATCACAGACTTAGCACTTTACACAAAACAATTGATGATTAACGGAAAAATGCATTAAATAACCACATTTATTAATCCATTAAATATTCAAACAAAGCATCAAAAAACTGAGTGTAATCCGTCACAGGAAGTTAATATCAAATAAGATTTGGGTTTATGCAAATAAGATTTTTACTTACAAGTTTATCATTTTTTTTTTTTTTTTTTTTGTTGAAAATGTATTCATTATTTTCAAGTTTTGTGTTTATAACCCAAAAGTTAACTGAGCAATTTCGTAGAGACCATTACTCACACAAACCGTACTTTATCACTCTCTCTCTCTCTCTCTCTCTCTCTCTGCATATATATATATATATATATATATATATATATATATATATATATATATATATATTAGAATATATATTAGAATATATATGTATATTAGAATATATATATATATATTAGAATATATATATATATATATATATATATATATATATATATATATATATATATATATATATATATATATATATATATATATATAGTGATGGGTCGATTCCAATATTTTTCCAATTCCGATACAATTACCGATTTCGTACTAAATTCCCTATTCCGATAAAATTACCGATTCCGATTCCGATTCTTTATAAATCTCTAAATATTTAAATATAAAAGTGTTATTTTGTCCAGATTACCGTAAAAACACATCTTATTATTACAACAAGCAACGGAAGATGTTTTTTAAACCAAAATCAAATTAAAAAAAGATTATTTAAGGAATCGGTTTTGGCATCGGAAAATAGGCTAATTTTTTTTTTCGATTCTGATACCGATTCCGATACCACATAAACTCCGATTTTTCAGAATTCCGATTCCGATAAATCGTTCCCAAACTAATATATATATATATATATATATATATATATATATATATATATATATATATATATATATATATAGTGAATGAATGGCAACCAATCTATCAAAATGAAATAAAGGCGCGTTTCGAGATGATTAAAACCTGAAAATTGAATTGTAAATAAAATATATAAATCTGTCTAAAAAACAGGTAAAAGGAATGCATAAGGTAGGAGGGGGGGCTAAAGAAAAGGTAAATTGGAAGTACACATAATCTATAATATTATATCTAAATAACATTGATAATTCTTAAATCACTGAAAGTAAAATAATGTTGAATTTTTTTTTGGTACCAATAATAGTGCCCTCCCCCTGTTTACATTTCTTGTATTTGATTTTTTGTATTTCGTATTTTTTTTTTTTTTTTAGTTTCGTACATTTTGGGTTTGTACGAATTATAAGAACCAGTGTTATTTTTTTCATTATATGTTACTTTGGCGTTTTTTAAATTTAATGCCCGCAAAGGGAAAAATTTGCAACTAATTTTATTGTGAATAAAACCTCTTCTTCGTTTCAAAGTAAGACCGTTATATTTTATTCTTTACCCCCACCCCACCCTACCTTTTATTTCATGCTGTCATTTTTTTCAGGTTAATTACTTTAGCGTCGAATTTATCTGGAAGCAAGATAAATTTCCGACAATAAGAATTAGATTTTACTTAAATATGCATTTAACCAATTGAAAGTACAAGAACATATTTTTATGTGATTAGGATACTTTGTAATCTAATTATTAGGGAATTAGGATCTATTCAATGTTAAACCAAAACTAAACTTAATTAGGTAACTAGTTCGAGAAATGTTTATTAATACTAAATTGTCGAATATTAGATTGGTAATATGTAAAACGTGAACTTTAAAATATTACTTTCAAAATAATAATTATAATAATAATAATATTGATAAATAAAAGATAAATGCAGATGTAAGAACTTATAAATTTAGAATTAGATATTAAGCAGAAATTAATTATAACTTAATGACTTATGCACATCGAGTGAAATAGTTTTAATACTAACATTTCATATACAACGTATTAGTTAATAAATTTATAATAGACACTGAATTAAAAATAGAATAATATTAAGTGAAACACATTAGAACTGTATAAACATTACTTATAAGTGGAATTAAAGGATGGAAAATGTTAAGTATAATAAAAAATGAATGATAAACAAACTAAGTTGATATATCGATGGATTTGTTCAAAGGGCGATAACTCTATTATAGTAAAAATAAAATTAATTTTAACTTTTTTTCGCTTAAGGAAAATAATTGACGGTATAGGATTATTTAGCGAAATTATACATCTCAACCAAACGTAATTATAGGTTTAGAATAAACTAATACTAAGAATTATAATTGAAGTAATAATAAACTTGATTACAACCCTTAAGTGAGCTAATAATGTATAGTTTCGAATTCAAATTATTAAATAATTTTATATAACCGGATTTAAAAACAAAAATTGTTTTTTAATTCTTTAGTTTCATATATGAAAACATGAACAACAGAGAAATCTTGATATTTTATTAACGTTATTATTTCGAAATTATTTTTTAACATGGGAAGTGTGGGATTTAAAATAAACAACAAACAAAAGAACAATTGGGACGCTGAAATATTAACGTAATTATTTCGAAATTATTATTTAACATGGGAAGCGTGGGGGTTTAAATAACTTAAACGTAGTACAGATATATCAAAATTTGAATTTAACTATAATAGTGCACATTTACCTATAAGTATGGCCAACTACTTATAATTCAGTAACGGTAATTTTTTTTCAAAAATATCAATTATAATAAACAGAACGACTCAAAGAAATCTATCTATATTCTTTTTTCATTTTAATATATTTTCATAGAAATGTTTCTGTTATGTCAAAAAAAAACGATTTTCTTTGTCACAAGTGTCACGCTCATACATGAATTCCATAGCTAATATAACATACTGACCCAACGGGTCACGGGTATTTTATTATATATATATAAGTGAACGTGTCTGTGTGTGTGTGTGTGCGTGTGTGTGTGTCTGTGTGTGTACATTTCCCTACTCAATAACTCTGTCAATTTTAAGTCTACAGACTCGAAATTTGATATACAGGGTACTGAGATTTGGTAAAATCTTTGTAATCCATTTTCGGCCAAAAATTTGGCTGTTAAGGGGTTAATGTTGAACGATTTGACCTCTGAGAACTCTACCAAACTCTTCAGCCAATTTTGGGTCTAAACACTTGAAATTTTAGATATAGGTTCCACGGACAGGGATCTAACTTAACAACTTGATTTGACCCCCAAACAATATGTGTGTGTGTATATCTGTATATGCATATATATATATATATATATATATATATATATATATATATATATATATGGGCAAACAGTAAATAAAATATGTTAAAAAGCACTTTGAAATGAGTTAAAAACATATTTAATCCGAAAAGGAAACACTAGATAAATGGATAGTCCTTAATCCGCGGAGTTTCGAAGAAATACTTTCCTTCTTATCCGAGGGTAGGAATTAGCAAAATGCGGGATCGGATTTTGCATGCAGAAGTATTTGATGAAACAACAAGTAAGTCAAGATCTTACTTGAAAACAAAATAAGTTAAGCAGAGGGAATATGGTAAAGAAAAGGGTGATTACACGTGAATGGATAGTCTGGTGGAAGATAAAAAATCCAGTGACGGTAAAATCCAAATATAAAACTTCAAGAAAGCTAAAAGAATTTCCATTTGTACAAGTAAAATCCAAGGAAATCCCGTAATTAGAAGAATATGGTCCATAATAATCCAAAGGCAGAAATCCATGGAATAATTCACAAACATGTGTGCAAGGAAAAAAAATAATATTAATAAAAGAAAAATAAGATGTGCTTTTCACTCTACTTCCGAGAGATAACTATAAATAACTATATATATATATATATATATATATATATATATATATATATATATATATATATATATATATATATATATATACAGTGAGAGAGAGAAAGAGAGAGAGAGAGAGAGAGAGAGAGAGAGAGAGAGAGAGAGAGAGGGTAGCAGATTGATATACAATACGCTGATTATTTAAAAAAAATATGCAACTTCCCCAAATTCTCATATTTTTCGTCACGATTCCACAGTTAAATTTATTGCATATCGTTTTTTCAATTAAGTAATTAAATGATATGCTGATAAAACTATTTTTATATTGATGATAAGATTTTTAGGATATATGAAATATATTTAATTCAATAAATAATGTTGGAATTTAATTGGAAAAATATATTGAATTAATTATTAGAATCGTTTTTATTTTCCATGAAATTTTCTAATTAAAAAAAAATTGTATCCTATTTTGTAAGTTTATATTTGATACACAGGTAACTTCGGGTCGTTTTGTTAGTTATGCATAGCGTTCTCATTTTAGTGATTTACCTTATTTCCGTATTTCCCTGCTGTCGAACGAGAGCTGAGTAAGACGGAATGTTGGTTTTTGATGTGGGGAAAATAAAGCATTCTTTATTAGAATAAAAATTATTAAAAAATACCTCAACTAACAAATATACTCCGTTACTGATTGAGAACTGCAAATACGAAATCAAGACCCAGATCAGATAATACACATTGATCCTATATTAGTTAATGTATTTATTTGCCCCCCACCAAATCAAATTAGGCACAAGGCCGTTTTTAATGTGGGGTAAAAACCAGCTAAAAGTAAGCAAACAAAAAAAAATCCTATATAAGTATCTTTGACATTATGCAAGTTTTACAGTAAGACAAGGCAAATACTATCCAAAACATCAAGTCAAAGTTGTGCTTCATTTTCTCCATTTTATTCTCAAACAATTGTATATTTTTTAATACGTTTATTAAAACCTTCATAGTATGGCAAAATTTATAAGAGAATATGTAGCATAAGGCCAAGTTTTTTGTGAGATAGCATAGGTTGAATGTCATCCTCATTATCTATTCTTTAATCTAGTTTTATAGAACAAAATACCATATTTATTCTATTTGTAAAGCCTATTATCCCCATATATATATATATATATATATATATATATATATATATATATATATATGATGATGATGATTGCAACGTCTTGTCAGACGTGTGCCACTCCCTCAGACACTTAAAGTCCATAACCCCCAAAATGCTTCTTTTTTTTAATTTTTATTTTTTATTTTTAGTCCTACTGGTGAATTCACACGCTCAAGCAGGCATGACACTGAAGATGGTCATTGAGATCAATTATTTCATGCTTCCAGCATTTCAAGCCTCCATGCGTCACAACTTTTCCATCGTCGCTGGACCATTTTTATAGACAAATGCCTGAGGGAGTATCTATACACAGATTATGTTACAGAATCTTAGCTTTGTACGACAGCTAAGTCTCTCTCTCTCGGTTCAAAATTTTGAGATCCAGCAACAAGCAAGAGCAAGATAGCCAACAACAAGTTAAACTGCAGACCAGATTAATGCGGGTACTGGTTTCCTGCTTTATATTTTTTTTTAAATCAGAGATTTGCTTCTCCTAGAAAGGTTGCCTTCACCATAGCTTACGGGAGCCCTATCCACCCCAACGCACACATACATACACACACACACACGGTGCTAGTTGGCCGTTGACCCGGAAAAAGGGTTCATTCGCCCTTTGGAAGGTCTTGTTTTTAATCCTTCAGGGAGACAAGCAACCCTCCTCACCAAGCAAGTCTGGTGGGGGAACCAGTTTAGTCGCCGGTGACCCGACCATGAGGCAGGTAGTACTTGGTTACATGGTACCAGTAGCATATGACATGACTTGACACACATATATATGCACATATATAGACACACGTGTGCACATACACACGCACACACATATATACGCACATATATATACACATATATATATATATATATATATACACACACGCACACACACGCACGCACGCACGCACACACACACACACACACACATATATATATATATATATATATATATATATATATATATATATATATATATATATAATTCGTAATCCTGCTGTTTGTTTGATTGTTTATTTGTTTACAAGTTATATATTTTTATTTACTCTGAAAGTTGACAACAACACAGTAATAAACAAAAAAATTAGACACAAGGCCGATCAAAAATTGGAGAGAGGTTCGTCCTATCTAAGATTCCCAAATTATATTGGGATTGGGAAAAAGAAAAAAGATCAAAAAATAAAGTCAAAATGTTAGTAGGACTTTTTCAACCCTCTCTGGTTAGGACGCCCACTGTTTTCCGGCTTGGTATGGGCCGAAAAACAAACAAGCCGCCCTCCATATGGGGCTTAAGTTCTAGGCAGGGTTAAAAAAACTAGAGTTGGAGGGTATGTGAAGTTTGTCCAAGATTACTTAATGGGGTAACGGGAGACGAAAAAGAAATGATCGCGGTGTGGGCATCTTGGAGGTTTCCTATCCGGGATGGAGGGGGACATTCACTCGGCTAGCTAAGAACCTAGTTTATACATTTGTTTCAGTGTTCTATAGTCCGGCAGAATTTGGAACCGTGTGCGCCATGCTTAGGCGGGAACACGAACCCAGCTTGACACCTCTACGCACGCTTGATTGAGAACTTTAGCTAGGATCAACATAGACTAGCAAAGGTACAGTGACAAGAATGACTATATTGATCCATCTTCGGTCAAAGACCTCGGTGTGCAATCTTTTCCTATCAAATCTGAGCTTTACCTTTAGCCGGTGCTTGAAGAAGGGGACCAGATCCTGATCAGCAAAAGATTCAACCCCGAATAATCATTGCTATACTATTTCATTTACTCCTAAATATTGTATGATTCTTGCATATTTTACGATGAAGAGTTAATCTCATTTGCATATTACATTAAGAAAAATCCACACTTCGATAACAAATATCTTAATATCAATTTATTTTTATTCATAACTAAGATAAGTTTCGGTGTTTTCTAGGTGCTTGTTAAGATAGAGTCGACAAATCGATCTGTTTAAATATGTCGTTTTAAGCAAAATCAATACTACGTACTTACTTGTCATGTCGAAAATATTAATATATTCAAATATTACGAAAATTTATCGAGTAGAACAATTACTAATGTGTTTTAAGTGAAATAAAGATAGACAACAATATTGCAGCCAGGAACAAGTAATCTAAAATATTATTTCCGAGTTATGCCCCTTGTGTGTAGACTTTTACTGTTTACTTTAGAACATCTAAGAAAAATGCAATTTTACAGAATTTTCCGTGAAAAATACTTTTTATGATAAATAACTTTCTACTCAATGAATGTTCGTAATTTTGGGATATATTAATATGACAAGTAAGTACGTAATATTGTTTTAGCTTTACAGGACACATAAACGAATAAAACAGATCATGAAATTACTCCAAATAGTGAGCCGTTAACATTTAAATAAATTTGGGAGGGTCCTGCTAGTCACTATACTTAGTATTTTATTTATTTATTTTTTTAGAAATCTGTCTTTTTGTTTGTTTGCTTTAAACGACATATTATAAAGAATCTATCTGACAATTATATTTTAAGAAACACCGTTTTATTATAGGGATTGGTACTCTGTGTTTTTTTTGTTTTTTTAATAATTCGGACAATTCTGATCTAAATTTTTTTAACTGTGACTTTTCTTTTGTTTCCACCAAATTATTATTATTATGATTATGATTATTATTATGATTATGATTATGATTATTATTATGATTATCATTATTATTATGATTATGATTATGATTATTATTATTATTATTATTATTATTATTATTATTATGATTATGATTATTATTATTATTATTATTATGATTATTATTATGATTATGATTATTATTATGATTATGATTATGATTATTATTATGATTATGATTATTATTATTATTATGATTATGATTATTATTATGATTATGATTATGATTATTATTATGATTATGATTATTATGATTATTATTATTATTATTATTATTATTATGATTATTATTATGATTATGATTATTATTATGATTATGATTATTATTATTATTATTATTATTATTATTATTATTATTATTATTATTATTATTGGTTCATAAGGAGCTTTCACACAGGTCATCAAAGATCTCATTGAATACAGCTTATGATCTTCCCTGGAAGCTGAGTGACAAGCCTCCACAACTTTTCCAGTACTCTCCACCTCCTTTGATAACATTTGCAAATAAATTTGCATTATCGCAACAGCTGCTTACCATTGTTTTCTCGTTAGCAGCGGGCATTAGTCTTCACTAGAATTTGAGTGGCAATACCCCTCCCTAAGGTCTCGGTTCTCTTTGCACTTATACAGTGGAGGTCTGGCCAGTGCTCACTCCTCGGTCTTTCCTTCCTCCTTGACTACTCACTCTTTTTTTTAAGGGGGGGGAACTGATGTGGTAATGGTGGATGGGTGGGGTTAGAGTATTATAAATATGCAGCTTCAATGTTCTTCGTTCCATATCGCGCTTCATGTTTTGCTTTGTAGCAGTTTGTCTGGTCTGAACTCGTGGTTCATGTGTGTTAGACTCCACATTCAAGAGTTTTCCTTAATATTACAGCTCTTTTCATTATTGCTGTTCGTTGTATTTTTCCAGTCATTCCTCTGATTCCAATTTCTCCCATTCTTTTGTCAAAGTTTTTCGGGATTATTCCTAGTGCTCCTACTATTATAGGTATTATTTTGATTGTCTTCATCTTCTATATCCCTTTCAGCTCTCTGGCTAGCTTTGTGTATTTGCTCCGTTTCTCCTTTATTATTATTATTATTATTATTATTATTATTATTATTATTATTATTATCTATATATTAATACGATAGCGTGTGTGTTCTTTTTTTGTTTCACGTTAACATCCGAGTCGTTTAATTATGTACTTCCATTTCTTGTCAATTTCTTTACCAAGAATTCTTCATAAGTTTTCGTTTCGGTTTCGATTATGGCTGATGGCACTTAAGTCATCTATTCCTTTTTTTTATAAGTAATTTTGTCAAGAACTCTTTATAAGTTTTGGTTTCGGTTTCGATTATGACTGAAGGAACTCAAGTTTATATATTTATATATATATATATATATATATATATATATATATATATATATATATATATATATATATATATTCATAAGTTTTTATTTCGGTTTCGATTTAAGCTAATGCACTCAAGTCATATGTATATGTACATGTACACACACACACACACACACACACACACACACACACACACACACACACACACACACACAAACATATATATGTTTCCTTTTTGAAATCGCAACTTTATAACATATAAAAATCGATAGAACATTAACTCTATAATAATATATACGAACTCTGCAAGAATTAAAATATCATACTTAAGCGTACTTTACGATCAGATTTTACTCGGCGTTCGTGCCAGTTTAGATAATTACTTTTGTAGTTTTAACAAAAAAGCTAACATAATGTCATAGCGTCTCTATTTACACTGAACATCTACACAATGCCAACATCAATATATTGCATGTGAATGAGTCCCCTGTGGAATTTCTACAGGTCCTGCTAGTTATTATTATTATTATTATTATTATTATTATTATTATTATTATTATTATTATTATTATGTTAAGATAATAATTCCAAATTCACTTTGATTTTTATAATATTATTTGTTATTAATTGAGCAATCTTTTTTTTATATAAAACTATAAAATCAATTTTTAATATATGAGGAATGTATCTCGTAAAAAAAATTACAAAAACAACAAAACCAAGCAATCAAATTAAAAACAATCATCCTGAATCAGTTGATGAGAGAATTAGATTTTTTTTTCTTGCAGAATTATACATAAGCAATATATAGAATTTTTACAATAATTAGAATTATCTTACTTCTCTTTTAAAGGTTTAAAATGTAAGGGAAATAACTTGTAAATAATTCTGTCAGAATTACCTCCCATTGCCTTCTATTAATTCTATTTATCTCTTATGTTGGTGATACTGATAAACTGAGTGCACTCTGCACTGCACAGTTTAGCAGACGTACCCAGCGTTATTTAAGTCTCACTATATATATACACCCATACGTATATATATATATATATATATATATATATATATATATATATATATATAACACGGAAATTACATAATTATCGATGCAATAATTTATTTCAACCTTATGGTATTTTCAAGCATCTAAACTAGACAATTACATTACATCAAAAATGTAATTGTCTGGTTTAGATGCTTGAAAATACCATAAGGTTAAAATAAATTATTGCATCGATAATTATGTAATTTCCGTGTTATATTTTTATGTTATTGCTCTGTTTGAGCTCTCATACCCGGATTTCCTCCTGGAATTATTCCATTATAACACTATATATATATATATATATATATATATATATATATATATATATATATATATATATATATATATATATATATATATATATATATATATATATACACACACACACACACACACACACACACATATATATATATATATATATATATATATATATATATATATATATATATTAGCAGGGAGACACGACGTTGGCCGGGGTTGAATGATAATATGATTATTGACGACTGTTTCCCACTCCCATCTTATTATTTGATCGAAATCAATGAAATCGCCCATTTTTCAATCAAATCGATTGATTGTTTGCTCTCCTTGTGAACTCATCGCGGTGCATCTAAAGGAAGGTACACATGCCTTCCCGCATTAACTTAGTCCACAATATATTTTAATATCCATTGCACCGTAGAGAACCTACCGTTGATTTTATAAAACTATTTTTCTTGTATAATGGCTTGAATTAAACTTTAAAATGCAAAAAGCCAAGTATCATGCTTCAGTTGTGCTCTAAACAGACAAAATTCATTTCGTACGCACCCCTGTTATGTCAAAGAATATACTGCTGATATTATA
The DNA here is from genome assembly GCF_053919585.1 of Euprymna scolopes. Taxonomy (NCBI): domain Eukaryota; kingdom Metazoa; phylum Mollusca; class Cephalopoda; order Sepiida; family Sepiolidae; genus Euprymna; species Euprymna scolopes. Next base: position 114,187,889 of record NC_136490.1, on the reverse strand, counting down.
TGTCGGGCCTTTCGGCTTGTGCGGTGATAAAACTTCTCAAATCCACTTGTGATGTTAGGCTGTGTAAGGTGTTTACTTTGGTCAATATCGTCTGTTCCTCCTTTAATTGGATTATTTCGATTATCGATTATTTCGATTATCGATTCTTCAAGAAGTATCGATAATCGATAATCGAAATAATCGATTATCGATACTTCTTGAGAAATTCCGATACAAAACTTGTCTAAGAACACTGGCAGGCGCATACAGTATCTTGGTGTGAAATTTCATAAAAATCAGCCCAGTTGTCTGAGAGTTCATGAGGAATGAACTCACACAGACACAGAAACAGACATGCAGAGAGAGAGAGAGAGAGAGAGAGAGAGAGAGAGAGAGAGAGAGAGAAGAATTTCTTTTTATATAATAGTATATATATATTAGGCACCGCCAAAAATGGCCGAAAAATCAAGTTGTTGTTGTTTTTTAAAGCGAAATTACATTTATGAAAATCCATTATTTCTGAGTAACTTTTTTTTTCCAGAAAGATAAAACCCTCAATTTTATCATATAGAAAGCAGAATAATGTAAAACTTTTTCTACTATTTTTAATTAAATTTGAAATGGTAAATTTTCCCCAAAAGTTAACAATTGGCGTTTTTTGTTTTGCACAAAAAAGTATATAAATAGTTAAAAAAAAAAAAAAAAAAAAAGGTTTTTGAAAGAATTAATTTGTTTATTTCTTGTCTAACTAAGATTTATGGTGATTTTCTATGAGAATATGCAAAAATATTGTAATATAAGTACCTGGATTTCAAATAATTCCACTTATTCATATAGGCAACCAGTTACTTCGAGTCGATTCGATTACTGTTTACATTTGTGCTTGATGAAAAGTTAACTACGGAAGACCAAAAAGTAAAAAAAAAACAACTTATTTTTCAGTGACGAAAATTTCAATGTATTATTAACGCTGAGGCTGGCCAGTACCAGATGGGTGACCATTTGTATGAGTTTGGTTTTTAATGTGTATGCGTGTGGGGGCCAGGCTCTCCAAAATGGGGAGGGGGGCAATTTAAAGCAGAATAAAAAAATATTTCAGCGCGTTTGGTCAACCGTAGTCGAAAGGCGGCAAACGTTTCCAAACTTGATCGAAAAAATAATATTTTTAACACAAAGGGCACAATATTTATCGAATTTTATTTTTGTATCGATTCTTCAAAGCATGCCCTGTTTAATAATGGTCATGCATTATTCGGCTCGCTAAAAAGAAATTGTTAATTTATTTATCAAAGATTTTAAAATGGCTTTTTTCGTATAAATATTTAAAAAAAATTTGTTTTTGTTTTCTTAACTTAAATTAATTATTTTACTTAACATATTCACCGAATTTCACACTTCAAAACTCAAAAGCGGGATAATTAAACACAATCGAAGTTTTGATATTCAGACATCAAAATAAGGTATGCAAACAATGTTTTTTTTTTTTTGATCTATAATCCCGTCCCTTACAACAACATAATATGTTTTTTTCAGTTTCAGCTGATTATTTTAAGCATATTTGGAACCCCCTCAAAACAAGGGGGGTTTGTAAGCAAAAAAAAGACAAATATATATATATTGTTTATAAAAAATAAGTGCAAAGTTATAAAGTTCATTCTTCTCTTAATAATCGCTGAAAATTTCGTATTGATTGGATAATTAACTGATTTTTGGTAGATTTTTAAAAAGACCGTCCGTCAAAAAGTACTTACCTGCCCCCCCCCCCCCCCCAGTTTTGGCGGTGCCTAATATATATATATATATATATATATATATATATATATATATATAGATTGATAGATAGATAGAATTTGTGACACTAGAATAACGTTGAGTAAGTCTGCTAAGTATATTATTTTAAAGAAGATTGCTATTTTGTATTGGTTTAAACGATTCAAGCTATTATATTCATCTTGTTATTGTTTAGGTATGGGGGGAAAAATATCCGAAAAAAAAAACCTCCCACTAAAACACTAAATTAAAAGAGGCTTACCATAATAATTTTTATTTAATTTACGTTTGAATTTGAATTATGTTTGAAATATAAAACACCAAATCTAATCTCCAGAAAGAATGAAATGTATATTTAGGTTTTTAAAAAATTACAAAGAAAAATATTGTCACGGTAATTAAAAAAGAATCATTTAAATTCAAGTTCTATTTTTTACTCGGAAACTGTTAGTATTAAAATCATGTATTTCATCAATGCATATATTTAGGGGCTTTTAATTTACTTGAATTCAATTCAATTCAATTACATTCAATTCAATTTAATTTGATTTAATTTAATGTAATTTGGTTTAATTTAATTTGATTTGATTTAATTTAATTTGATTTAATTTGATTTGATTTAATTTAATTTAATTTCATTTAATTTGATTTAATTTGATTTAATTTGACTTGATTTAATTTGATTTGATTATATTTAATTTGATTTAATTTAATTTGATTTAATTTAATTTGATTTAATTTGATTTGATTTAATTTAATTTGATTTGCTTTGATTTGATTTAATTTGATTTAATTTTATTCCATTTAATTTAATTGTTAACAAATATTTTTTTTGTTTTTTTTTCCATAAAAAAGCAAAAATAAATTCATGCGTTCCTTTTATATTTAAAAATATAACTTTGTAAAGGCATTTTTTGTTTACACAAAATAATACATTTTTACTTAAGAATAAAAAATAACATAGTTAGCAGTAAAAAAAAAAAATATCTGAACATACCTATAGGGAGAATAGCCTGAAAATGATGATTATTTTACGTTAAATTTATATAAGAAACTCATTTCCTACTTTTAATTAAAATAAATAAACTTAATTTTTTTTTCTTTCTAACAAAATTTTAAAAGGTGTGTTCACATGTAATCGCATTAAAAGCGTGATCTCATTTGTAATGTGTGAATTAACTGAGACTGCCAACATAGAAATGTTTCATTACAATTATTTACTCACTAGAAGTTGTCCCACAAGTCATGATCAAATGTTGCTCTTTGCGAACAACTTGAGGTCTTCTCTAGAATCTGAGTGACAACAAGTCTCCCCAGATTTCCAGTACAATCAACCTCTTTCGATAAACATTTACAAAATAAATTTACGTTACTGCAACAGCCGCTTACCGTTGATTTGTCGTTGGCAGCGACCATTGGTTTTCACTAGAATTTGAGTGGCAACAAGCCTCCCAGTTTTCCACTTCTCTTTGCACTTAACCATCGAAAGTCTGGTTAGTGCTTTCTCTCCTAGGTCTTTCCATTTTCCTTGACCCTTCTAATTTATTTGGTGTGATGCCACTTTATGGTGACAAATCCAAACACAAAGAAGGGGCCGATATCCTACAGCTATACCGTTGATTCCATGTGATGTTCCTTTGCTCTTTACACCTGTAGCCGTTTGTATGCTCAGTTTGTGTCTGTAATGCATGTGTGTTAGTTTCATCGTTCAAGGGGTTTCTTTAATATTTCTGCAGTTTTCATTATTGTTATCCGTTGAATCTTCTCAAATGACGAGTTAAAAGGCCGAGTTACTTTGCCTCCAAGACGACCGCTTATCTCTGTTTTGCATGATAAACAGTATTCCAATTCTTTATACTACTAAACCCTAACCAAATCCCTGTACACCCTAATGTATATTAATACTGTATTCTTGCAAGTTATATCGTCTCTCCTGTTCCAACGGGACAACTAACCAATTGCTCTTCTCCACAAGTTGCTGTAAAAGCACATACTTTGCACGTACCATGCGAGAGGTGTTTAGCTTCCGGTCCTTAACTTTTGAAGGCTGACCTTTTCAAAATCGATAAATACTAAACATCTATAGATTTCTATTGTTAAGGCATAAATTAGCTTAACATATATTCATAAGCTTTAATTTATCTATAAAATAGATATTTATTAGCCATAGTTTGTATTTAGATTTAAAGTAATCTATATTAAGTAGCAATTCTATATCTTTCTTTCCCTTAGAGGGGTGAAAGTACTGGTGATAGTTTTTACATGAAAACTAACACCTAAAGCACATTTTGAATCGTACCCTAACTTTTTATACTATAATTTTCCAATGTATTTAATAATCTGCAAACCATATTTAATCCTTGCTGAACCATAGTAGATATTTACCTTAAATCTTCACCGCATACTCATACATACTTCCATTCCAAACGTGTGAATGATCCACATCTTCCAATCTTAATCTTTTTTTGAGAAGTGTAACTTCAAAACAGATACTAATTATCTTTGATACTAACTCAATATCTTGGCACTAAACGGGGGAGGGAGGCCTCCCTAATCCTGGTCAACAAACTTCCTAGAGCTGGTGACTGGATCAAATCACCGGTTTGCAAACCTAAACCGCTTAAGGAGTAGATAGACTCTGCCTATAGCTCGGCTTCCATACTCCTTCTTTGCCTATTAGCCAGGACCAGAGGTGCGATCACAGAGACTCATTAAAGACGCCCAGTGCTTAGCCTTGTTTCCTGACTAGGGCAATAAGTGCTGTCCATCACATCCACCTTATCCCCTTCCTCTAAACCAGGACATTTTGGGGGCGCTTATTTACCATGTGTGCTGACATGATTGGGCTGGGCCACTCTTGTTTGATAAATTTGGGCAAAAGACTCTCTCGCGTTTTCTATAACCCTCTTGCAGTGGCTGCGAGCATTCCTGAAGCCAGTTTTAGTTTCTGAATATCTATTTAGTTAAAAGCAATTAAAATAGTTATTTCTGTGTGCAATGGCAACGGCAAATTCAAGAGCGTACCACGATTGGCTATTTGTTTTCAGTAGAAGAATTTTAGGATATGTAACTGCATATTCTAACTGTTAGCCAATCGGTTAAATCAGATGCTATAGAAGACATGCTTTTTTAATATTATTGGAATTTTTTTGTACCAATAATGGTGCATCCCCCCTGTTTACATTTATTATTGTTTATCTGGTTCTTATATATGATTTTTTGTATTTTGTATCCATATATTTTTTAGTTTCATATATTTTCGGTTTGTATGAAACTCCCTTTAATTTGGAGAAAAGAGAAATGCTAGCTCTGTAATGACGTCACGAGCTCAGCGCGTATTTCGTCCTCTTTTGAAATTCTGCTGACGTGGAGAGTGAACGTTTTCATTGCCCGGCGCTGAAAATGGAATTTTGGAGAGCCTCCTTCAAAGAAGTAAACCCGGCAAGAAATTAATACCCGGCTGTTTTAATCTTACTTGAGACAACCAAGTGATCGGTGGATCCCAGCGTAGACAGAGTAAAGAAGGGACCCAGTTCAGGCCAAGTTGTCATAAAAAGATCTCGAAGGCTTGCAAATTAACCATTAGCATCGAGAATGCGAATGGGTTTCTCAGTAATCTGAGAAATATATCAAAGGTAAGGAATAAATTGACAGAACCTTCCTTCATAATTTGTCTTGTTTGAGTGAACCGGCCATTAAACGTTATGAACTTTGAAATCCCCAACGGACGCAAATGTTAGCAGTTGGATGACAGACAGAACATAGTCAATTTTCTCTGTGATACTCTAAAACAGTCACTTCATCGTTGTGGGGACGATGTAGGCTAAATAAGAAAGCGGTGCTGTAAGTGCAGTTCGAGAGCACATGTACGGTAGTTAAGCCACTTATTTGTAGATTAATGTAGGCACAAGGGAAACAATCATTAAGGTAGGCACATATTCCATGTCCACGGTGATCTTGAGAGTAAGGTTTGGAAGTTAAGTTGGAATAAAACGTTAATGGAAAATGGTCTAAAGAAACAGGTGAGTCACTGCCTATTTACCACAGAAACAACAGTTCCGGTTTGGCCTCTTGTAATTGGATTTCAACTTCTGGACAGTTGGAACGAAAACTTGATCTTGGAGGAGACTTTGTTGTACGGGTCAGCGTTAGAAGTTGGGATACTGGGTTTAATAATTAGGAAATTGCTTTTTCTGTTCATGGTGAGGGTGGGAAGTTTTGTGGAAATGACCAGCAGAATTGATTGGGTCAAAGGCAAGGAGAAAAAGAAGGGGGAAAAATGCAATAACAATCTCCACTAATATGGCATCGAGAGGCTCTAAACAAGTTTAGAACATAATTTTCCTCTCCACGATTACCCATTTAATACGTTATGTTTAATTTTAGTCCGTTTGTCTTACCGGATTCCAGGACAAGAATGCATTTTTTTTACACGGTGGTCACCACTTATCAAGGCCCGGAAGCCACTCAGGGATAAGGGTTATTGCAAGTACAGTACGTTAGTGTGGAGATTTAATGAAGTGTTTACTTAAGGGGCGGTTCATTAGGAATTTGTTAACGTTGGACTTGAAGACATCCAAGTTGTAGTCAGGTGGGAAGCAGGCAGACGGAACAGAGTTCCACAGGCGTGCAGTTCTAAGAAAGAAGCTTTGTTCATGGATTCCACGTTTTGATTTAGGCACAGATAAAGAGTGGGGGAAATTTTTCGCAGTGGATTCAGCTAGACGGGTGTTTTTCGTGAAAGATTGGCGAGGGGGACCAGAGATTGGAGTTCAGACGAGCATCTAGTCTTGTTGAACATCGAGTTTCATGTTGCTTCATATAACATCACTTGAAAAAAGCGCACCATTCCTTGTAAAAACTAGTGTAAGTTAATCATACCAAAGAGAGTTTATTTGGGCTGCGAATACAATGTTATCTATACTATTAATAAAATTCGAAATGTTTATTTATGTGTGTGCATATATAAACCAATAAAACTTTCGAACGGATGCACCGAATTGAAAAATTCTTTTTATCCCTAACAGGTGTGAGTCCCTAAAATGTTCTTATCTATATACGGTTCGTAACGAACAACGCCGAGACACACAAAAAGCCTGAAATAAAAGGTTTGGGGCTATTTCCTGCAATTACCGAAAAAAGTTACCTGCCCGTGTCAACGGAATTTAACACTGCCTATATACAGTTGTGGTAATATCTTTCTGAACACGTACAGGACTTGTGGCGCAATGGATAACGCGTCTGACTACGGATCAGAAGATTCCAGGTTCGAATCCTGGCAAGTTCGTAATTATTTTAACCATCATTTTATCCAACGTTTACTCATTATCCTTACCTTTAGTTAGGGTATTTTTTTGTTTTTTCAATGATTTTGTTTTGTGTATGTGGAAATTTCCCATACTTCGAGTTCACAGGCTAAGAGTTAATGGTAAGACGATGCTGAGTTAACTCGATTTTGTGTTTGAATCGGCGTTGTGTGTACCGACGCGGCACAGCCACTAGTTCGGATATTTGGTCAGTGTTTACTTCTATAAATTCTTAAGTATTCTTAAGTAAAGTTGTCGCGAGAAACCGCTGTACAGAGAGACCGTAAACACTCGCGTGTCTCGAAGGTATTCAAGTCTGCGTGCGCGTGCGTGTAGTTAATTATGTCTACTATTATATAAAATGAACTTTGCGTGTCTGTGTGTCTGTGAGTTCGTTCGACTTGGACGAATGTTTATGAAATTTAACACGAAGGTACTTTATATGCCTGGTAGTGTTCTTAGATACATTTTCTATCGGAATGTCATCGATAAGTATCGATAATCGATAATCGAAATAATCTAAAGAAAAAAGGAACCGGCGATTTTGACCAATGTTAACACCTTACACAGTCTAACATCACAAGTTTATCTAAGAAGTTTTATTATCACACAAGCCGACAGGCTCTGCATATAAAATCAACAGTGAGTTCTTTGATATGATAGGGGCGCGTTCAAAATGAATGTGTGTTTTTAAAATACAATTGAAGCATGATGCTTGACTTTTGCATTTTAAACTTTAATTCAAGCCATTATATATAAAAATATAATTTTATAAAATTAACAATAGGTTCTCTGTAGTGCAAAGTAGACTAGGATGTATTGTTAACTATGTCACTGCGAGAGGCATATGAGCTTCGTCCCGGTGCACCGTGATGGGTTCCCAAACAGAGCAGGCAATCAATGGATTTGGTTGAAAAAAAAAAAGGTGATTTCACCGATTTCGATGAGAATAAAAATATGGGAGTATGAAACATTTGTCGATCATTATTCCGGGCAATTTGAGGTCACCCTACTAGTTTAATAATAAATCTATGTATATGTAAAAGTGTGAATGTGGGTATATGTGAGGACACTTCTCAACCAATATCCTCAATGATTTTTAAAGTTCTGACTTGAAAGTTGGTATATAGAGTATTAAGACACCTGGAAAACTTTTTAATCCGTTATCATCCGGAAAGAAGGGCTGTTAAAGAGTTAAAATTGAAAAATTGGTACGCAAGGCCGGGTGATAGGATTTTTATCTATTCTCAACTGTTTCACGACTGCGTATGCGCGGTCGTGAAACATAACAGCTTCCTTATTTCTTGTATAAGTAGATTCGAGAACACATTGTGAAGATCATGTTAAGTTGGTCTAATTGTTATTGTGCTTTACTCACTGTTTTTAGAGTTTGGGTTCGATATCAGCGCGAGTATTTTTTTTTTACTTACAAAAAGTTTAGAAAAAAAAGCAACAACATAATACTCGCATGCACATGTCTCGTTTTTTATTCTGTTTTTTACGTTATTATTTTTAAAAATGAAATTTAACGTTACGTTAAATCCCTATGTCATTTCTGTTTATGATAAATAAGAATTCTGCATTAATTAAAATATATATTTATGCGTATTTTACGGCCTGGTAACGCCGGGCAACGCCAGGTGGCCTGCTAGTATTATATCTATATTAATTTCCTTGCGGAATCATCAATGTAAGTGTTCAAACCGATCTTCCAATCTGAACCCCGAAAAAAAAAAAGCAACAAAAAAACAGTCACCTTCAATTCCCATTCCGAACGCTCTAACGCGTAACAGTCTAAACCAAAATCTCAGTTTGGGGAAGTGGTGTGTCTGAGTGCGTTAATCGACAACAAAACTGGATTTTCCCTTTGCTGAGACTTGTGTTTTTACGGCAATATCATTTTTCATTGATAGTTAAATAATTATACTGTACTGCCCAGACAACGAGATATAAACACAGACAAACGTTAACTAGGTGTGTCAGACATTTCGTGAAAAATAGTTAATAATTCCACGCTTATACTCCTCGAAAAATGTAATTCAAGCCCTAATATTTTTTCAATTAAAGGAGCAAGAACCGAGATTTCATTAAAAAAAACAAAACAAAAAAAAAACGTGTTTTTTTTTTTAAGTTGTAAACTTCGGGCTTTACAGGTACATTTCTAAAAAAAACACTACTGTTTTTGTTTTAAATTTGAATATATTATTTATTGACCTTTTCTCTTCAATTTATAATATATAACTCTTTGGTGAGTAAATTAATTATTTACTTTTTAATAGACATTTCAAAATGGGAGGTATGAATTATTCGACCCCCTGTCTTTCCAAGCTTATAACTACTCGAAAAATGTAATTCAAGCCCTAATTTTTTTTACAGTTAAAGGATCAAGAACCACGGTTTCATAAAAAAAAAACGAAAAACAAACAACGTGGTTTAAACAAAAAAGGTTTTAAACTTCGGACTTTACAGGTAAATTTCTAAAAAACACTACTTTTTTTTGTTTTTAATTTGAATATATTATTTATTGACCTTTTCTCTTACATTTGTGATATATAAAACTTTGGTGAGTAAATTAATGATTTACTTTTTAATAGACACTTGAAAATGGGGGGGGGGTGAATTTAAAAAAAAAAAAAACGTTTGTCTAAAATATTGTATTCAGTTTATTGGAAAGAGCATAAAATTTCACATTGACCCTGAAAATATCGTAAAAATAGAATCAATAGAAAAGTTTTGATAGATTTTTAAATTTTAAAAATTGAAAAGTATTGAGTTCGTAAAATTCATTACTGTTTTTTAAAAAATAAAAAAAATATATTTCTATTACTTTTAAAACAACTTTAATAGTTTATTTTGGAAGTATAATCCATAAAGAAAATAAACAACCCACTTTTAAAAGAAAAATTACGAGTTTTTTATATTTTATTGGCAGTTTCGTGTTAGGGGTGTCAAAAATTCCTACAAAATTCTGATACACCTAAACGTTAACTAATAAACCACTGAAATGTGTGTGATACAATATAACGGTTTTCACTTAAAATAATTAAAAAAAATGCACAACAAAGTAAAAAGAAAGCAACTTTAATGTTCAGTAGATAGTAGGTTAAATCCCTATTTAAAAGTATAGAGGAGGAAGACTAGACCTTCGTCTCCAACAAGAGCAGACCGTCTGAAGATACTGGCTTCTTGATCTAAAATGCACCAAACATTGATATTATGCATTTAATGTTTTTTTATTTGTTAAATAAAAAAAACGACACTTTTCCTTTACAAAAAAAAAAAAAATAAAAAGCAAAAAAGGAAAAAACAACCTTTTTTTTCAAAAACTACTGGATTCACCATTAAATAACCCGAAAAAGGATTGATATGCCGTAAAGAAAAACAATAAAAGCTTCTTCTCTTAGAAAAACAGTAAGTGGGAAAAATCGAGAAAAATAAATACTCGATAAATGTCTCATCCCAAACGTAAAAGGGGGTTTGTATTACTGTACACATAGATTCGAAAAAGTTGTCAAAAAACAAATATATAACAAATAAATATTATCAAAGGCAAGATAAGTTACTTTTCTACCTAACTGGATATATTTTTCGTGTTTTTATTCAATGTAACATGTTTATTCAGCTCGAAAAACATGCAGTGTTTACCGATGTATTCGAAAATTCAAAATGGCGCCCAACACTCTCTTTAACATGGTAAGTTTGGGAAAAGGTATTATAAATAATAAACTAGACAAAATACTATTAAAAAAACACCGAATATATGTCAACTTATATCACGGTAACATATAATGAGCGAATTTCTAACAGTATTTCGTCTAGTTTATTATTTATAACATCTTTTCCTGAACTTACCGTGTTAAAGAGAGTGTCGGGCGCCATTTTGAATTTTCCAATACATCGGTAAACACTGTATGGTTTTCGAGCTGAATAAACATGTTACATTGAATAAAAACACGAAAAATATATCCAGTTAGGTAGAAAAGTAACTTATCTTGCCTTTGATAACATTTATTTGTTATATATTTGTTTTTTTGACAACTTTTTCGAATCTATGTGTACAGTAATACAAACCCGTAAAAGGATTTTTTTTTTATCTAACAGTGGCGAGACTTTGTTCATTTCCTCTTTTTGTATTTCCTGTTTTGAGTGAATAAAAAATTTAATATCCCAAAGTGTAGTATCTGTTCTGATGTTACACTTAAGGTAATTTGTCTCTGTCAGTGGAGGGGAAACCCTCTATACTGTCTACAGAAACCGTTATAATTTTATTTTAATTTATTCACAAATTGGAGTTATTTTGGACTGGTATTTTAAACTCATATATTATAATTATATAAAAATATAATATAAATATATTATTTAAAAAATCATATATTTATTAATGAACAAATTCACCGGACATATATAATAATATATTTACTGGACTCATTATATAAACAAAGAAAAGACTAGGAAAGTATGCCTACTTCGGACTGTTACATTGTGCTGTGGATTACTTAAAATACAGATTGAATCCCATTACCTCACTGTTAGCAAAGACTTTCACTTCGGATTTTACCATGCAAATTGGATGTGGAATTCAATATCCGTTTCATTAACTTCCCTTACTCCATGATATTTAAATACTTAAACAACTTTTAATTGTGAGTGTCCATGCCTCACTGACTTTAGCAAATAAGGTGTAAACCATTATAATTATTTGCTAATATTTTCTCCTCTGAAGAGATGGTAGACATCAAAATCCTATAGGATAAGCAGATATAATATTTCAAATGTATTCTTTGTCTTACATATAATAATAATTGTTTTTTTATTTGAAATTTAACCATTTCAAATAAAAACAAATGTATTATTATATGTAAGACAAAGAATACATTTGAAATATTATTGAATTACTAAAATTTAATATGTATATACGCGTTTGTGCGTGCCTGTGTGTGTGTAAAAATATAAAAAATATATAAATGTTAGATATTTTTATCTATTATTGTCGACCTATAAGAACACAAAATGTTTCTTATACTATATATTTGGAGGAGTCGATAATTTAAGAATGATGCGCCACGCTCCCAAGTCCATCCACATAGGTCGCAAATAATTTACAGTACATTAAGATTCCAAATACAAAATATCAACATAAATAGATTCAGCATTAAATAATCCCCTTAAACAAAACAATCGGACTAAATCTCTTATAATAGGAAAGTATTGAGTTTAATTTCATATTTACACAACGATTAATCCTTTATAACTAAATTAGTGAGTTTCCTTTCATTTATCTAAATCCGGTTGTATTTGGCGAATTGTTTCCTGCGTGATGCGGCGATAGATATTAAAATGCATCTTCGTTCTTATCTTGGGGACGGGGGGAAGAGGAATAGAAAAAAAAAACAGAGATTAAAAGACATATTCTTTTTAGAATACTCAACCTGACCATAAAACTATCGTCATTTGATATATGCGTTTTCGTCTTGGCGCCAGTCAACCAAAAGACCAGGTTTGATGCCGAAAAGAAACAAAAGTTTTATATCATGTTTTTCCTTTAAAAAAAAAAAAAAATCCGACAAAAATATAACATTTTTCTGAATTTTTGAGATGAGGATGGTCATTCGTATTATTTGGATTCTTCGAACTACCGTTCTCATTTTGAGTGTGATTTTCAAAACGTTTCAGCCGACATAATCTCTGATCTTCTTCAGATAAATCTTGTTGAAATCGAGAATGTTTTTGTTGAACTCATCTCGACCATAACCTTTTATTTAATTTACAGGAGTAGCATGCTCTCGCTAAGTGTTTTTTGTTTTTTTTTAATATATATTTGCACGTACAGGATACAACAATCCATTAATATTCACCAACTGGAGTATTTAAAGAGTTTGCAGAGGGCAACAAATTAGCACAACATCCGATTTGAAAATTTAAGTATTACAGATTCGCATTAAATTTGATCTGTAATCATTAAACAGGTATTAATCAGAATTTCTTGAATTTATATTTCTTTATAAAATCTGTTACTTTTAAAATAATTCCTTGAATAAAATTTCTATAATATATTTGGATCAAAATTGAAATCCTGGTTCTAAACGTTTATGGGTAAGTGAGTTAAAAGTGGGACAAAACTTAATGTACAGAAAATTAATTTTACCCTCTCCGGATAATATATATATATATATGTGTGTGTGTGTGTGTGTGTGTGTGTGTGTGTGTGTGTGTGTGTGTGTGCGCGTAATTATTTACTAAAATAATGCCTTTTTTAATACCTACATACACTAGTGTTTCATCCTTTCAGGAACCATCAGTGCAAGTTATCACGAGTACAGTCAGTTAGGAGATTCGAACGCAGCAACGATAATGGCTGACTACTCTCCAGTGCAAGGAACAAACTGTTTCAGCGAACCTTAACCGTGAAAAATATCGTTGCAATTTAAACATTTCTTGTTAAATGTTTTAACGTCTATCAGAGTGATCTGATGATTATAACACCATATATATATATATGTATATATATATGTGTGTGTATATATATATATATATATATATATATATATATATATATATGATTATAACATCATATATATATATGATTATAACATCATATATATATATAAATATATATATACATATAAATAGTTATATATATTTATATATATAAATATATAAATATATAAATATATATATATATATATATATATATATATATATATATATATATATATATATATATGATTATGACAGCCCCTTTAGAAAATTCGTTTCTTATCGTTGAGCACTTTCAGTTGAATTAAAAGTCGGCCAATTTAGCTCTTATGCATAGATCATCGTATAACGATTAGATCACTGTCTGACTGACGTAAAGAACATTTAAAATTAAGATGTTTAAATTAAACGCGGTTAATGGTAGCCGAATGGATTTGGTCTTCGCTAATCGGACCAGAGATGTCTCGTTGCGGGGTTCAAATCGTTCGACTAGTGTCTGTAGGTATTTAATTATTATAGTAAAAAAATAATTATATATATATATATATATATATATATATATATATATATTGTTTTTAAAATATAATTATCCACTGACACATGTTTCGTCGTCTACGACTCATCAGAGTGGCGGAATCTAGCGAGATTCGGAATCGTGACCCCACGCTAGATTCAACCACTCCGATGAGTCGTAGTCGACGAAATACGTTTCAGCGGATAATTATATTTTAAAAACAATACATATACCGCACCCCCATGTGGGGGTACCAAATTGGTTAAAAGAAAATCTATTCCCATAGGAAAAAATGCACTTTCGTAAATAATTGAATTTATTCAAAACGTATCGCAAAAACAAAAACAAATAACATCCACACACACACACACACACACACACACACACACACACACGCGCGCACATATATAATGGAATAAATAGCTAAAATTGTTGTTAGGATACGTTACAAATGCAAGATATTTTATCAAAAGAAAGAAGAAAAAGACAATTCAATTTCTTTCTTTTTTTTAAGTTGAAATATTTCTCATATGCTTCAGGCCGTAACAGGACAGTGAACCTTTTTTTTCCTTCTAAATAACCTCCTTTAGGCCAAGATCAAAGTGTAGTATCTGTTCCGGCAGATACTGCAAGCTAAGACCATATGTGGGGGCAACCCTACATATAAGACCTTGGTCAATGTAGGGGCAACCCTTCATACCAATTGTCACTATCCAGCTCCCATTTCCCACCCATCGGGAGCTGGTCCCCTCTTCCCCCCTGTCTCTCTCTCTCTCTCTCTCTCTCTCTCTTTCTCTCCACATTAAAAAACGGTCTTGTGCCTAATTTGCTCAGTGGGGAAGCAAATAAATACAAACCTCCTTATGGCGTTAAATCCAAGGCGTGCTGCTGCTGCTGTTGTTGTTTTTGTTGAAACCGAGCTGTAAATAAACTCTTCATTTGTGAGCTTTTTACCGCGTGTTCACTTAAATGTATAGCAATTGGCATTAACACACTTGGAAGCATTATTAAGAATTTAAAAGCATTGTATAAACAGATAAACTGTTTTATTTGTTTCGTTAACGTCGCTGTTTGTTTGTAAACAAGCGGTTTGAGCACTATAAAATGGTGGACGAATGTTTGCTTGAAATGGAGATTTGTTGAGGTCACTTACTAGCGCCGATCCCCTGGGTCGATGTGTAGAACTGACGGCTATCAACGAGATGGGTCTACGTTCAATCCTCGGCTTGGAAAAGGTGCTTGTCTAGCCGCACTGATGAGTTGTGATACAACGAAACAGTACTGTATGTGGATGACTACAAATATTTGTATATATATATAATTATATATATATATATATATATATATATATATAATTATTTACTATAATAATTATTAAATATATATGTATATATATATCAAAATGATTATTTATAATTATATTATACATATATAAATTAAAATTATTATGAATAATTATAATTATTTCCGCCACTTTAACAATTGTTTCCTTAAGTATTGAGCCATGTAAAGTCGGTCAGTTGGCCCACACGCGAGTCGTGTCCTCCAGTCATTCGATCACTGTAGATCGACGTTTAAATTTTTTAATTCATTTGAATATCGTTGGGGTTGGTGGTAGCCCTATGATTATGCTTTTTGCAAATGGAGACAGATTGTTTTGTTGCGGGAAATCCCATGACGTGACAATCGTAACTTCCTGCAATGATACACACACACACACACACGCACACACACGCACACACACACACACACACACACACACACACACACACACACACACACACACACATATATACATATATATTACAGAAAAAAGACTCTGACCATCTTTTCATTCATATGATCCCGTCGTCTGAAGGAAGTATGCGTTTTAGAATCTAAGTTATAAACACCTCGTTTATTTTCATAATATTAAATATATATTACCAGTCTCATTTTACTTTCCTAATGTACCAGTGACATTTTACTATTCAATTTTTCCGGTGCCATTTTACTGTTTCATTTTACCGGTGTCATTTTATTCTCCTATTTTACTGGTATCAGTTTCGTTCCATTTTACCAGTGTAGTTTTACTGTTCTATTAGATTAGTGCAAAGATAATGTTTTTGACGTTCCACTGTATACATAAAAACGTCATTATTTTTGCACCAACCTTATATTTTACTGATGTCTGTTTACCGTACCATTTTACCGATGTCTGTTTACCGTACCATTTTACCAGTATCATTTTACTGTTCTATTTTACCAGTGTTATTTTACTGTTCCATTTTACCGGCGTCATTTTATAATACAATTTTACCGGTGTCATTTTACTCTTCTATTGTACCAGTGTCAATTCACTATTCAATTTTTTCGGGCCCTGTCGGTGGGGCATTAGAATACGCCGACTGCAGAGGGTAAAAGTCCCTCAATGGGGGTCCTGGATATGACCTTAAACTCTATCCAGTGGTAAGTCCCCAGCTTGTGAGCTTTGGGGAGTGTGGAGCCACCCTTTAATTACCATTGCTCCCAGGTCCACTCTGACCCGAAGTGGTAGTACCTGTTAGGGTCCCAACTATGGGTTAAATAGAAACCGACGTGAAAACAACAAATATATTCTATTAAAAAATGTTTTCTTCAAAATCTTTGGATTCGGCATTAAATAACCCGAAACGGGTTGATATGCCGTAAAACAAAAACAACCAACAACCAACCAATTTTTTCGGTGTCATGTTACTGTTTCATTTTACCGGTCTAATTTTGCTGGTCGATTTTACCGGTGCTATTTTAATGTTTCGTTTTACCGGTGCTATTTTACTTTTTCATTTAACCGGTGCTATTTTACTATTCCATTTTACTGTTTCATTTAATCGGCGGCATTTTACTGTAGTATTCTAACGATGTTATTTTTCTGTTCTATTTTCACGGTGCCATTTTTTCTGTTGCGATTTGTGTATTAATTCAAAATATATGATTATTAAGCAAAGTTAAGTTGAGCGTTTTAGGTAAAATCGATTGTCCAAATTTGATCACGTTGCAAAATTCTCTTTCGTTTAGGAAACAGAAACAATGTCTAAATCTTATTACTTGTTTTTATAAATAAATCCAAAATGAATTTTTCTTGCAGTAAAAGCGTGATCGTAAAGACTATCTATAAGCGAGATGCAAGAATTCATAATACTTAGAACCGGATTTTTAATCGTCCGACCGACGAACGTAAGAAACAAGAAGCTATAGGGAGGGTGAGAAACAATTTTGATGCCCATCATGGTCAAAGAGTCTGGTCTTCTCTGGAACAAACTTCGCGCAAATGTTCCACATCTTCAGTTCCTCGAGAATAATTGTGTGTACAGTTCCCACACTGACATCAATCTGTACATTTATTATCTATAGACACACAACGACCCTTATCCATGAAATTCTTTATTTGGCCAATCAACTCTGATGTTCTTACTTTCTTACTCCACCCACTCCTCTCATCATCTATCAAATATTCCCTGCCTTCATTAAATATGCCATGCAACTAAAAAACTGCTGCTCGATTCACGCAAGATGGTCCAAAAGCAGTCTGAAGCATTCCATACACTTCTGTGGATTTTTCCAAGTTTAAAACAGGATTTTATTGCATATCGTTCTTGTAAATTGTCCTCACGTGGAGATTGCATTTTTGAAAAAATCAGGCGTTAGAAGGGTATATTTCAATTCCTAGTGTAGCTGTTCATTTGATGTTCATTTGCATCTGAAATCATAAAATTAAACTAATCTCATAGCAATAACATACTGAATTTTCAAGAGTCTACGATAATTTTAGATGCCTGTACAAAAATGCCTGGAAACTTATTGGAGGCATTTCGTATGTCTATGGATATTAAAAGTATTTAATAAAAGTTCCTCTCCACGTGATAAATTGAAGAATGTTAAAATGGTTGTGTATTATCTGCTTCATAACATAAAGAAGATTAATTTCTCGGCTTGTTTCATAGTTGTTGAAGTTAGCCGTTTGGTCAGAGCGTCGGAATTGTTAAAAGTGAGTTTATCTTAGGCACCGCCAAAACGGGGGGGGGGGGGGCAGGTAAGTACTTTTTGACGGACCGTCTTTTTAAAAATCTACAAAAAATCAGGTAATTATCCAATCAATACGAAATTTTCAGCGATTATTAAGAGTAGAAATAACTTTATAACAGTGCACTTATTTTTCATAAACAATATTTATATATATATATATATATATATATATATATATATATATATTGCTTACAAAACCTCCCTTGTTTTGAGGGGGTTCCAAATATGCTTAAAATAATCATCTGAAACTGAACAAAACATATTATGTTGTTGTAAGGGACGGGATTATAGATTAAAAAAAACAAAAAAACTTGTTTGCATACCTTATTTTGATGTCTGAATATCAAAACTTCGATTGTGTTTAATTATCCCGCTTTTGAGTTTTGAAGTGTGAAATTCGGTGAATATATTAAGTAAAATAATTAATTTAAGTTAAGAAAACAAAACAATTTTTTTTTTAATATTTATACGAAAAAAGCCATTTTAA
This sequence comes from Euprymna scolopes, assembly GCF_053919585.1. Taxonomy (NCBI): domain Eukaryota; kingdom Metazoa; phylum Mollusca; class Cephalopoda; order Sepiida; family Sepiolidae; genus Euprymna; species Euprymna scolopes. The sequence continues at coordinate 114,169,312 of NC_136490.1, read as the reverse complement.
AATCTTTGATAAATAAATTAACAATTTCTTTTTAGCGAGCCGAATAATGCATGACCATTATTAAACAGGGCATGCTTTGAAGAATCGATACAAAAAAAAATTCGATAAATATTGTGCCCTTTGTGTTAAAAATATCATTATTTTTTCGATCAAGTTTGGAAACGTTTGCCGCCTTTCAAATACGGTGGACCAAACGCGCTGAAATAATTTTTTTATTTTGCTTTAAATTGCTCCCCTCCCCATTTTGGAGAGTCTGGCCCCCACACACATACACATTAAAACCCAAACTCATACAAATGGTCACCCATCTGGTACTGGCCAGCCTCAGCGTTAATAATACATTGAAATTTTCGTCACTGAAAAATAAGTTTTTTTTTGGCTTTATGGTCTTCCGTAGTTTGCTTTTTATCAAGCACAAATGTAAACAGTAATCAAATCGACTCGAAGTAACTGGTTGCCTATAAGTGGAATTATTTGAAATACAGATACTTATATTATAATATTTTTGCATATTCTCATAGAAAATCACCCTAAATCCTAGTTAGACAAGAAATAAACAAATTAATTCTTTCAAAAACCTTCTTTTTTTTTAACTATTTATATACGTTTTTTGTGAAAAAGAAAAAACGCCAATTGTTTACTTTTGGGGAAAATTTAACATTTAAAATTTAATTAAAAATAGTAGAAAAAGTTTTACATTATTCTGCTTTCTATATGATAAAATTCAGGGTTTTATCTTTCTTTAAAAAAAAAGTTACTCAGAAATAATGGATTTTAATAAATTTAATTTCGTTTTAAAAAACAACAGCAACTTGATTTTTCGGCCATTTTTGGCGGTGCCTAGTTTAGCTGATAGTTTCGAATAAGACGGCAGGCTGAACAGTTACATTCGACACTGAAGGTTTCATTAGGAGAGAACTTGAATTCCTACAAGACACTCTCCTTGAGTGTCTAAGGTTTCCCTGTACAGGGGGTTGACAGAACAACATGGCATGAGGATACTCTTCGCTGGAAGTAAACACTGACTAAATATTCAAAATCACATTTCGTATCCACAGCATAAATAAGATCTCCTCACTACAGCAAGCTTACATTATTAGCTTTTACTCAGAACGTTACACCTTCTCCAAGTGATGTTACATTAAGTAATAACACGAAGCTGGATACTCCACCAGACTAGATAAATTCTTATCCTGGAATTCAGCAAGACTAAGAGAACAAAACGAAAGATATACTATAACGTATGTAAATGGTAAATTAGGAAGAGGAAATTTATGTTCTCAATTTCTTTAGTAAAATTTAGGAGTATTTTTGCACCACCTTGCATATATATATATATATATATATATATATATATATATATATATATATATATATATATATATATATATATATATATACTTTGAATTAATATTTTGTTTTAAATTATCACGATCCCAAATATCATAACACCCACAGATGAGTAACATAAGCGATTTTATATTTCATTATTCGTCCTAAGTCTCAAAAGAATAACAAATGTTATTCTAACTAGAATCGTGTTTGTTAAAAAAAAAATAAAACATATTCGCTACAAACATAAAATTTCCCCGTTTGACCCCTAATTAAACGCTTGAGAAAGGGCGATGATTTGATAGATGGATTTCATCGACTCTAACCGAGTTGAACAAGTACAAATCTTGCGAAACGTTCATTTTATAGCAGTTATCAAAGTTTTCAGTGTTTTTTGCCTTTCGCGTAGGAGTGTATAAGCCTACATATTATATACGAAGTGACAGACGTCACACTTGTGTCTATTCAACAGGAAGGCATTTTCTGAGACATAAAACAAGTAAATAGTAAAACACACAGTAAGCGTCATGTTATGGCGCCTAATGGGAATACACACCTACCTACAAACATCGCACTGATTTATTGACAGTTGTGTGTACGTAAACTTAGTTCATTCATACATTAGTCCACTTGTCTGTTTGTGTCTGTAGAATGACTTGTATGCATATTCGTTTTTCTCTTAATTCTCGTAAAACTTACTGACAGACTAGATATAACATCCTAGCCAATAGAATCAAAGTTTAACTTAGTGATTGGGTTCTTCGAATCTACCGACCAACAGTAAATACTATTCCTACACTGCTGATTGCGAAAGCATGAAACACTGGTGCCTGTAGGTGCCAATAGCGTAATAGTTAGGAGCCTTGACTGCCGTACAAACGGTCGGGTTTCAATCCTGGCTTGAGGTAGTTGCCTGTCTAGCCGCACTGATGAGCTGTGAAACAGCGAAACAGTACTGTATGTGGATGACTATATATATATATATATATATATATATATATATATATATATATATGTCTGTGTGTCTGTATGTCTGTGTGTCTGTCTGTCTGTGTACATTTCCCTATGCAATAACTCTGTCAATTTTTAGTCTACAGGCTCGAAATTTGATATATAGGGTACTGAGATTTGGAAAAATCTATGTGATCTGTTTTCGGCCAGAAATTTGGCGGTTAAGGGGTCAAAGTTCAAAGATTTGACCTTTAAGAACTCTACCAAACTCCTCCAACAAATTTGGGTCTAAACACTTGAAATTTTAGATATAGGTTCCTTGGACATGGATCTAACTTAATAACTTGATTTGAGCCCAAAAATTAAATTTTAAGGGGTCATAATAGGGTTCAAGGTTAAAAAAAATTAACCCTTTTTTTTTGTTTTTTGTTTTTTCCCTCAGCATTCACCTCCAAACACCCGGACAACGTCGGGCACCCATCCTAGTATATATATATATATATATATATATATATATATATATATATATATATATATATATATAAGGGCTCGTTCAATATTTGACAGACTGTGGAAACTAATGAAGAGGTGCCTCCGCATGATATTCCTGTGGCAGAAGGTGCGCAATCCTCAACCTCATCTCTCCTGAGTCGATATTGTTAAATACCAGTGGCAAGTGAAGTGTCTGTACAGAAAAACTGGAAACAATGCCGAGATAAGCGGAGAGCACACACAGCGTCTAGAATTCCCAAATGGTCAGACATCCGATACTAACCAGGCTTAACGTTGCTTAACCGGTGATTTGACGAGAATAGGTCTGTCAACTTGATTATGACGTATATATATAAAAGCATGAATGTGTGTGAGGACAATTTTGAACCAAAATACTCAATGAATTTTTTATTTTTTTATTTTATTATTATTTTTACTTGAAATTTGGTATTTGGGGTATTCAGACATGTGGAACTCTTTTCAATCGGTTTTTATCTGGAAAAAGGGCTGCTAAGGAGTCAACATATAAAAAATGGTACGTGTGGGTTATCGGATTTTTATCTGTTTGCTAACTGTTTCAGGAATGCGCATGCGTGGAGCGTTCACATGACAGATTCATTATGTTATGTATAAATATGTTTGAAAACACTCTTTAAAGATCATGTTAAGCCGGCCTAACGATTATCGTATTTGACTCACTAAGTCAAGGTTTTGAGTTCGATCTCAACTCGAGTGTAGTTTTTCTTTTTTTCTGACTGACAAGAAGGGAATTGTTTAGAAAAAGACCTAATATTCACATGCACATTTCTCGGTTTCTGTATAAATTTAAATATAATATTTATGCATATTTTGCGACCGGGCAACGCAGCGCGGCTTGCTAGTATATATATATATATATATATATATATATATATATATATATGAAATAAAATGGAGGTGGAAGGACCTGGATACTCAACGTTTCGCCCGATTTATGCGGGCTTCTTCAAGAGGGATGGTCATTGACGAGAGAGTCGGAGGATTGGGGCTATATATAATGATGGGGGAGAGCAGCGTGTTTTCCTTATGTAAATTAGATGTCATATATACATGTATATACATTTTATGAGAGAAAAAAAAACAACAATACACTCAACGCCATATTTTGTCACATCATGGAAAACGACCACCAGTTTGATTTTAACAAAGCAACTTTCCTTAAACACATACATAACAGATCCACACCACGTTTAATTGAGTCAGCTATAATCTCCCATTCCAGCAATATAATTAAGCAAAGAAAAGGTTTTTTTCCACGTTGCTCTCTTTCTGTCGAAAATAATTATTAAAGAAAACAACTTAGACACCGGTTAAACGCGATACAAAAAAAAAAAATTCGTAATTTCACTTAATTTTATTTTTATTTTACTTATTTACTGTATTTTATCATTATCTATTTTAGACTCCATTTTATCACCTCCTATTCTTATTTTTAGACACCATCTTTTAAGTTACTGCGCTATTTTATCCCAATTCAATTATTTCTAATTTAAAAAAACATTCTTTCGTAATCTCATGTCATTTTATTTATTTAATCTATCACCGCTATATTTCCAAACACAATTTTTTTTTAATCTCTACGGTATTTTATCTTTTAGACGTAATCCCTTACACTAGTTTACTCTAATTTAGTTTTTTTTCTCTCATAAAATGTATATACATGTACATATGACATCTAATTTACATAAGGAAAACACGCTGCTCTCCCCCATCATTATATATAGCCCCAATCCTCCGACTCTCTCGTCAATGACCATCCCTCTTGAAGAAGCCCGCATAAACCGGGCGAAACGTTGAGTATCCAGGTCCTTCCACCTCCATTTTATTTCATATCGTCGGATTTAATCCAGCTCAACAATCATATATATATATATATATATATATATATATATATATATATATATATATATATATATATATATATATATATATATATATATATGATTACTTAATTTAATCACAAATTAATATATGAAAGTATAAATTTATGCGTAAACTTTAAGTAGTTACTTCAACAGTGCTCAATACGTAGGTAGAGCTATGTAGTAATTTCTAAAATACATATGGCAATTAAGCTAACCAGAATATTCCGCGTATCATCCACGCTAGGATTCATAAGCATAAGCCTGATGAATCCTAGAGTAGATGAAACGCGGAATATTCTGTGTAGCTTAATTGCCATATATATTTTAGAACTTACTGATATATATATATATATATATATATATATATGTCACAAGTCAAGTTGTTGCTTAATACTCTTTGAATGGCGTTTAATTATAAGTGCCCATGATGAGGAAGAAACCTACAAGTGCACCTGTTTTTTAAAGGCGTAGACAAATGCCATATTACATAAATGTCTGATAGTTACTTCCTGAAATGAACATTGTAAAATCAAAAAATGTGATTACTTTAATAACATTCTGAGTGTAACATCATCAGTCCTTGTCTACGTAAACATGTTGGCTTTGCTTGTCTAAAGACGAATCCGAAAACAAATTAAGTATGAGAGTAAACCAAAGGATGTTCTATACGGTGAATTTACCACCGGCTTAAGATCAATAGGAATGCCAGTCAAGAGTAAGACTCCAAAGTCGTCATTGTCTCATTTGTTAAATAGTCACAAAGACCCTGCACCCACTCCCTCCCCCAATTTCTTATAAGGCCTTGTGCCTAATTTTGTTGTAGGTGACTTTGATTTTTTACTCACTTTGATTATTGTTTAAATTGTAACTTTTCCATCAATAAAATATATATATAAGATCAATAGGAAAACCTATCCTACGCTACAAGTATGAGATGATAGCAAGTGGCATCGATTCAACAAGCTATAAATGATGAAAACAAAGTTTCCGGCCACGGTTATAATCTTTGCTTTGATTTCAAATGAAGGCCACACGATGCAGCCTCGCATCTTCGAAGTCGGCTTGAAAACACTGTTGACTTTTATTTTCTCTCTCTCTCTCTCTCTCTCTCTCTCTCTCTCTCTCTCCCACTTTCTCTCTACCTCTATCAATCTGTCTTCTTTTCTCTCTCTTTTTCTCTCTGTCTCTCTATCAATCTGCCTCCCTCTCTCCCCTTTTATCAACCTTCCTCCTTCTCTCTGTCCTTCTCTCTATCAATCTGCCTCCTTCTCTCTCTTCAATCTCTTCAATCTCTCTCTCTTTCTCTCTCTTTCTCTCTCTATATATATATATTTATTTATATGCGTGTGTGTTTGTGTCTTTGTGTGTGTATCTTATTCCATATACTTTTTGTCGAAAGCTTTAATATATTAAAATATACTAGGCAATGGCACTGTACATATACCAATAAAAATTAAAGTAAATTGACTCAAATTTTAAGCTTCATGATTATCATTTCTGTAATCAAGCATTCATATACAATTTTTTTGCAAACCAAAATAAGAAAGGCAAAATGTTTGCATCATATTGTGTCTTTTTCAATAATGTTACAATTGTTTCGACACCATTCGATCAATTTTAAACTTTCTTGTTAAAAAATCTTCCAGATTGGCATTTCATCAGACATTGAGAGAAATACAAAAGTTAATACGTTTCTGAACAGATCTTAATCCCATTATTAATACAGGCTGACCCAAAAAAACGGGCACTATTTCTTAGTGTTTTGTCTGAATGAAATGAAACTTTGCTCATAACTAGTTTATTATAGTCAAAAAATCACATCAAAACACTAGGGTCTTTGGCCTTTTTTTCTCCGTTCTACAGCATATGTTCTAGATGGCCTCCATTTAACTCTGTGCATTTCTTGAGGCGCTGTACGAAGTTGTCCATGACGTTCTTACAGACCGAATTGGTAATGACTCTCATTTCCTCCCTGATGGCTTCCTTGAGTTCCGTAATGGTTCTGGGTTTCCCTGCGTAGACTCTGCTTTAAGATAGCCCCAAAGCAAAAAATCTGAGGATCTTAGGTTCGGGCTATGGGGTGCCCACTCAAAATTTTACTTGAGACTGATCATTCGGCCTCCGAAATTCTCTTTCAGCCAATCTCGGGACAGATTTGAGGTGTGAGAACTTGCTCATGAGTGACGGGTAGATGGTCTGGAGCTCACTCTTGAAGGTTTTGAGGACCCCCACATACCGCTCCTTAGTGACTACACTGCTGCGCCAGATTCTTCGATGAAGATTGGTCCGATGATGCCTCTGGCCGAGATTGCACTTAGGAGATGGCAGGGGCTTGGTGGCTACTTCATTGGGTCTGGAGGACCCTCAGAATATGTGTCTTGGAGTTCGCTTTTCCATCAAGATGGAAGTGGGCTTCATCTGATGACCAAAGGAGGTTATGGAAACTTGGTGTCTCCTCGATCTTCTCGAGCATCTTGACTGTCATAGCCCTCCTCTGCTTCTTGTCTGAGGCTGTAAGAGTCTGCAGCGTCTGTATTCTGTATGGGTAAGCCCTGATATCGTTCACCAGCACTCTCCTGTAAGTCTCACGGGACATACCGAGGGACTGATTTGCTTACGCACAGAGCGTTTCGGACTCTACTGGATAGACTCTCTCACTTGTCGACCAGCTCGGCTGTTCGCTTCTTGGGACGTCCCGGGTGGCTTGGACGGTTCTCTCTGGCAGCGTTAGGGTTCTCCACGGTCCCATACTTCTCGAAGTGGTCCACCCAGTTTTAGATTCTGCTTTTGGATGTAGTCTTTTCACATTCGAACTGATGCATGAAACTGTCCTGGGTTTTCTTAAACGAGCCTGTCTTGTAGTAAAATTTAACACAGTGTATTCTTTGTCCCTGCTCTCACTGGGGTCTTGTTGTACTCACGGTCGTTGATTCTGCCATGTCCTGTAAAATAAGGGCAATCGATGAATAAATAATGGAGATATCACATAAAGTGTACATGGGGCCCGTATTTTTAGTCACTCTGTAGTACCCAGAAGTGGGATCAACATCGCCATGTTTTGTTTTAAACCATTTCCTTATGTTTGTGGAACCTTTTTGGACGCAATATTTTCGTATTTCTATTTGAGGATTTAAGTTTCGGTAAATTGTTAATCTTTAAACTACGTTAGACTCGAATGTGTTTATGCCCTAATTAGATTTTTTAAATATTTATTTATTAATATTTAATTTATTTGTTTTCATTATCTATTTGCTTTTCAAATAACTTGCGAATTCTCGATTGAATTATTTGTTTGACCCCTGTTCTATTCACTCGCGAAAGTTTCGTGTTTTCTGGGGGTTTTTTTTCTCGGTGTTATGGAGCTATTTTACTTATTTCCCCATAAGTGCATTGTTATTAAAAGTTTATTTCAAAGGAATTATTTTTAATAAAATAAAATAAGATAACTTCAGTTATAGTTAACTTTACATTCCATAACTTGCAGGAAATTAATATTTGTTTTGTAATTTCCGTTATTTATTTTCGAAGGACCAATTTAATGAATTCGGTTCAAAGGGGAATAACTCTGAATTATCAATTATATTGATTTGCCGAAATGTACAGTTTTATTTATTCTACTCCCAAATTTCTGCTTAATTATTATTTATTTTCCTAAATTGTTTGTTTAGTTTAAGTCGTTTTAAATTTTACTAGCTTTTGAAGTACTGGGCGATACCTTCACATTCTCAGTTAAATATGTATATGCCTGAACCCTATTTCAGTTCCCTCTTGAAACGTTATGGGTCTTTGTTTCTTTGCCGCTACAAGTCGAATTCACTTAATTTTCTATTGCCTGTGAAATGGATTTTTATTAAAAGTTATTCCAAAGGGATTGTGGTGCTTCTACACTTTATCGCCGAAATGCACATGCTGTCCAAATCCAAGGGAGAAATTAGTATTTTAAATTATGGCCGAAGTTAAAAATAAATATAAAATTAAACTTCTGAAAAGAACTATAAAAAAACATAAATAAAGAGTGAAAGAGAACATATATCCATAATTGTTTAATTGTAAATGTTTCAATTTAATTAATGAAAACGGGAAAGTTTTTTATGAAACATATATATATTTTCTTATTAAAAATAGGAAATGAAATGATATATTCATAATTGTTTAAACTGGGCGAGCGCCATTTGGAAACCAAAACATTTGCTACATAAAAATTTATCAAAATATAATTGTAAAAACATTTATTGAAAAGTTTGTATAAGAAAATATAATTTTAATAAAACAATTTCGTAATGAAAGCAGCATTGGATTTTTATAAAATAGTTTTTGTTGTTTAGTTTTTTTTTATTACGAAGAAATAAATAATTCTTAACATTAAATAAAGTAATAAATGTTAATTTTAGGTTAATTTATTATTTCCGGAAGTAATCCTTCTCCAGCTTAATTTTTTTGTTATTTATTTCATGCTTCGGCCATAGTTAAAAAAAATTATTTCTCCCTTGCATTTAAACTGCAAGTGTGCGAAATAAAATGGCGTCTCCAGTTTCGACGATAAAGAGTAGAAGTAGCGGGATTGTTTTCTATTAAGATAAAGTAAATCTTCATTCCATACTTGGCAATTTTAAAGATTCAAAGTTGGAAAATTATTTTGTACTTCCCTTTGTTTATCTTTGAATATCTAATTAAAAAAAACAATAACAATAAAAACATGTTAAAAGGGGGATAACTGCGGATTTCTAATTTTTCGTTTCTGAATAGTCTAAGGTCTTATTTTTTTCTAATACTATATTTTGCTTACATTATTTATTAGCCGTCATCATTAAGTCTATCCTACCCAATGCAGATTCGTATTTCCATCAATTTACAATCCGACATATTATTACAAAAATTACTTCAATTTTTTTTTCTATTTCTGGCATTTGATTACTCCTGAAGTTTTTTTCGCTATTGAATTTACCAGAGTTTGATCTTATTTCCCATAAACAATTATTAAGATTAAAGTTATTTATTTCCTCATATTCGGTTATACTCTTTTAATTTAACACATGGTGAGTTGAAGACCTAGTCAGTTATTTAAATATGTCACCATTTAGGATTTTAGTGTTAAATTTATTTGTTCTTCTTGTATTTTACTATTAGTATCTGCTGTGGATTCCTTTTATAAATTTATTTCAACCAGGTGTTAGGCACGAGAGCAGGAATTTATTTCTATGAAGAAACTTTATAAAGCATCCAATAGTTAGTTTTAAAATTTCTTCTTTAGTGTTCACCATGTAATAAGCTTCAAGTAAGCATAGATTACGCCTTTTTGATTTACTAGATTGGTATATCATACCCTTGTCAACTATTGACGATTTTATTTCGAATTCTTTATTATTGTCACGTAGTTCCCTAATCCAATCCCTTAATGAATTGTTCTATTCTCATTAACATTATCATTTCTATCCCTATTAGGTTCGTTTTAAATGGCACAACGTGGTTTCTGAATCTGTTCTTAAACGGACAATCCGTTCTCCCAGAAAGACTTTCCTACTGTTATCCACCTTAACTTCACATTTGTATCCAACTTCTGAAATTAAGCAATCCCCCCTCCACCTAGCGGACATTCGTTCGGTATTCTATAGTTGCATTTACCCCCCTGGAATTTATATATATATTTGGTTGATTTTAGCATTGTTGGAGCAGATTATAGTGTTTGCGAGGTTGGCAGCGGTCGGGAAAGAAAGTTTGACTGTGTTCGTATTAATTTTTTTACATAGTTTATTTTCCGGTGGAAAGTGTTTGTCAATTATTTTGTAAAATCCCTTAGGGGTATCTTTTTGAATGTAATTTGTAAATGTAATGTTAAATCTATATTGTGAATGAATGTATTTTGCAAAATTCCTCAGGGGTATATATATATATATATATATATATATATATATATATATATATATATATATATATATATATATATATATATATATATAGGACTAGAATAAGATTAATTCTTTCAGATGAGACTCATCGGGATAATGCAAAGCTCAACATCTTTTTGAGTTTATATAGCAATCAATGAAGGAAGAAAATAACGAGATAAACTATATATATATATATATATATATATATATATATATATATAGAGAGAGAGAGAGAGAGAGAGAGAGAGAGAGAGAGAGAGAGAGAGAGAGAGAGAGAGAGATCTATTTATTTGTTCAATAAGGTTATGCATCAATTAGGGGTGTAGAGTAAGTGAGAAATCTTTATACTATGGTATTTCGAAGCCTAATGCTTATCATCAGAAGAGAAGAGAAGATGCTATGTAACTGTTCTGGGGGAACACACCTCAATCACCGTCCATATATATATATAAGAACTCTTAACGATCCCAAGAAGGACTTCAGTTCCGTAGTTAACCTCGCTTGCGCGATGGAACGCAAACAGTTTTTCATTCTCTAGCCCTTTGATTGTCTTTTATTAATACACGTCTTGACTAACACAGTTGTGCTGTTTTTATTATGGCGAATCCAGAACCATAACAGTAAGAGAATAGGGGTGCGACATCTAGTGATATTTACATAAGGAAAGAAATATAATACTGAGTTTGAATCGGGGAAGTAAATACTCTTCATCCCTAATTGGTGTATAACCTTATTGAATAAATGAATAAATCTATATATATCTTAGTATCTAGTTTTATAGCATTTCCTTTTTTATTGAGTGTTATATATATATATATATATATATATATATATATACACACATATATATACATATATATACATACATATATGCATATAGATATATCCATATTCAAAGAAGAAGGGGAAGAAGAAGAAAAAGAAGAGGAAATATACATACGACAGATTAAAAAGGAGTATTAAATAAGGAAGGATAAGTGACACTTTATACTGTACGGCTGACTGGGATAGCTTCCGTACATTCATATCTGATTTACCCCTGCATTCCATGTTCTGAGGAATTCTCTTTCGTTTGCTTGTCTCTCACCTGACTACAACTTGGATGTCTTCAAGTCTAACATAAACAAATTCCTAATGAACCGCCCCCTTAAGTAAGACACTTTATCAAATCTCCAATACTAACGATTACTACGATACTATCCTATTGATTACTGTACACGCAATAACCCTTATCCTCGAGTGGCTTCCGGGCCTTTATAAGGGGTGACTACCATGTAAAAAAAATATTGAATATGTCCCATTTTTTCTCTCTTCTTTCGGTTTCTTTCTCCATCGTTCTTTGTATTTCACACCCCATGTAGACATCGATAAGCAAGCAATTTTAGAGCTCTGACTGGAATAAAAAAAAAAAAAAAGTGGTGTCGGTTGCTTTCTTAAAGAAACTCCAAAGACGATAAGCGCTCAACTGGACTCATCTCTTTCTCTTTTTTTATGGCTTGACTTTTATGAAGGACCAGGTTTCTTATCCGTATTCGTTAAGATCACTCTGTCTCATGTCAGGAGGATACGGGGTTAGGATTGCTTTCTTCCTGTGTGTTGGTGGCCTCAGCCATGCGGAAGCCAATACCTTCGGTTAGCGCTTGGTTTCGAGACCCACCCCCTCAACCCATCACATCGCTGGAACTATGAGAACGAGAATGGTGAATGGAGTCTTTCTTTGGCATCTTTCCTCGCACGGTTGGTGTGAGCTAGTGAGAGTGTCGAACCGATCGCTGGTTTTATGGCTGTACTGTTGGCTGGCCGTCTCCTGGTGCACTCACGCCAACTTGTCACTGCGATGCCACGATTTCGTTCGGTTATTGTCCAGCCTCTAACACACAGAGAAATGGATTTCCTGCGCGGGCACCCGTTCAAGTTGGAAAGTTTTTGCCAAAAATTGAAATGTTGGTGCCAGTGATTGAGTAACGTTTCTGGCAAGTATATGCGAGGTTTAAGGTGTAAAGAAATGACTTTTCTTGGCGGGTAAGGTGGATGGATATAGAAAGTGAACTAAAATTATATATATATATATATATATATATATATATATATATAAATATATATATATATACATATATATATATATATATATATATATATGAAGAGTGTGAAAATAAATTACGCTTCGGTTAAAGGAGAGAGAGAGAGAGAGAGAGAGAGAGAGAAAGACATACAAATGGATCGATATGAAAATAATAATGATATGATATTATTGAGAGATACGAAGTTATCCTCAAAATACGATATTATATTTAATAATCGGCAGTCCTACTTGTTTGTTTGCCTACAATATAACTGTGTATATATATATATATATATATATATATATATATATATATATATATATATATATATATATATATATATACTTACCTATATATGTCTATTGAAGATCAAAGTGCAGCATCTGTTCTTCAGATGCTGCACTTCCATTTCTTGTTCTCTTTCGGTGGAGGATCAGTCCTTCACGACTGAGACAATTTTTTATTTTTGTACCTTTTCTCCGCGTTAAAAAACGACTCTGGTGTGTAACTCTGTCCCGTGGGGAGGCATAGTAAATAGGTATATATGTATATATGTTATGTCGTCGTATAGCGTCATATAAGCTGATGTCATATATGACGTCAAAGAGATTACGTCATATAATGTATGACGTGCATGGGGGCAAAAGTGAAAGATTCCCCGGTAAATACCAAGCAGCCTGCTAGTATATATATATATATATATATATATATATATATATATATATATATATATATATATATATATAAACTAGCGGCTGCCCGGCGTTGCACCGTCGCAAAATGTAAAATACGCTTAAATATGATATTTTGATTAATACAGATTTTGTATTTATTATTATATAATATTAGACCCAATATATAGTAAAGATTAAAAAAAAAAAAAAAATTACTCCTACGCCAGCACCGAGTATCGAAACCACAACGTTTAGCTTCCGATTTACATTTTCCTTGGAAGTTAATGACTGTACTATGAAGACATGTTTGCTGCGAGTCTAAAAATGAAAGCATGAACTAATATCTGTTACGTTACGCATGCATATTCGTAATGCAGTCGTTCGTCCTTCACCTGTCCAATTACAATTATTTTAAAGTTCACACTTTCGCACCGATTTTCTTCGACTAAAATCCAAATATAAAGTTTTGCATATGTTCGAATACCCTATATACTGTTTCATGTCTATTGACCAAAAACTGACATGCACATTTTTTAAAACAAAAATATATATACGTATACATAAATATATATAGAAAGAGGTGTGCGTTTACTATAACCTTATTACGCAAGTATAAATCACGTAATAGTTAACTTAAGATGATCATCCTATGAGAAAACCGAAAAGACTTATTAATTAAAATGAATGTTTAAAAGAATATGCAAATTAACGAGATCTTTTGCAGATGAATGCAATTCCACGATCCATATATAACAAAGTTGTATTTTCTCTTTAAATGAATAGCAAAAAAAAAGAGAGTTTTTAATATGAACATCAAAACACACATACACACGAAACAATTTTATAGTAGTATACACACACACATATATATATATATTATATAATATATAATCATATATATATATATGGGTGTGTGTGATTAGTTGTTTTTTTTAATCCACCAGAGTGCTCAATTAAAAGGAAATTTCGAAATATAAGGGCGTATTTATATTTTGTGTACAGAATGTTGTTAAAACAAGTCATTGGTACCGTCGGTTTCAAGCCTGATAATTGGGACCGTTTAAGATATCCTTATTAAGCTCTCTTCAGCCAATACTCGTGTGTATGTATATATATATATTATCAATAGACATGTGTTTCGTTTTTTACGACTCATCATCGTTTTTATATATCCTTCAACATGAACATTTCAACATGCAAACTTTATAGAAGAACAATATTTTGTATAGACTAATAAACACCCAATAAATCCTATCAGAATTTGAAAACAATATCGTCAATATTCTAGAGATTTGCCACAAATTTCTTCAATATAAATATAATTAATAAACACAAACTATAATATTCAACAGCTTTAAGATATAATGGAGAGACTCACAACATACCATTTAATACGATTAATAATACCCGTTCTTTGCAAAATGGCATCAGTCAAGGCTCATACCACAGAGAATAGTCGTGAAGATTCGCGGAGGATGTAAAGACCAGGGAATGGGAGTATTCACTCGACCTTAATTGAAGGGTGTGCGAAGTACTGGGAGCTTAGGAAGCTTATTACCCCGCAGGTCTCAGAGAAATCAATGGTGAGCTGTTGTTGCAATAACGCAAAGTGATTTGTAATAATTATCGAAAGAGATAAGGGTACTTGAAGTCTAAAGAAAGACGTGTTTATCATCAGTGATGATGACCTATGTGAAAACAACAACAATAACAATATCAACATCAATAACAGTAATAATATGACAACAACAATGATCGCTATCAACGAGATATTAATGGTAAACAACTGTTTCGATAATGTAAATTAATTTGCAAATATCGATAGAGATGAAGAGTACTGGAAACTGGGGAAATTTGTTCTCACTCAAAGAACACCCACAGGTCGTGCTCAAAGAGAATTATTGTGTAATGGCATGTGTGAAAACTTTTAGTGAGATAATAATAATAATAATAATAATAATAATAATAATAATAATAATAATTATTATTATTATTATTATTATTATTATTATTATTATTATTATTATTATTATTATTATTTCTCTGATTCAGAGGAATAACTGCAAAAATACAACGCCTAACGATAAAGAAAACGGCTGAAATATTAAGGAAACCCCTAGAATGCGGAAAATAACACGACAATATAACAAAGAAGCGTTACAGGGAATGAAGAACGCCGAAGCTGCATATCAACCAGTTCTACACCACCATCATGTATCCCCCGTTGTCTCATCACTAATGCCAATTACCAGCGAGAAATCAATGGTATGAGGCTGTTGCGATGACGCAGATTTATTTGCAAATGCTATCGAAGGAGGTGGGGAGAGCTGGACGTCTTGGAAGACTTGCTGTCACTCAGCTTCCAGAGAACACCACAGGTCTCCAAACCGATCGTTTGTTGACTTGTGTGAAAGCTGCAAGTGAGCCAATAATAATAATAATAATAATAATAATAATAATAATAACAATAACAATAACAATAACAATAATAATAATAATAATAATAATAATAATAATAATAATAATAATACGAGCACTAGGAACAATTCCGAAAAACTTTGAGAAAAGAATGGCAGAAATTGGAATCAGAGGAATGATTGGAAAATACAAAGAACAACAATAATGAAAACAGCTGAAATATTAAGAAAAACCCTTGAATGTGGAAACTAACACACACGAACCAAAAGAGTAGACCAAACTGCCACAGACAAAACATGAAGCGCTACATGGAACCAAGAATATTGAAGCTGCATACCTGTAAGTACTACAGCTCAACCCCCATCCCCGATTACCACATCACTGCCCCCCCCCCTCACAAAAAAGAGTGAGAACGAATAGTCAAGTAGAGTAAAAGAGGAAAGAAAGACCGAGGAGCGAGCACTGATCAGACCTCCACTTATAAGTGCGAAGAGAACTAGGACCTTGGGGAGGCTTATTGCCACTCAAATTCCAGTAAACACCAATGGCCACTGCCAACGAGAAATCAATGGCAAGCAGCTGTTGCGATAATGCAAATTTATTTGAAAATGTTATCGAAATAGGTGGAGAGTACTGGAAACCTTGGGAGACTTGTTGTCACTCAGCTTCCAGGGAACACCACATGCTGTTATCAAGGAGAGATCGTTGATGACCTGTGTTAAAGCTCCTTGTGAGCCAATAATAACAATAATAACAACAACAATAATAATATGTGTAGTTTTTCATAAGAATATATAAATATGATAATTCACTAGACATTTTAGCTCATTGACTTAGAATGATGACTTTCTGTCAAATCGATGGTTTTATATGATTAAATTTGTGCTCATTTTTGCATTAAATACTCGTCCCTATTGATCCCTATTAATTTCTATGCGTGCATGGAATGGATACGATAATACTTAATTCGTTGCACCTAATTGGGAAGCTGGATTTTGCCTACAAGATTATATGTTGAAATATTCAAATAACTATAACTTTAAATACAGAAATTATATTTAAAGTTTTAGTGTTCTGTTCTTCTATGCCCATTTTCCCCCCATGTTTTTCATCAAAATGTGTAGCGTATTAGTTGTCTCACAGGCCATAATCAGTAATCGCTCACTGGCAGTAACTTGTGGTGTTCCCTGGAGACCAACTGACAACAAGTCTTCCCAGATTTCCAGTGTTCTCCACCTCTTGACCACTTGTACATGTTATCGCAACAGCCGTTGTCACTGATTTCTCGTTGGCATAGGCCATTGGTGTTTCCTGGGGTTTGGGTGACAAAATGTCTCCCCGAGGTACCAGATTTGAACTGCACACTTCCAGTGGAGATTTGGTTAATACTCTCCCACCTCGGTCTTTCCATCCTCCCTAACCCTTCACAACTAATTGGAGTGGCGCCAGTCGATGTCATCTACACCAGTTTTTTTTATTATTATTATTACTATTATTATTATTATGATAATAATAAGGGTGTTTGTGCAGTGTACACACGTGTATTTTAAATATTATTTCCAAGTTAAATTAAATTTTCGGTTTGTATTACTGTACACATAGATTCGAAAATTTATCAAAAAAAAATATATAACAAATAAATATTATCAAAGGCAAGATAAGTTACTTTGCTACCTAACTGGATATGTTTTTAGGGGTTTGAACTATTATACACATATATTCGAAAAAGTGGTCAGAAATCAAATATATACCAAATAAATGTTATAAAAGGCAATATAAGTTACTCTTCTACCTATCTGGAAAGGTTTTTAATGATTTTACTCACTTTAAAACGTGTGTAATCACTTTGAAAATCATACAATGTTTATCGATATATTTTATTTGTTATATATTTGTTTTTTGGCAACTTTTTCGAATCTACGTGTATAGTAAAACAAACCCGTCTTGTAAATTATTTACGGTTAAAATGTTATAAAAAACAAATACTTGAAGTTTTAAATTTATATCAAAGAAATAAATTACGCCCGGTGCTAAAATATTGAAAATTCACCGATCGTAAAAAAAAAAAAAAAAAACTCCCGTGAAAAATTCTATCTATATTTTGAAATACTCAGTGAAAAGTTTTATTTATTAATAAAAGAACGGGCTGAAAAATATTATATAAAAGTTGTTTGTTTTGCAGTAAAACAAATTAAATAAAATGAAATATTCGACTTTCTCCGATAGAAATTAAAGGTTCAAAAACGAGTTAACTTACTATATTTTGTTAGATTAAAATTCTCCCAATGTACAATCATAATAATTATTATCCAAATGGAGAATTGTTCTTTCCCTTTAGAACATACATGGACAATCCGTAACACATTTTGGTAGCCATAGATAATCGGTAGCCATATTTATTATTTTTTTTTTTGCCTGTTAGCGTGACCACGTGGGTTAATACCGGAAGCTGTCTATACCTACACTTTAATCAGGAAGTGGCGTTAGGCTGTCATATGCATGGGCCTTCTTCTTACTCTCGGTAGCCACACTGAAACTCCCTCATTTCAATAACAGGATCACAACAGCTATCCAGAGCTATACGCAGGGAAGATCTAGGCATACAACTAATACACACCGTGCCACCACTTCAACAACAATTATCAAGGCGCCAAATCTACCACAGCAATGCACTCTGCACCCTAACAAACTGCCTAATGAACACCGCTACCATGTGCTATCGTACATACACGGTATATCGCGTACAATGCACCACATAAAACAAATCATATATCGGCAGCGCAGTGAGGCGCCTGCATATTAGAGTCACTGTACACTTACAAACACAGAACCCAGAATTAGATAGAATCGAACAATTGCATCGACAACGGACAACGCCAGACCCAAAGTGGGGTTCGATGTACTGCATCTCATCAGTGACGTACTCCGACTATCTTAGTTGGTTATGACCCGTTGCTTGTCACATCGTAGAATGTAGAACTGGATAAAAAATATAAGAATTTAAAAATCGACGCATAGTCAATAGATTGCGCCGTGGCCCATATGGTTAGGTCGCCAGTATTGCAAAATTCATGAATGCGACGACCTGGGTTCGCGCCTATGTCGGAGCACACCACTGATGAGATTCCAATTTCTGTAGGCTGGTTTTGAACCCAGTCAACGACGGGTACTTTTGCTAGTGTATATATATATATATATATATATATATATATATATATATATATATATATATATATATATATATAATCGATTGGTAAAAACAGAATAAAAGTCGGTATACACAACGTCATCACAATGCTAACAGTTTTACTATAGATTTATTTAAAACGGTAAGTATTTTTAGCACTCAGGTTTCAAGCGTACATTTTCTTTTTTTTTTTGTAAATCTATACCGTGTGGGGAAAAACGATTTACAATGAACGTTAAGTTGTTTAATATCTTCCCATTCACCTTCTTCATCTTCTTTATCTTCTTTATCTCCTTCCTCATCTTTTCATCCACTTGATGTTTCTTATCTCCTTTTTTTTATCTTTCCTTATTCATCTTCTTGTAGGTTGCAATCACTTGCTACAAGGGAAGTGCTTCTCTATAGAGCAGGTAGTCTTAGCCACTGTACCCCAACCAGTATTATTTGCTTAACAAAATAAATATTTGATCAATTCTAGGGGAAAAAATCAAACTAAAAGTTCATTCATCACCTGCTTTCCATAATTTCACGTACTCTGATCAGGTGGTTAAATGTTAAGGACATGAGGTGTCTTACTGGACCTGTAAACTTTCACCGTACCAAGCTACACAGCGCCCAATATTCGAAAATAGTCACTCATCTGGTACTGGCCAAACTTATCGTTGCTTTACTTCTCTAATCTAGCGAGAATATGTGTGTCAACGTGATTATTACGTTTATTGTTTCTTATCGGTCGGATATATTGATTTCATAATCACACCTAATCGCAATATTACTATTATTTGCAAAATTTATGCTCATATAATAATCAGAAAAGGATACGTCAAATCGAATTGTATGGATTTCTGAATCCATTTAGTACATTCAAATAATATTTCAATATTAGCTCAAATGTTCGCGAAGACCGCTTAAAATGTAAAACAAAAACAAAAAATAACCATGAACTAAACCGTTACGAGTATGTCTTGTAGAGGGGTAAAAAAAACGTATTAAAGCTTATAGTAAAATAATAAATGATCAAAGCCAACCAATGATACAAAGCAATTGAATTTAACTAAATACAGTCAAATATGATTTTTAAGTTAAAATCTATATCTATCAATACTGATATGAATTCGTTTTTCTTTTGTGTGTCTTGATATTCATATTAAAAATCCTCTTTCCTATTAGTATTTATTTGCTTTCCTACTAAAGCAAAATGTGACACGAGGCCGTTTTAAAAGTGGGGTTAAACCAGCTCCCCGAAAAAAAAGGCAAAAGGGCCACACTGGTTGGGTCCCAAAATAGTAATTGTCCCAGTATTAACCATTAACCGGGACAAATTACCTTAAGTGCAGCATCTGCAGAATAGATACTACACTTTGATCCCGGCCCGAAGGCCAAGAACAACAGAAAAAAAGGCAAGGTATTTATTTGCTCCCCCACCGAGCAAATTAGGCACAAGGCCGATTTTTAATGTGAAGAGTGTGAAGAGTGAAAGGGGAAATGGGGACCAGCTCCCCGGGGAGTAGGGGAGTTGGATAGTGACAATTG
Organism: Euprymna scolopes; assembly: GCF_053919585.1. Lineage (NCBI taxonomy): Eukaryota > Metazoa > Mollusca > Cephalopoda > Sepiida > Sepiolidae > Euprymna > Euprymna scolopes. The sequence goes on along the minus strand of NC_136490.1, from coordinate 114,148,870 downwards.
GTATGAAGAGTTGTCCTTACATTGACCAAGATCTTATATGTGGGATTGCTCCCACATATGGTCTTCGTTTGCAGTATCTGCCGGAACAGATACTGCACTTTCATCCTGGCCCGAAGGCCAAGAACAATAGAAAAGAGGCAAGCCTCTTTTCTATTTATTTAAAAAGAAAATACAATTTTCTTATATATGGGTTGTGGGGATTGCATTCACTAGCAAAAGATCTAGCTAATTTGCATATTCTTTTAACCATTCATTTTGATTAATTCCCTATTAGATTTTTTTTCGGTTTTCTTATGGGACGATCATCTTTAGTTAACTATTACGTGTAATTATATTCATGCAGATATTCTACTTGATATATACTCGTATAATATTTACGTAAAAAGTTTATAGTAAACACAAAATTGTTTCCATATATATTTATGTATACGTATATATTCTTGTTTAAACTATCTATCTATCTATCTATCTATCTATCTATCTATCTATCTATCTACAAACGTGAACGTGTGTGTGTGTGTGTGTGTGTGTTTGTACATTTCCCTATAACTTTGTCAATTTTAAGTCTACACACTCAAAATTTGATATACAGGGTAATGAGATTTGGGAAAATCTTTGTGATGGGTTTTCGGCCAGAAATTTGGCTGTTAAACGATTTAACTTTTGAGAAACCAAACTCCTCCGACATTTTTTGGGTCTAAAGACTTGAAATTTTAGATATAGATTCCTTAGGCATTGATCTAACTTAATAACTTGATTTTAGCCCAAAAGCAATAAATTTTAAGGGGTCATAATAGTTAAAAAAAAAATTGATTTCTTCGGTCTCTACGAAATTACTCGGACAATTTCTGGTCTAAACATTTGAAATTTTACATAAAGGCTATTCAGAGAAAGGGCAAGCTTTTTCATCGGTTTGGGTCGAAAATTTTTAGTTACCAATATATAAATGTATGTATGTATGTTTGCATGTCTGCCTAAAACTTTCGACAGAGGCAGCAGATTTTTATAAGATCAGTATCGTTTTGAAGTTCGACCTTTCAGACGACAAATATCGAAAAATTGGCTAAAAACATTAATATCTTCACCTTCAACTAGGCACTTTTCTACAGGGGGGGGGTCGCTTTTTTCGCCGATATTTTTAAAAGTCATCCAATCCTTTCTATTGTCTAGCCTTAATTAAAACCTACGTCAATTCCTCTTTATCGGTGGTCGTAACGACAAAGACATCAGGAGTTTTTTTCCCCGTTCATTTCGTCCTTCATGGTACGGGTTCGAGCCTGCCTTTCTACTACTACTTTTTTTCACACATACAAACACCCGGGCAACGCCGGGCTGAAATGCTAGTATATCTATGAAAATGAAAGTATATGCGTGCGTGTGTGTATGTCTGTCTGTGTACATTTTCCTACACAATAACTGTCAATTTTCAGGCTACAGACTCGAAATTTGATATACAGGGTACGGAGACTGGGAAACTCTTTGTATTCCGTTTTCGGACAGAAATTTGGCTGTGAAAGAGGCAAAGTTCAACGATTTGACCTTTAAAAACTCTACCAAACTTCTCCAATTTTGGGTATAAACACTTGAAATTTTAGATATAGGTTCCTTGGATATGGATCTTACTTAATAACTTGATTTGAGCCCAAAAAATAAATGTTAAGGAATCATAATAGGGGTCAACATTTAAAAAAAATTTGACCTCTGCGGTCTCTACAAAATTACTCAGACATTTTCTGGCCTAAACATTTGAAATTTTAAATAAAGGGTATTCAGAGATATGGCAAGCTTTTTAATCGGTTTGGGTCGAAAATTTGAGCTACCAATATATAAATGTATGTATGTATGCTTGCATGTCTGCCTAAAACTTTCGACAGAGGCGACGGATTTTTACAAGATCAGTATCGTTTTGAAATTCAATCCTTCAGACAACAAATACCGAAAAATCGGCTAAAAACATTGATTTCCTCACCCTTAACTAGGCACTTTTCTACAGGGAAGGGCCGCTTTTTTCACCGATATTTTCGAAAGTCATTCCCTCTTTTCGATTGTTTAACCTTACCTTAAACCAACGTCACTACCGGTTTTGCGGTAGTCGTAACAGCAAAGACGTCACGTTTTTTCCTTCTTTTCCTCCTTCCCAGTACGGGTTCGAGCTTGCCTTCCTAATACCATTTTTTTTGCTCAACACATACCTCCAAACACCCGGGCAACGCCGGGCACACATGCTGGTATCTACCAAATTGAAATTGTCTGTGTGTGTACCTATGTGTGTACATTTCTCTACCAAATTACTCTATCAATTTTCAGTCTACAGACTTGATATTTGACAGAAGCGGTAGTGAGATTTGGGAAAATCTTTTTAATCGGTTTTCGACCATCACTTTAGCTGTCAAGAGGTCAGAGTTCAAAGATTTGACCTTTCAAAACTCTACCAAACTTCTCCGCCAATTTTGGGTGTAAACACTTGTAATTTTAGATGTAAATTCTTTGGACGCGGATTAAATTTTTTAAATTTAATTTGAGCCGAACACAATAAATGTTAAGGGGTCAAAATTGGGGTCAAATGTTTACGAAATCTGACCTCTCAGCCAATATTTTGTCTAAACATTTGACATTTTACATAAAGTATATTCAGACATAGGGCAAGTTTTTTAATCGGTTTTTGGCCGAAAATTTTACTACCAGAAGGTCTTAGCAAACTATTTAACTAATTTTGGGTCTAAACATTTGAAATTTTACATAAAGCGTATTCAGAGGAACAGCAAGCTTTTTAATTGGTTTGGGACAAAAAAATATTTCTGCCGAGAGGTCAAAGTTGAGAGATTTGACCTTTGCCGACACTAGCAAATGCCTCCGCCAATTTTGGATCCAGACACTTGAAATTTTAGATGTAGGTTACCTTGACATGAGTCAAACTTTATAATATCTATATCTATATATATATATATACATATATATATAGATATACACTTATATATATATATAAATATATAATGAAATAAGAATTACAATTAAGTTTACAAAGATAATTTAAAAAATCAAACTAAGATATATTATAAATATTAAAGACTTCATATTTAAAAAGAAATCCTAACCAGACGTAAAAGCTCAATAAAACCAAATAGGAAATATAACTTTTAATAAGAACAAAGAATAATTAAACATGTTAAAAATAGTGTTTTTAACATGTTTTATCAATTTTGTGTTCTTATTCTTGTGAGGTGAAAAGATATTCAATGGTACTGTTGTTCTGAACGGCTAATATTTTTATTCCGCTCGAATGGATTGGAGAGGATTTCAAATTATATTAATATGATGACTGAACTTATGCATCCTTCACATGAAAGTATCATAACTTCTGCAAATATTGACGGTGTCATATTCTAAGAAAGAAACCCATGTCATGAGCGTGTGTCAGAAGCAGAGATGCGTCATTGATCTCCTAGTAAAAGTGCATTGAGAATGGTAGTGATTAGTACCACTTCCGTATTCGTATCCCATTTGAGTTAAAAAAAAAGGAGGCTTTACTTTTGGAAGGATTCTTATATAAGCGCATTTCGGATGCCCACGCGCAGCTATCGTTCATAGCTGACATTGAGTGCATTAAGTGCATTATGGTGACTATATAGAAAAATAGATTCTGCGGCACATGACATGGCTCGTTTAAATATTACTAGACCCGTCTTCGAAGTTCTACGTCTTTTTGATTTAAAAATCATATGGGAGTTTTATTTTGGAACGACCCTTGTATTAAAGCCAAGTGGGAGAATTATCTTGGAATATTTTTTGAACACTTGTTCAAGTTCCAGGAAGCATTTGAAGGTAGTAACTAAGGATGGAGGATTGTAAATAGAATAACAATTATGTAAATTTTCTCGCAGCAAATAAATTCCCATGACGTTCAGTAAACTTCTTCTTCCCCTCTCAAAATATTGTAGATTATACTTCCACAGCCTGGTAAACAAAGTTACATTAAGAAATAATAGGTACATGACTAAAAGCTTTATATACTAATCTGTTCCGAAATCCAATTAGCCTAGGTCATCATGAGCGTTTCCAGAAATTACGCACGCATTGGTACTTCTAATATTTATTATATTTTCGCCGGGTTATCTGATTCTCACAACTATAACTTCTATTTTTCTTCACATCTTAGTATTCAATCGTTTCGCTACTATATTCACCTTGTGTTAACTTTTATAACATAAGAATGAAACGAACACTGCTAATGTAAGAATATAAAAAAAAACGAATTCATATTTGTATTCTTGAAAAACAAATGTTCACTAAGAATTTACACGTCTGCATCGATGTACATTTCCAATTATTCTTTGTTGTGTTACAATTGTATTTTCCTTAGAATTGACACTTTGATATTTCTTTAATTTTTACGCAAATCAATATTTCGAATTTTTCGCGTCACAAAAGTTTCACACGTTATGTCTGTTCGCTAAATATAGAAAAATCGGATTGGATGTGAAATACACGGACAGTTAGTCGTAAAAAAATATTCTATTATTCATGGCTTTTCGAGAAATTTTCAAAATTATTTTCTGAAACAGCTTACAAACCTTTTCTTTGTGAATCGCTGAACAGCTGACGCACACTACTAGAACAGAGATTATATATATTTTATTTACGCAAAATTATTACAGCTGTTTTTATACGGCGACAAAATTTTCGTGAATAAACTCGAAAATAGCACCGTCATTTTATATTGGATCTGGAGTTGAAAGTCTTTTAGTAATCTTTGCAAATATTGCATTTAAAAATTATCCTATTTATAAAATTATTTGTTTCACAGAAGTGGATTTCTGGAATATTGAAATGTAAAATAGATACGACACCTTATTTAAAGAAATACGAAACTTTATGCTTTCAAAGATTTGAAGCTGGTGTTTCGAAAGCACAAGATTACGATCACGAAAACGTAATTATATTTATATGTATTTTTATTCTAACAATATTTTATGTAAATCATTAGCAAGCCTTACTTATTTTTATCGAAGCTGATCAAAAAAAACATATAATCATATTGGGAATAATCCGGAAAATCTGGTATATTTACGAATTGAAAACGTCTTTTCTTAAGGTTTCATTCGTAATACTTGCATGTTGTATTAACAGCCAACATATTTCTTTTTATACCTGTCACTGTATATTTCTAATATGATTTGGATTTAAATATTTTCCGATTCTAGAGTAGAGTTTTCTTTTCGGCTTGTCACAAATAAGATAATTAATTCAATAAAAATATAACATTTTTAATGTTATTAATTCTCTAAGTAAAATAACAAAAAAATCGATCGAATTCATAATTACTCAATGTGTATCAACATGATCGAATATATATATATATATATATATATATATATATATATATATATATATAAATATTATAATTATTCACACACAGTACTGGTTCGCTGTTTCACAGCTCATCAGTGCGGCTAGACAGGCAACTGCATCAAGCTAGGATCGAAATCCGACCAAGTGAAAGTCAAGGTGTTTCACCATTACGCTATGCGGCTGATAATGTGTGGGTAATGAATTAACGATATTTTGACATCGTCCAAATGCCTCCGCTCGATTTGCTTACACAAAAAGCGTCGCATATATATATATATATATATATATATATATATATATATATATATATATATATAGAGAGAGAGAGAGAGAGAGAGAGAGAGAGAGAGAGAGAGAGAAATATATATATATATATTTTTTATTTTGACAGACATATTTTTTCGAGAAGAAGTGTTAGCTGCGTTTGTTTCTTTTTGAAAACATATTACCGACTATAACACGTGATTAAAAATCTCCCCCTCTTTAATAATGTAAGCTCTCCTCCTCTTTTTGAATTTCCAACGTCTTTGTCTGTTTCTAAAATAGAACAGCGTCACACTTTTCACATGAAAATTGTTCAAATATTTGTACTGGTATTTTTGTTTTCTTACCTCATTCATCTAGAGTAAGTCTTGAAATAAAGACGAAACGTTGATGAATACATAACCTTGGTTTGTTCCTTTTTATTTGTCTATTTTATCAGAATACTAGGAATACTATTTCCATTATTCTCATCATATATATATATACATATATATATATATATATATATATATATATATGTATGTATGTATATGTATGTATATATATATATATATACATATATATATAGGTTTAATAAAGTGTGTTCAGCAAGAGTCAAACATATTAATTTTTTTTATTTTTCAGAAAGGAAACACAAATAGAGGGGAACTCCTTAATCCGCGGAGTTTCGAAGAAATACTTTCCTTCTAGTCAGAGGAGAGTAGTTAGCAAAATGCATAAAAGAATTTCTGTAACGTATTTAAAGAAACTAAGCATGAAAAGGATCACACTAGTATGAAAGTGAAATGTAGAATAATGAAACGGTAAAAAGAAACAAAATGGTTTCATGTGAGAGTGTGTTCCCCCGGCTGTCGAGTCCCAAATCAGATGAATCGGAGAAAGTATTGTCGAAAGACTCATAAACCTTTTTCAAATGATTCTATTTATTTAATAAAAATATATATTTATATGACATGATTTGCTGTTTTAAATTCGATAAAGAACTTTAGGAAATAATATATTCAATGATGTAACTAACGGTTTTGTATTTATATAGGAATATATACTATCAAGAAGTAAATATTATTATTATTATTAGTAGTAGTAGTAGTAATAGTAGTAGTAGTATTGCTATTAAGATTATGTCTATATCATCGCCAATATTTTTTAATCGCTTGTTCCATATTCCTAAATCATGTTTTCTTTCTCTTTCACTTCCGTTGAAAGTTATTACGCCTACGAATCTGTTAAATTGTGCGTCATTTGAATAATAAACTAATTATTTCATAAACATGACAGAACTTTTCCTCGCTTCCATTGGTTCTGTGAAAACATTTTTTCCGTCATTACAAATTTTTCGCTAGTTCCAGAAGCAGTTTTGCATCAGTTGCGCCATCTCTAATTAAAATCTAATCTCTAATTGACCAGAAAATAACGCTTTGAAATAATCTTTCTTCCTCGATTGCTGGCATAGTGGATTCTTCTACAGATTTGGATAACGAACATTTTGAATTTGGAATTTAGTCAACATTACACACCAAACTATTTCGTATTAAAACATTGATTGTTATGATCATTTTGCTTATGCAAATACCAAACTACTGAGTATACTTTCATTGGGATTTTTTATTTTTATTTTTCCTGTTTCATTTTTTACCCAATTTCATGAGCTATTTAGATTAAATTGATTTTGCATATATGATTAGTTTTCATATAATGCAGTTTCAATTTATGCCAGTACCAGCAAATTTATAGCTTCGCTATTAAAATCATTTGCTAATATTTCCCCCATGAAAAGAACGTATTCTTTGAAACTCCGCGGATTAAAAAAAATGCTTCACATTTCTTTTTGAATGTCCTGATATATATATATATATATATATATATATATATATATATATATATATATATATATATATATATATAACTACTTCATTTACTCACATAAAATTAATAGACGGAAGTATAGATTTATGCGTAAACTTTAAGTATTTACTTCAAAAGTGCTAAATACGTAGGTAGAGCTAGTTAGTAATTTATAAAACATATATAGCGATTAAGCTACACTGAATATTCCGCGTTTCATCCACTGAAGAGTCCTAGAGTTGGTGAAACGCGGGGAATATTCAGTGTAGCTTAATCGCCATATATATTTTATAAATTAATATATATATATATATATATATATATATATATATATATATATATATATATATATTAGGGGAGAACGATTTTGTAACTGTACTAAATGGCATATGAAGAAAGCTGCAAAATAATGTCAAAAGTTACCACGAGAAATATTTTTTTTTTAAATTTTGTATTTTTGTTTAAAATTATATTATAATAAATTCTTAATGCTACAATATTTTAAGATATAAATGTATTAATATTTTTCACTAGAATATCTTGTCCTTTACATTTCCATGTTTAAGCTTAGCCATATTACTTTTCATGCTCGCATTTTTCTATTGTTTCCATTACAGCTTTTTCATTGATGAGTTGGCAATTTTACGATTAATGTTTCCATAAAAATATCCAGTGCCCATCAACTTCTTCAGTTGTTTATCCATTAGATTTTTACAACAAAAGGTATATTTTTAACATGCTGGACATCGTATTCGAGTAAAAGGATTTCCAAAGCCCTGCTTCCTCACTTCCTCCATCTTTTGGTGTTATGTATTATATATATATATATATATATATATATATATATATATATATATATATATATATATATATATATATATGTATATACGTCGTTTTTGTTATTGAGGTTAAATCTTTCCCTAAATATCTGTAAAATTAATAAATTACGGAAGGATTTATATGATTTTAACTAAGATACGGTATTTTTTTTTAATTGCTTTGGTTCTTTTGACTAAACTTTTTCTTATATATGGAAGGGGAGGTAGACAATGAAGCATGTCTGACAGATAAAGGCAATAATGCATTAAAAAAACACTAGTGCAATACTGAGAAGTGTCTGAACGATGGTGGCAGGTTTAAAAACGTTAGAAAAAGACAAACAAAAATTGGAATCACATCCTAATCGTTGCTCGGGATTTACCACAATAAAATAAAAAGACATCAGCCTTTTTTTTTTAATTTTCATTTTTTTTATCAATGGTGAAATCAAGTCATTTTCCGTCTGTTATTACTAAGACCATTTTTTTTTTTGGCAATAGTAATTTAGATTGTCCTCTTCGTCCAGTTGTTTACGATTGACCAGCCTTGAGAAAGATCATTTTGTTTCTCCAGTGAACTGCAGCGAAACACAAACATATATAAATCGACACACGCACCCATATATAGATATTGGCATAATCTATAAGCACACAGTATAAACTTAACTGTAAAAATGGAAGAGCACATTTTACTCGTTCTATCAATAAATAAAACCATACGTTAACTGTGCCCATTCTCAGCTGGTAAGTTCTCGTATACTTATCAGCTATTTCATTTCTGTTCAAGATATATTAGAGCTGCCGACTATAAAGACGATGGTTATAGGGTCGATCCACGGCCTAGGGAAAGGTGCTAGTCTAGTCACACTGATTTGTTGTAATACAACGAAACAGTACTGAATGTAGATAACTATATATATATATATATATATATATATATATATATATATATATATTGGTTTTTGTTTTCATTTTTTAAACGATAGTAATGTTTATGTCTCCGCCTCGGAGAAACGGTGTTTTTCTTAGAAAGTCGCCTAATTTTATTTGGGCGTATTATTTATTTATTTATTTATTTATTATTTTTAAAAACAGTAATCTACGGACACGCGTGTTTCGAAGCCCTACTCCTCTTCAGCGTAGCTTGACTGTTGGTAGGATTCGAACCTTGGACCTTATGTATTTCAGTCCAGCGCCCTAATCCAATTCGGATCTCCTTGATATATATATATATATATATATATATATATATATATATATATATATATATATATATATATATATATATATATATATATATATATATATCAAGGAGATCCAAAGTTGTCCGGGATAGAAAGAGGATAACCAAATGTTCCACATTACCATACTTATATTGTCATGGAAATCGATGAAATCTAATCGATAATATTTTACTGCTTTAGTTGGGAACCTACCGCGGTGTACCGGGAGGATTTTTCATATGCCTCATAGCAGTGATTTAGTCCAGAATGCATTGCAGTGTACATTGCACTGTAGAGAATCTACTGTTGATTTTATAAAATTATATTTACACATAACGACTTGAATAAAATTTTCAAATGCTAAAATAAGAAACATGGTTCACTTGTGCTCTAAAAAGTAACATACATTTCGAACCCTCCCCCTAGTCTTATAAAATAATCTATAAAATTAGTTTTATATGCTGGACTTTTCTGCTTATGCGTTGATAAATCATATCAAATGCACATATGATGTCATGTTGTATAAAGGAGTTAACTTTGGACAAAATCGAGCCTATTTTAATCGGGATTTTTTTCGATTATCAATTTCCGATACTTATCGAATGTATTACCATCAAAAACATACGTATGAATACTTCCAAGCAGAACGAATATCTTTGTGTAAAATAAAAATAAACGGCCCAGCCGTTTCTAGTTAATAGGGAACGTACTTACACACGGATAAAGTTCCCTTTTATATAATAATACATATATATTGGGAAGTAATATACACAAATGATAAAACTTTGTTAATTCAGTGCCCGCATAGTAGCAGCCTATAGCGCTACGGTTATAAGCTCTGACTATTGTTTGGACGATCGGGTTTCGATCCTGGCTTGATGCAGTTGCTTGTCTAACCGCACTGACGAACTGTGAAACAGCGAAACAGTACTGTAGGATGATGACAATATATATATATATTTAATGATGTGATTGATAATTTAAAATTCAAATTACTAAATATTAAAGTAGCTTTAAGATATTTGCCTATCGAGCTTATTATATATCTGAATTACAACGGACAGTGTTCTTTTCTTGTGTTTTAATTAAATTAGTAATTTTGCTATCACATTAAAATACACTCTGCTCTTTAGACTACTGTTCTAACTCCTTTTAAATTATATATATATATATATATATATATATATATATATATATATATATATATATATATATATATATATATACGCATTTAATGAACAGGAAATCAGAAAACAGTGACACCTGAATATTTCCATTTTCTCCTTCATCCAAAGACAAAAAACAAACTTAGTTTTATAATACGTCCTCCAATTTGACCATCGATATAACTTTTTGCTGAGGATATGTGATAATCTCTTTCTCCTTTTCTTCACACACACACACACACACACACACACACACACACACACACACACACACACACACACACACACACATATGTGTGTGCGTGTGCGTGTGTGTGTGTGTGTGTGTGTGTGTGTGTGTGATGACCGTATCGATTAAGTCGACAGAAACGTAAAAGCGATTAGATAACACAAACACACATATATATACGTACCTTTTATCAGAAATTTGATTTCCTTTGCCCCCTTTATATTCTAACGTTGCTGATTGCCTAGAAAGTGTCCAATATACAAAATAAAGGAAATAGCGTAATAACAAAACACACACAAAAAATGCAATGGCATTAAGATATAAAGATTATCATGAACTTTTCCTTTTTGTTGTAATTGTTTATGTAAAATCCTGTCTTACTTGCTGATCAATACACATTGTATTACTAAAACCCCGCATACTGACCCTATATTTCGGCGTTTCCTCGTTATAATCATCATTACCCATTCGACTCATGTCGCAAAATTCGGTCCGTGAAATAACTTATTTCCCTACCAATAACCCTGCGTTTGTCATTGATAAGTTTTGTTCTTTGTCTTTTTGTGTTTATGTCAGGAGTTTATGTAAATATCCGAATATATATATGACCTGTCCAGTTACGCGTGCATTGGACACTGCCAATTCCTTGCCTCATTAACCTTCGTATGAGAGTATTTCTTATACTGTCCTTACGTTGGCAAAACAAATCACGTGTTGAATAAATTTTTCTTGACAAAAATAAATAAATAAATAAAATAAAAATAAATAAATAAATAAAAAAGATACGTCATATGTCTGGGCGTTATATTAAGTATTCAAATTCTGACATCGATGAAGTAATTACCACAGGACCCTTGCGGCCAGAGTTTTGAACTCAGTAAAAAGTCCAAATCTAAAACTCACCAGCTTAACGAAGAAGAGTTTATTTCTCTTTGCACAACTCGAAAGATTGCCAAAGTTTCACTATCAATTTTTTTATATTTAGTTTATATCCACTAATTTTTTAAACATAATTTATATATATATATATATATATATATATATATATATATATATAAAACAAATGACATTGTAACGAGTGATGTAACCCACTTTCCGGTTTACTACATCCGGTTGCGCACGCGCGCATAAACATTAACCCATACCAACGTAAATAAATAAACACACATCGCTTATTTTGCAGATTTTGACCTGCGCACTGAAATATTAACGTTATTATTTCGAAATTATTATTTAATATCGGAAGAGTGGGGGTGTTTTGCAACTATTCTTTATTCCAACTATACTGTCGTTATTTTCTTACAACTAAACAACTTTAACCCGTTGACAACCATAAAAAATTGTAGTAAATTCAAGACTACTACTACTACTACTACTACTACTACTATTACTACTACTATTAGTACTTCTACTAATACTGCTATTACTACTCTCTATCCGTTCCTTTTCCTTCTTTCTTTTTTTACTTTTTGTTTACATTTCTAGATACAAAATAGTTGTGTGAGAACGGTGAATTTGTTGACACATTTACTAATTTGTTTCAATATTAGTTTTATTTATTTAGGTTTTATTTTTTTGCTTCAGGTTTTATTAATTATTTTTTCTTTTAGATTTCTATAAGTTTCTATAACTTGGTTGAAGGATTCCAATATGGGGGTTTCATGCTTATATTTCTCATCGATAGGTTCATGTGCGTTTTTGCTGCTAAATGACTTTCGTTGGCGTTCGATTCGTAGGAATATCATGTTTAATTTTCGATTTTTGTGCGATTATTCGGAAAAATAGGTAACTTTACACGAATAGGGAGGATCTTTTTTTTCATGTTTGAGTGATCCGTCGGTGATTTTTTATTTTAATATACTTTCATAGAAATGTTTCTGTTATGTCAAAAAAACCCTATTTTCTTTACGTCACAAGTGTCACACCCATACATGAATTCCATAGTTAATATAGCATACTGACCCAACGGGTCACGAGTAGTCTAGTTTATACATATATGTATACACACACACGCACACACACACGCACACACACACACACACACACACACACACACACACATATATATATATGACAAAATATTAATATTCTAAATGATGTTCATCTTCAGGATGTTCAAATACTTAATTCTTGACAGTACCTGATGGCCTTGCTAGTTAAACTCTGAAACCAAAGGTTTAATAACCAGCTTCGAACAGTTTACAATATATTTATCTCGGAAACTTATATTATCTTAGACTTCCGGTGCGCCATACAAAAGTTCTACAGAAGCCCAAAATACGTTTTTTTCTTCTTACAAGACATCAATTTTATTATAAGATTTATAAAGGAATTCAAAAACTAATATACCTTAATTTCTATATTTTTAAAGAGTATAAACATTTTCATTAATTTAAGGAATCCTATTTGTTGTAATAACAATAAAAAACTGTTTCATGAAAATATTTGTATTCTTTTTTTACACGATTGCTCAGTTTGTTCGCAAATTAAATTAATATACATTTTACTTTGAAAAAGTCAATTACAATTGTTAAAAACTTTGACTCACGTCTAGGTAATCTACATCTAAAATTTCAAGTGTTTATACCCAAAATTGGCGGAGGAGTTTGGTAGAGTCTGTAAAGGTCAACTTTTTCAACTTTTACCTCTTGAAAACCAAATTTTCTCCCAAAAGCTGATTAAAAAGCTTGCTGCCTGTCTGAATACCCTTTTTGTAAAATTTCAAATGTTTAGACCAGAAATAGTCTGAGTAATTTGGTAGAAACCGAAGCCGTCATTTTTTTTTTTAAACTTTGCCCCCTATTATGACCCTTTAACATTTATTGTTTTGCGCTCAAATCCAATTATTAAGTTAGATAAATATCCAAGGAAACTATATCTAAAATTTTCAGTGTTTAGACCCCAAATTGGCGGAGGAAGTTGGTAGCTTTCGAAAAGGTCAAATCGCTGAACTTTGACCGATTAACAGCCAAATTTCTAGCCGAAAACCGATTACAAAGATTTTATCAAATCTCAGTACATCGCATATCAAATTTCGAGTCTGTAGACTGAAAATTGACAGAGTTATTGTGTAGGGAAAAATACGGTGCCCGGAAAACTCGTCCCGGGAAAACTCGTCTCCGGAAAACTCGTCTCCGGAAAACTCGTCTCCGGAAAACTCGTCCCCTTTCGCTAGGTAGGAAAACTGGTCCCTTATTGAATAAATATCGATTGAAAACACATTTTATGATCGTTCTTGAAGGAGATATTGTTTTTTTTTAAATAGACTATAGCCCCCCCCATAATATTTAAAAATAATATTTTACTTGTTTAATGTTTTTTTTTTTTAAATAAAATTGATTTTCTAAGTGTCCGTTTTCTACCTAACTGGCTAAGTTCTTAGTGGTTCACTTATTTTAAAGCGTTTATTATGTTCATAAATGAGACCGCATATTTTTTATACTAATATAAAAAGAATTTACTTATTTACTGTTGTTATAAAAGGGTAAAATCGAGTTTTCTACTTCGCCGACTATGTTGTGTGTTGTTTAATTTATTTGGAATCGTTTATTCGGTAAAGAAAAAAAAACACAGAAAACAAACAAAAAAACATGTCGAGTGTTACGTGAGAACGAGAAATAATGTCCGGTATATCACATTTTAAGAGTCTTGATAATCGCTAAAAAATAGAAAATTAAAGAAATTACTGAGGGAGATTTGGTTTTAAAAAGAAAATAATAAATTTTAGGGTTGTATTACTGTACACATAGATTCGAAAAAGTTGTCAAAAAAACAAATATGTAACAAATAAATGTTATCAAAGGCAAGATAAGTTACTTTCCTACCAAACTGGATATATTTTTTGTGTTTTTATTCAATGTAACATGTTTATTCAGCTCGAAAAACATACAGTGTTTACCGATGTATTGGAAAATTCAAAATGGCGCCCGACTCTCTCTTAAACGCGGTAAGTTCGGGAAAAGGTGTTATAAATAATAAACTAGACAAAATACTATTAAAAAAACACCGAATATATGTCAACATATGTCACGGTAATAAATATTGAGCGAATTTCTAACATGATTTTGTCTAGTTTATTATTTATGAAACCTTTTCCCGAACTTACCGTGTTTAATAGAGAGTCGGCCGCCATTTTGACTTTTCCAATACATCGGTAAACACTGCATGTTTTTCGAGCTGAATAAACATGTTAAATTGAATAAAAACACGAGAATTATATCCAGTTTGGTAGAAAAGTAACTTATCTTGCCTTTGATAACATTTATTTGTTATATATTTGTTTTTTAACTACTTTTTCGAATCTATGTGTACAGCAATACAAACCCAAATTTTAATATTTTTTAAAATATAATTTAGAGAGGGGGGGTAAAACTATATCTCCCTCCGAAAAACAACCAACAAAAAATGAAATTAAAAAGATTCTTGATAAACGATAGCGGAGTTTTCAATAAAATTGATTAATAAATTTATTTAGTGATTACTTTTTCTCTGAATGATTGATTTTAGAATTTTGAAGTAAAAATTTTAAAAATTAAAAATGAGTTAACGAGAGATTGTTAACACATGGCATCTCTCGCGCTAAAAAAATATTTCGCTTTTAATTTATTAGTTAATTTTTGCAAAATTTTACAGGACGACAATAAATGTGGATAATTGATATAATTATAATTTTAAATAACGCATGAGTGCATTTGGTATGAGAGAAAACGAAAACATAACAACAAAAAACTATCATAATTAAAAAACCAAAACAAAAAAGTAACGCTCCCAGTTTTTAATTTTTTTGTTTTGTTTTTTATTATTGTTTTTATGACTCCAAAAAACATCGTTAAAATAAGAACCAAAAAAATTGTAATTAACTTTGTATGAACATAATAAACGCTTTAAAATAAGTGAAACCACTAAGAACTTAGCCAGTTAGGTAGAAAAAAAAAACATTAAACAAATAAAAATATTTTTTTAAAAATATTATGGGGGGGGGGGGGCTATAGTCTATTTTAAAAAGCAATATCTCCTTCAAGAACGATCATAAAATGTGTTTTCAATCGATATTTATTCAATAAGGGACCAGTTTTCCTACCTAGCGAAAGGTTTTCCCGAGACGAGTTTTCCCGAGACGAGTTTTCCCGGGACGAGTTTTCCTAAATTCGAAAAATACACAGACAGACACAAACACAGACAGACACTTTCACTTTTATAGATATGCTAACATTTCAGCCCGGCGTTGCCCGGGAGTTTGAAGGTGTATGTTGACCCCCCCCAAAAAAAAAGAAAAAAGAGGTCAATTTTTTAAACTTTGACCTCTATTATTACCTCTTAACATGTATTGTTTTGTACTAAAATCAATTTATTAAGTTAGATCCATGGCCAAGGAACCTATATCTAAAATTTCAATTTTTTGTACCCAAATTGGCGGAGGAGTTTGGCAGAGTAGGGTAGGGAAATGTAAACAGACAGACAGACAAACATTTTCACTAGGTATCCCCAAAACAATGTGAAAACGGAGCGCATATTCCCGCGACGTCAGACTTGTGTGAACTATACTAGGTATGCAAAAGCAGAAGCGACTTAATGATTTTCTTAAAACCTTTGTTTATCTTCTTCAAACTGCAATTAATAATTAATTTTGGTATAATTTTGTTAGGTTTTAAGATTTACACAGTTTAATGATTAATAATATTATAAACATTTGTATATTAAATATGAAATACGGTTTTACTGACTGTTCTTTTGGTTACCTTACACGCTCCAAATTTTGTTCGGTAAAACGAGACGAACAAAATATGAGGCAAGGGGGTGGCTACAAAATGCTTAATATTTGTGCAATAATATTTTCAAATCCGCTTTAATCTGGCGATAAAATAGCTGACACGAGCCACGTTAATATAAAAACTTAATATTTAAAAAAAAATTAAATACAATTAATTAAAAATCTATGTTGTAATGGAACACTTTGAGATAATTGAATTTTAATCATTTTAATATTTGAAAAATTAATTAATGTTTACGAAGTTTCTTTTTCTTGTCAATTTAACTGATTATAGTATATATTAATTCGCGAAAATGCTATTAAAAACATTATAATATTAAATTTATATCATTTTTTAATTGCAACTTCAAGGTAAATTTTTGTTCAATATGTGTATTTAAATTTTTAAAAATAAATATTTTTTTATTAATTCAACTCTTATGTTTCATAATAAATAGAAATTTCGATAGATTTAAATATATTTTGTTCGACTTTCAAGAAATAAATATCGGGGGGGGGGGACATGCACTAAAAAAATATTTCCCCTCATATATTTTACGGAAACTGCATTTTATATGTAATTTCATTCTAAAATGGATAAGTCGAAAATTTACGAAAATCTGACCATTAGTCGATTTTTGCTGGATTTATTAAACACGGGTATGTTTTCACGTTCGGAATGTCTACTACATGGGAACGTTCTTTTAGAGCGCGAATTATGTAAACACGATTTTCGTCTCGCAATTTCATTATTTTCGTTCGATGGGAAAAAATTGTAAAAAATTATTACTGGTTTATTTTGCACTTCTTTTAAATGGTACAAAAGTTATACTGATAATATTAATTTATAATAAAGTTACATCGTGTTACATATAGGGTGGGGTAATTCTGTGGTGACTTTTGGTAGTTCCTAATGAACTTTGGCAGTCTCTAATTTTCACTAAAATTAAAAACAAAATAATTATTTTTCGTGATTGTTAATTAATAAATACTGAAAATGCCATTAAAATTAGTGGGTTTGTATTACTGTACACATAGATTCGAAAAAGTTGTCAAAAAAAAATATATAACAAATAAATGTTATCAAAGGCAAGATAAGTTACTTTTCTGCCAAACTGGATATATTTTTTGTGTTTTTATTCAATGTAACATATTTATTCAGCTCGAAAAACATACAGTGTTTTATTCGAAAATTCAAGATGGCGTCTCACACCCTCTTTAACACCGTAAGTATAGAAAAAGGTGTTATAAATAAAAAACTATACAAAATACTATTAAAACCCCGCCGAATATATGTCAACCTATGTCACGGTAACATATATTGAGCGAGTTCTTAACAGAATTTATCCGGTTTTTTATTTATAACATCTTTTCCCACAATTACCGTGTTAAAGAGAGAATAAGACGCCATCTTGAATGTTCCAATACATCGCTAAATACTGTATGGTTTTCGAGCTGAATAAACATGTTACATTGAGTAAAAACACGAAAAATATATCCAGTTTGGTAGAAAAGTAACTTATCTTGCCTTTGATAACATTTATTTGTTATATATTTGTTTTTTGACAAGTTTTTCGAATCTGTGTACAGTAATACAAACCCAAATTAGTTGACTCCCTGAACTTTTGTGACTTTTCAAATGTAATGATGGGTTAAAATGTTTATACATTTTCGGTATCGACCATTCATTTTGCACGTACCTAGCATTACAAAAAGGAAAATTGTGTGAATTCGTCTTTATTTATGATTTGAACTTACATTTACATTTTGCTATTCCCAGGAAAAGCGGTAGCAGATATTCACATCTGCCGGGTGTCGAGCGTGTGCAGAGGCAGAAGCGCTTTGTCATTTGATTTAAATTTAAATATAATTAAACGAACCCACAAATAACTGCCATTGTTCAGATTGAGATGAAATGTAACAAAATTCAGCATCAGTTGGGCAGGGCTACCCTCATTCTGTTAACATCACACCCTGGCAAGATGCCTTGGTGGTTACAAAAGCCGATGAAACTTGACACCCGTACGTTATCTTTTCGCAGGTAAACGCGAAAAAGGCCGGCTGCCTTTCTTAAGCCGAAACAGCAAAGCGGCCATTTTTTTCTTCTTTGACCTTCCCAGCTATGGGTTTTACAGAAGGGAGATTAACACATTTTATGGTATCAGTAACCTATCGACGACCCCGTTACTGGTTCTTATTCTCCTCCCTCTCTCTTTGTCTTCTACACACACTCATATGAATACACATACATATATATATCCATATGTATATATATATTTATATATATATTTAATATATATATATATATATATATAAATATATATATATATATACATATAACTAAATGTATATATATTAAATAAATATATATATATGCATATATATATAAATATATATATATATATATATATATATATATATATATATATATATATATATATAAATATATATACATAGATGGATAGATAGATAGATAGATAGATATATAGAGAGAGAGGGAGAGAGGGAGAGGGAAGGAGAGAGAGAGACCAGGTACACATGATAGTTGGGGTTAGAACTGAGATAGCTGGGATAGGCCGTATTAATCTAGACTTGCGGTCTCCAAAGTTTTCGAACTGAGGACCATATTTTTTTCTTTTTATAGCTACGCGGGCCAAAATTTAAAAAAAAAATGACTTGTATGTGTTCCATTTCGTTTGCTCCTAAGCTTTGCTTTTTAGTTAAATTTGTTCTTCAAGACCTCATCCTATTCATCATTTCCTGAACAAAAAACAAAAAAAAAATCACCTCACTATTTTCACAGATTTCTATTTCTAAAACTCTTCCTGACTATTTTAATATTTTCTAGGTATGTCCAAAATGATTAGCCGGTGGCTCAAAATGTATAAACATTTTGAGCCATGCCTTTACTTAAAAATTCATTAATAATCAGAGAACTACTTTTAATTCAATTCTTAATATTTATGAAATAATGATCACGACATATAATGAATCCATTATTTTTTTTTTTAATCTTATGGGAATTGTGTATTATTTTGTTAAAAAACACGGTTTTCAGTAGTAAAAGAAAAAAAAATAGAATGAATTTACCTTTGCACTTTTATGAAAATAAACTGGCGTAAATTGTGACAATAATGTTTTTCAAGAACATTACGAAAAAGGACCCTTAAGTCGGTATTACTGAAATCGATATAACTCGAAAAAATTAATTTCGCGAATGATATTATCGTTGAATTAAGAATTGTTTATTTAATATTTTCACATACAAAAGCTATTTCCCCTCTTTTTAGATTACATCTTTATTGTAATTTTTATATGTAAGATTCTAGTCTTTTCCTTGCCTGAATGAACGTGGAATCCTCAGCGTAACATATAAGATTTTGAGTGCAGAAATTTCCATCTGGACCAAAGTACCGTAGGTTTGCAACAGCAGACGCCACACACAAATTTATTATGTCTAGACTATTAGTCACTATCATATGTAACTTTAGGATATCATAGACAAATTTATTCGTTATAAATCCTACATTTCTTCCTCGGAGCACATCATCACAATCGCATCATCTTTAGAGGAAGTAGTTGCTATTTTTCTCTCTATATCTTAAGTTCTCATATCGCCCTCAGTCATCACTGGGAAGAAATATACACATTATAATTATATTCTCCTGGCACCCTTCATAACTGAATCATATTTGTTTACATATACATGTCTTTCTGTGTGCGTATGTTCTCCTTATCTAACGTTTCCAGAGAAAAACATAACTTTGGCTTATAAATTACGATAATCGCCGATTTAAAAATAAACGTTTTGGCAATCTCACCTACCGGATTCTATCGCTGTATATATTCTTAACTTGTCTTTCCTCTCTCCCTCTTTCTCCCTCACTCTCTCTTTTATAGTTAACTATATTTTAGGTTTACTTTTTTTACCACTCTTATAGTAAACGTATATAAATAAACGTAAACTTTTAACATCCATTGATTTTATAGATTTTATCGCATAACTTTGCAAATAACTATGTTTATTTCAGTTAATATCTAATATATTTTGTAAAACTGTTTATATATTTTTCCATTTGTGCTAACATACCTCAATTGACAAACCTACAACCGTGTTTTAAAGTTCGGATTTTACTGACCTTTTCCGCCGATTACCTTGCCTATAGTTTTAACATAAATACCATAAATTAGAGTATTGAATTCGGTGAAGTATTTTATTTACATTTCTTTTTTCGGACTGATTATCGAAATTGGGCACACGTTAACTTTTTTTTTGGGGGGATGTAAATTTGTCCATTTGGTCCATCTCCACAATTTACTTTAGCATGAAGACTTTTAAAGGTTTTATAATATGCTGATTAAGAACATCTCATTCAAATTTTTCGGAGACAAGTACTTATAAAGATATAAAGACTTGTTTCATGTACTGTGATTCACTGAATGCCAGGTTTCTATGCACGCACGATAAACAAATCTACTTTTCTCCTACCGACACTGCCACCTCCCAATTTTCTTTTGTTTTAGCATTTGCGAGTGTGTATGCTGACTACGATTATCACGGTTGAATTTGGAGGAATTACCCCCCCCTCTGAAAAAGGGAGTTGTCTACTCCGAATACTGTTCTTTACATGGGGATATTTGGGGTGTCTATTTCGAACGCCGTTCTTAGGATGGGGAAGTTGGTGGTGTCTATTCCGAAAGCCATTTTTAACATGGGATATTTGGGATGTCTATTGCAAACGCCATTCTTAACATGACAATACTCAAAGAAATGAAGTGAAAAAAGTCGTAATTGTTTTATCTTACACGTTAAAAAGAAGGGACGACATAAAACCGGAATGTAATTTAATACTATTCGTGGAAGAGTTGAAAATAAGAGGAAGATTTGAACAACAAACCTAAACAGCTAGGACTGTTACCACTGATTTCGACCAATCTAAACAATCCGTATGTAATACGAATCCGTAACCTCTAAAACTTTTGTTTATTCTTTCCATTATTATTCTAATGGACCATTTTTTGTACTTTTATTACTTAATACTGATTTACACATTTCTTTAATTGCATTTTTAAAATTCAAACAGTACCAGCATTTTATTGTCCCAAACAATCACTACTCGCAAGTGAAAGCCAGATTGTTTTATTTCGGCCATGGCCACCAGTGTCCACATTTGTTCTGGGACCACACTGGCCACCAACAACTACCGTAGTTTACTTTTTTTGCTAGAGGGGGGCAGGCTTCTACCGGGCAACGCTGGTTTACGGATCCTGCTAGTTGACAAATAAAGCTTTCATGTTATATCCTTATTAAAAAAATTTTTTTAAGTGAACTTGGTATTTTGTTTAGCTAAATTTCAACATCATATCATCTTAAAATTAACATTTTTTGACAATTTTAATAATGAAATAAAACAATCTTGTACGTTTTTAGCATTCCAAATTTTAAATACGATTATTTTCTTTGTATTTACATTGCAAGACGTGTTCAGTTATTTTTTCTTTCGTTTAAATTATGCGAATACTAATGGAATCATTTCGTTCAGAAACATTTCTAACATAATCAACGATATAATATACAATGAATCATCGAACGAACCGGAAGTTGGTGACAGCTGGGAGTATAAACGCGTTGATTAGTTAACATCAAATAACAATAAGAGAATCGCTTTCAAACAAACGCCCAAACATGTTTCTTCTTATTAAAAGCTGTCTTGACGCGTTTTCTCACAAATAAATCTAGTTTAATCCCACCGAGATAAAAAGACTGTTTTCGACATAAATATACGATATATAAGTATAACCGAAGGAAAGAATGAATTATTTTCCTACTTAGACGGATGAGAGTTGTGCTTTGTCTTATTGTAACAAGTTTTTCTTACAAATAAATATAGTCTAACCGTCGAATAAAAATTTAGCACTAAAAAAATGCTTGCTTCAGTCTTGACAGACTATGGATAACCACTGTAAGCTTGCCTACGCGTGAAAGTTTTGTGGCAAGAGTTGCGCAATTGTAACCACACCTCTCCTTAGTGGCATTGGTGAATACCAGTCGCAAGTGGAGGTTCAGGACGACTGGAAACAATGCCAAAATAAGCGGAAAACACATACAGAGCCTGGAATTCCAAAATGACCACCTATCTGGTACTAGCCAGTCCCAACGTTGCTTAACTTCGGTGATCTGACGAGAACCAGTGTGTCAACGTGATTATGCCGTATTTAACACTAAATATACAATAAATGACTACAACCGAAGGCAGGAATAAATGACTTCTCAATTTAGATTGATGAGTATTTGTGTTTAAACTTATTTTACCGTGTTTTTTTTTAATACAAAAAATATAGTTAAACTCCATCGAAATAAAAAGACTGATTTTACCATAAAGCGTATAAATATAATCCAAGCCAAGAATAAATTACTTTTCTACTTTGATAAGTGGGGTTTCGCGCTTAAACTTATTTTAACACAATTTCTTTACAAATAAATGTAGTTTAATCTAATGGAGTTTAAAAACTTATTTAACTTTACATATACAATATATAACTGTAACCAAAGGCAACAATAAATTACTTTTCTACTTGGAAGAGTGGGGTTTCGCGCTTAAACTTATTTTAACACAATTTCTTTACAAATAAATGTAGTTTAATCTAATGGAGTTTAAAAACTTATTTAACTTTACATATACAATATATAACTGTAACCAAAGGCAACAATAAATTACTTTTCTACTTGGAAGAGTGGGGTTTCGCGCTTAAACTTATTTTAACACAATTTCTTTACAAATAAATATAGTTTAATCCAATCAAGTTAAAAAAAACAAACTGATTTAACTTTACATATACAATATATAACTGTAACCAAAGACAAGAATAAATTAGTTTTCTACTTGGAAGAGTGGGGTTTCGCGCTTAAACTTATTTTAACACAATTTCTTTACAAATAAATATAGTTTAATCCAATCAAGTTAAAAAAAAAAAAAAACTTATTTAACTTTACATATACAATATATAACTGTAACCAAAGGCAACAATAAATTAGTTTTCTACTTGGAAGAGTGGGGTTTCGCGCTTAAAATTATTTTAACACAATTTCTTTACAAATAAATATAGTTTAATCCAATCAAGTTAAAAAAAAACTGATTTAACTTTACATATACAATATATAACTGTAACCAAAGGCAACAATAAATTACTTTTCTACTTGGAAGAGTGGGGTTTCGCGCTTAAACTTATTTTAACACAATTTCTTTACAAATAAATATAGTTTAATCCAATCAAGTTTAAAAAAAAAACTGATTTAACTTTACATATACAATATATAACTGTAACCAAAGGCAACAATAAATTACTTTTCTACTTGGAAGAGTGGGGTTTCGCGCTTAAACTTATTTTAACACAATTTCTTTACAAATAAATATAGTTTAATCCAATCAAGTTAAAAAAAAAACTGATTTAACTTTACATATACAATATATAACTGTAACCAAAGGCAAGAATAAATTAGTTTTCTACTTGGAAGAGTGGCGTTTCGCGCTTAAACTTATTTCAACAAGATTTCCTTACAAATAAATATAGTTTAATCCAATCAAGTTAAAAAAAAAACTGATTTAACTTTACATATACAATATATAACTGTAACCAAAGGCAAGAATAAATTACTTTTCTACTTGGAAGAGTGGGGTTTCGCGCTTAAACTTATTTCAACAAGATTTCCTTCCAAATAAATATAGTTTAATCCAATCAAGTTTAAAAAAAAACTGATTTAACTTTAAATATAACTGTAACCAAAGGCAAGAATAAATTACTTTTCTACTTGGACGAATGCAATTTTGTGTTTAAACTTATTTTTACACGTTTTACTTACAAATAAATATAGTTTTACGCTGTCGAATTAAAAGACTTATACAACTATAAATATACAATATATAACTATATCCGAAAGCCAGAATACATTACTTTTCTATAACTATAAGCATATTTATAACTATATTTTATACGTTTAGTAGTATTCTTGCGGCCTCTTGAGTGTTCTTTTTAGTCCTCACTTAAAAAAAAACCTCTTCTAGAGAGGAGAAGAAACCTTTTTTTAGTAGCGCTCTTAGGGACCTCCTTAATTTTAATTAGTGCTTACAGTAGTGCTCTGGAGGCTTCATGAGTTTTATTTTTTCACTCATGAATTAAACATGTCTTATCAAGGCAATAAAAGACAATATTGTCTGAATCTTAGTGTAAAAATATTATCATTTTTTAATTAAAACTTTTTTCTCATACCCTTCAAAAGCCACCAGGCCAACGAGTATTCTAGCAGTATATAATTTTGACGAAACAATTCTCATACTCACTTCCCGTTGAGTAAGCTATTTTGACAAATGAAACAAGACGAATTGCACTTCACTCTATATATAGAAAGAATCGGTTCCCGAGAAATCAGTAAAAATTAGTGATGGGACGATTCCAAAGCTTTTTCACGATTCCAATCCAATTATCGATTCTGTTTTAAATTCCCGATTCCGCTACATTACCAATTCTGATTTTTTTAAAAAAAATCATTAAATATTTGGTTGCTGAGTTGTTTTTCTTTAGATTACCATAAAAAAAAACTCATGTGATATACGTTGGTGAACGTAAAAATACACTTGTGTTTGTGATCAATGCATTTTAATTTTGTTTGTATCTTAAAACCAATACGTATTTACCATTTTATGTTTAGTAGAAATAATGGAAAATGAAGTTTCAAAGTAAAGCAGACCAAATAATAAACAAATACAAGATCGTTTTTAGCATCAGAATCTAGGCACAATTTTCTCTGATTCCAGTTCCGATTTTGATACCTTAAAATGTTTCGATTTTTTCCATTCCCGATTCTGATTCTGATTAATCGTCCAAACAATAGTAAATATCCTACCGACACTTAAATGAGATTATGAACTTAATTTAAACGTTTACTATTTTATTTTTAAATACATTATTAAGGATAATATACAGTTTAACCCGGATATAAGAGCCTAACTGCGCTCATAACTCTCTTATACCCGGATTACACTTTTATTCGGTGTTCTTGTATCCGAGTTACACTGCACATCAACACAGGCTCTAATTTGAGACCAGAGAAAATCTCTCTTATATCTGTTTTACTTATATTAAAGTCTCTTATATCCGGGTTACACAGTAAATTTCATAAACCTCTATAGGTTTAAATAATACAACTAAATTGTAGAGAATTTGAAGACAATCTATTAAGTTATTGCAGCAGTATTCAGAATGTATGTTTGAATCATGTCTGGGTCACCATATTTAATAAAGAGATAAGCAATATAAAAAAAAACAGTATAAGAATCAATTTTTTTTTGCCAGGAAGTCACCACTTATCAAGGCTGGGGACCACTTGGGGATTAGGCTTATTGCGTGTACAGTCATCAATGGGCCAATATCATAGTAATCGCTGGTAATGGAGATCTGATAAAGTGTCTTACTTAAGGGGGCGGTTCATCAGGAATTTTTTATGTTGGACTTGAAGGCATCAAAGTTGTAGTCAGGAGGGAAACAGGCAAACGGAGGAGAGTTCCACAGGCGTGCACTTCTAAGGAAGAAGCTTTGTTCATGGAATCTACGTTTTGATTTAGGCACAGATAAAGAGTGGGGGAAAATTACTAACAGTAGTTTCAGCTAGACGGGTGTTTTTCGTGAAATATTGGCAAGAGGGGCCAGAGATTGGAGCTCAGACGAGCACTTCTCATGGAAATAACGATAAAACAACGACAGGCTCGCAACGTTCCTTCTGTGGGAGAGAGGTTGCAGGGAAGAGAAAAGGGCATCCCCCACTAAGCCACGAAGTCTATTTTGCACTATGTGAAGGCAGAATAGGCTGTTTTTAGCAGATCCTTCTCAGGTATGACAGCAGTACTCCATCCGTGACGTACTTGGCTTTATATAGATAGAGAATTGCATTAGCAGTGAGATATCTACTGGAGCGGTAGAAGGATCCCACCATTTTGTTAGCGACCTTGGCAACAGATTTGATGTACGTGTTTCATTTCAGATCAGGAGTAAAGGGCAATCCTAGAAACTTGTCAAAACATGGAGCCTCCCCAAGACGAGACCCATCCATTTCAACTGATGCCAGATGGGGATCAGAGCGTTGATGATGTAAAGATAGAAGCTTGGCTTTAGATGAATTAAAAGTAACCAGCCACCTCTTCCCCCGTTGTACCACACACTCAAGATCAGAGGAGAGAGAATTCTTATAAAAATACACTACATTTCATCAAAGACAGGAAACGATTTTGGAGAAATAGCGGAATACAAAATCACTGGTAAAACTAGTCTTGTGCGTTTTTTATATGAGTTCCTTCGTGACCGTATCATGAGTGGCTCGTTAAGCAGGGTTTAAGATTTCCAGTAAGGGGACTGTCTGCACCAAACATGCGACTGTACAAATTCACCTCGCCTCATTGCCGGTAGCATATTCAGTTATTTTTGTTTAATGGGCTATGATTTGTTTGTTTTCTCCATCTGGATGCTATAGTGAAGAAGCACCTTATTTCTCATTTAAAAATCATACTACTCGAATATATGCCACGATTTTAGGTTTTAATAACTTTTATGCATGTCACAGGTAGGATTTGCTTTGTTTTTTTCATATGAGTTCTCTACTGCACAAGTACCTTATTTCTTGGGTAGGATAATGTACAGGTACGCCATTTTAAAGATATAGATGAAACTAGTCAAGATGTTTTCATGTTCTTGAATGTTTTAGATAAGGATCGATTATTCGAGTTATTCGAACTACCATTCCTATTTGAAGTGTTATTTTCTCAACGTTTCGATTGATGTAGCCTCAGACCTTCTTCAGGTAGAAATTATTGAACTCAGGAATCTTTCTGTCGAACTCGGTGAAATGAGTACTTCATGAAATTCAATTGTAAGGCACGCTCTTCTGGATGTTGAAGGTTACACCACTTAACATACAGTTGCGAAATATCTAGAACGTCTAATCTGTCATAACTGAAAGAACGAGAGCATGTCATCCCCAGTGATTTAGTAAAGGGTTCCGTTCAAAAATCCCCTGTAAAATCTCGAGTTCGACACAAATATTTCCGAGTTTGACGGAAAGATTCCCGAGTGTGACAAAATAACCCTGAAGAAGGTCGGAGGTTACACTGATCTAAACGTAGTGAAAAAAAAAAGCATTTATGATGAGAACAGTAGTCCGAATAGTGCAAATCATACAAAGACACGTTTTAGTATTTATGAACAACAGAAGCCTGTTCATTATCAGCGACTGTATGGTCGACCATTCCTTCATATTAAGCGTCTGTCGTAAATAAAATTGAATCTACTTTTGTGGCGATCGAGTTTGATATTGTCTTTCCCTCTGCGATATTTTAATAAGCATTAAAGTGTCATTTATTTAAGTAAACTCTTCAAACGCATATTGAATTAATTCACAATCAAAAGAAAGTTGCCGTCTAATTCTTTTAAGAAAATGGCAAATTTGTTAGAAGAAACAGCCGTTTTTTTTGTTTTTTTTTTTAAATTTCTCTTGAAAACGCAAACTGCACAAAGCATAAGCCATTCTTGTAGATGTAACCCCCCCCCCAAAAAAAACAACAACATTAACAACAAAACCTAGCAGAACAAATCACCATTAAAACTGTGCTAGTTCTTGCGCGCACATTTTCACAAAATGTTTTATTTCTTTTATGGCCGCCAGCGAGCGCAAAATGGTTTGCTGATTGGATTTTGAAGCTGAAACACGAAGATATGAATAATGAATCAGCTTGCACCTTTGGAGCGGCCCTACATGCCAACGCTTATTTGTCTATTGTAATTCGTTTTACTTGTATTGAGGAAGAACAGTCAAAAGTAGGTTGGTCGAAGGAAACACGCGTAACAGCAGAAAAGCAAACTCACTCACTAAAAATTAAAACGTTACTTAGAAAAAGAAAGCGTTTTTATTGTAAGGACCTGCAAAAATATCTTATAATTGGTTTTGAAAATAAAATAAAGACATACACGGTTGAAACAAAATCATAGAATACTTGTTGATAAAAATGGAATACTTAGTAAAAAACTATAATCATAGCTTTTGCGGTGATAAAATAAAGCCATACGCTATTACAATGTGTTGAGAAAATAGCGGTATATTCGACTTAAAATATAATTTTACGATTCGTTTTTAAAATGTAAGGTCTACTTGGTTTAAAAATATAACCATAGAATTGGTATTTGAAAATGAGGTCAAGTTCTTTTAAAAATATAATCATAGAATTGGTATTCAAAAATAAGATCAACTTGGTTTAAAAATATAACCATTGAATTGGTATTTGAAAATGAGGTCAAGTTCTTTTAAAAATATAATCCTAGAATTGGTACTCAAAAATAAGATCAACTTGGTTTAAAAATATAAACTATAAAATTGGTACTCAAAATTATAATCAACTTGGTTTAAAAATATAATCATACAATTGGTACTCAAAAATGAGGTCAAGTTATTTTTAAAATATTCCCAAATCAGGTCTATTCTGTTAAATAAATGTAATCATAACATTGGTATTCAAAAATAAGGTAAACTTGGTTTAAAAATATAATTATAAAATTGGTATTCAAAAATATGGTCTACTTTGTTTAAATATATATTTATAGAATTGGTATTAAAAAATAATGTCTACTAGATTTAAAAATATAATCATGAAATTGGTATTCAAAAATAATGTAAACTTGGTTTAAAAATATTATCATAAAATTGGCATTCCAAAATAAGGTTTTAAAATGTAATCATAAAATTTGTATTTAAAAATAATGTAAACTTGGTTTAAAAATATAACTATGAAATTGGTATTCAAACCTAAGATACACTTGGTTTTAAAATATTACCATATAATTGGTATGCAAAAAAAAAAAGACCTAGTTGGTTTTAAAATCTAATCATAGAATTGCTATTCAAAGATAATGTCAACTTGGTTTAAAAATGTAATCATAAAATTGTATTAAATAATATATTCAAATATATTAAAAATATATTCAAAGAATTGAAATTCAAAATAATGTCAACTTGGTTTTAAAATATAACCATAGAATTGGTATTCCTAAATAAGGGTTTAAAATGTAATTATAAAATTGGTATACAAAAATAAGGAAAACTTGGTTTAAAATTATATTCATTCTGTTGGCTGAACTATGATGCTGCATAGTTCTGCGAGGTCTAGCCTCCCATGCTTTACTTTATCCTCTTTTGAGAAGTGGTTAGTTTATTTGGAATTGCTTCATGAGCACCTATCGGGAAATGCTGACAGGATTGGCTAGGCATGTTTGTGAGGCCAGAGTTCTCTTGCCCTAGGGCGCTGAATTTTTCAAATCACATTTTCCGACCCTTGTGTAACATCTGCACGTCGCGGTAGGGGATAACCATCAAGTCCAACAGTTGCTTTGTTTCTCTTGCGATGAGGTATGTTACTTCTGAATCCATGGAGATTAACCCCTAGGAATTATTCGTAGGTCAGAGTGCACTTATCTTAATACGTTAGTTTTATTTTTTAAAACCCTGCCTGACCCTGCATATGACCTAAATAATAGAAGAAGTACATAATAGTGATAGAACGATTGTTTTCCCCGATTCCGATGCCTTCACGTATTCTGTTCTAAATTCCTGCGTCTGATAAAATTACCGGGGTCGATTTTTTTTTTATATCTGTAAATACATGGCTATATAGAATTGGTTTTCTAATTGCCGAAAACCATATGTAATATGTATATATATTTTCGCAAAAGTAAAAAAAAAAAAAAAAAAAAAAAAAACTTATGTGGAATAATGGTTTCTACATTTTAGTTTCATTAAAGGTTTAAAATCAATAAATATTTATCAATTCATCAGTAGTTCATGTTTCAAACAAAACAAGTGAAAAAAAAGTAGAAGAAAAGCTAAAATGATCGCTTTTAGCATCAATAAAAAAAGGATGATTTTTTTTTCTGATTCTGATACCAAATCCGATAACCAACACCATTCCGATTCTCAATTTCGTTTCATCGTCGTAACACAAGTAAATAACACTTGTTTGTACAGGTGCACTATTTGGAGTAAAAGAAATCTCCACAGGTTAATGAAAATACTAATTAGTTTCTAAACAAAACTCTAGAACTGGCAGGAAATACACTCCAATCGGTAACCAGCCTACCCAAAAGAACATAGGAGGGCGATTCTGAATGTAGGTCACTCGGTAAAAAGTATTTTTTTCTTTTCCTTCTTTTCGATTTTTTGTGCATATGCATACATCGTTTGATGAATATTGAAAATTATACGTGTTTTATATAAATATATTACTTAAGCATTAAAAAACATAAAATAAGGTTCTAGGTGGAAAAAAGGAAGCTGAAAAAGAGTTTTAAGCAATTACATCGTATGGGCCGGGAAAAATTGAGAGTGATACTATTTACCGGTCAGCAGCTGAGTTTGGAATGTGCGTTTTTTCCCCGACTATACGATATGGAAATACGTGGCTTAATGGATACAAATACGAACTATACATTTGTTGAATCTCATCGAATATTTGCTTTACTCTACCGTGTCTGGTCGGTTTGCTGGGTTCAATCCATAGTATCTGTTAGATATTAAAAAATCAATCTTTCAGAAATAACATCCTCCCTTCGGAGAAACAGGGGTATTGAGATACGGTTACTCGTGAGAAAGGTACTGAGAAAGGTATGAATGCCTCTTCCCAGCCTTCCTATACTGCGATGGTCCTGGATATGACCTTAAACTATATCCGATGGTGAGGCCCCCAGCTTGCAGGCCTTAGGGAGTGTGGAGCCACCCTTTAATTGCCATTGCTCCCAGGTCCACTCTGACCCGGAGTGGTAGTACCTGTTAGGGTCCCAACTATGGATTAAATAGAATACGACTAAAAAAACAAAAAACAAATATACCATATTAAAAAATCGTTCTTCAAAATCACCAGATTCGGCATTAAATAACCTGAAAAGGGATGATATGCCGTAAAACAAAACAACCAACCAACCAACCAACCAACCTATACTGCGTTAAATACCAGCTTGTGGTAAATAAATCTCATATCGCCGGCTAGTATTTAGTTGACGACTGGCCTATGATTGCTCGATGTAGTTGTATATTGATATTCATCCATTAGCTTTTATAACAATTAGAACCGGGTTTTACATACAACTTATAGTACGCTTAATGGTCACTCATCTAAGTACTGACTAAGCTCAACGTAGCTTAACCCTAATGATGTTAACCGGACTCGCATATCAACGTGGTTATATGTAATTTTATTACCCTTTGGGCTGTGATCATAGCGTAGTATTTGTGTTAACTGTGGCAAGCAGGGCCAAGGGTCAAAACATTATTATTATTATTATTATTATTATTATTATTGTTACTTGATTTATGCGACGGTTGTTCGCAGGATCAATTATTATGATTAGAAGAATAAACAATTAAATTAGGGAAAAGATGATTGACATATAAATCGCAAAAGGAATGTGAACATAGAAAATAGATGTAAACAATATTTTGGGGTTTGCATAAACAAATAACTAGAGTGGGGTTACATTAGGTTGGTCTGAGACACGTAATGATGTGACGTAAGGAAACACGTGATGTATGTAGATTTGGGGAGATTCTAGGCAGTCGTTAGCGGGACATCAGAGAAAACGGGCGACTCAAGATGATGTGGAAAGCGGTGTCACTTCGGACAGTCAAGATGTAAAGAACGTGTAATCTCTGAAAATGCCGGCCAGATCATGAGAATAAATGTTCGTAAATAATTCAGGTATGTGTTGTGTTATTTACATCTGTTAAAAAAGAACTGTTGTCTACAACTGTTTCGATACGCCCACGTCAATCGTTTCCTGTTAGAACTGTTCCATAAATGTTTAAATATACACACTAGACGATCAACTAAATGATACTACGTAAATACATACATGCAGTTACACGTACACGAATATACAGAAAAAGATAAACCCAACAATTAAACATGTACGGTTGTATGGAAAATAGTCACATAAAACATATGATACGTTTTATAATATATCTCTCCCAGCTGACTATATAACAATATAGGCGTGTAGCGACTCGTTGACTGTAGGAATATCCTGTTATGAATTTAAATAAGCTCTAAAGGAGGATTAGTAATTTGGACTCATTGGATTACTGTTTTATCTTGAGTGTTATTTTATAACATTTCGGTAGATGTAACCGACCTTCTTCAGGTATATCTTGTTGAAGACGGGAATATTTCTGCCAAACTCGGGAATCTTTCTGTCAAACCGGGAAATCTACCATGAATTTTGTACGGGGATAGTATGCTCTCCTTCCGTCAGTCATGATCGGATAGAAGTTTTCCAAAGGAGATGAATGTTGAAAATTATACAGATGTTTTATATAAATATATTACTTGATAAAATAAACAATAAATAAGGCTCTAGGTGGGAAAAAAGAAGCAATTATATTTTGTAGTGTCGCCCGCATTAAGGATTCGAACTTAAGTCTCCGGAAGTGTGTAACTTACAACAAGATATCATCAATTACTTTATCCGTTACGCAAATTCTCCTTGCGGGGTAACAATGGCCAGAACGTTGTAAAAAAAAACATTCAAGATGAGAACCGTAGCCCGAATAATCCAAATACAAACCCCCGAAATGTCGCTCTGTAAAATGATAAGACCAATCATTGTTTTGTTTTATTTTTGCTATTATAATATTGGTGTCATGTCGATGCCATCAGAGAGACTGATTTATCTGGTGCTGCTCCGTGTATTTTCAGCGTGAGGGTAAAGAATAGACTGTGAAACAGTCCTAGTTGAAAACAAAAACAGGCCTATTATATTGTAGCTAGGAAGAAATTCAAATCGCTTCTGGAAGAAGGAGAGTAGCTGTCATCGAGTAATGGAGTTAAGGAAACTATTGAGCTTGGGGCTTAAGAATGTTGTCAGCGAACTTATTCACTAAGCAAGTTGACAACTAGAATTTACGAGGAAACGGAGGGGTGTTGCCAGCTCACGCACTAGTGTGAAAGCGAATAAAGGGAGGAGCCAGATAGAAGACTTCTTCAGAGGTGCTAAATAATAAATAATACAGAAGCATTATATCCCCCCCATCTCTCTCTCTCTCTCTCTCTCTCTCTCTCTCTAACACACACACATACGCACATATATACTAGCAGGCCGCCCGGCGAAGCCCAGTCGTAAAATATGCTTAATATAATACTATGATTAATGCAGATTTCATATTTATCATTATATTATATTGGACCCAATATATACTAATGATTTAAAAAGTATAAAAATAAAAAAAGTACTCGTGCGCCACCACCGAGAATCGAAACCAAAATGTTTGGCTTGCGATTTAGTTTTTCCTTTGACGTTAAGTTTTGAACGACAAATAAATGTTTATAGCAGGGCTAAATATTAAAACACGAACCAATAGCTATTACGTTACGCATGCATATTCGTAATGCCGTCGTTCGACCTTCACCAGGCCAATTTCATTTTTGTTAATTTTCACAATTTCGCACCGATTTCGCCCCCCCCCCCTCCCGCAAAAATGCAAATATAACGTTTCGCATGGGTTCGAATACCTTAGATTTTAATTTTTATGTCTGTAGACGAAAAACTGACAGAGGAGTTTGGTAGGCAAATGTTTTTAAACAAATATATATACGCAATATATATATATATATATATATATATATATATATATATATATATATGTAAGAGGCTTGTACACACTATAACCTTTTTACGGAAATATTTTCAATTATAAATCATGTAGAATAGCTGCATGAAAATAATTACACGTAATAGTTAAAGATGGTCATCCCATAAGAAAACCTAAAAAAAGTCTAATAGGAAATTAATTCAAATAAACGTTTAAAAGAATATGCATATTAGCTAGACATTTTGCAGATAAATGCAATTCCACGACTAATATATGGCAAAGTTTATTTGCTTTTAAATTTAAATAAATAGAAAAAGTGTTTCTAATATGAATATGAATACACAAAAGCCTCTATTATAAGAGTGTCTTGCTAGATTCAGCCACTCTGATGAGTCGTAAACGACAGAACACGTGTCAATGGTTAATTATACTTTAAAACTAACATATATGCCGCTCCCCATTTGGGGGTACCAAATTGGCAAAAGTGAAAATTATTCACAACTCGTATTAAGATAAAAACGTACTTTCGTAAAAATAATTGAATTATTTCAAAGGCTTATGGCAAAAACAAAAACATACATAACATTTATGCAAATCGCGATATATCAAAAGAGTCGTGCGGGATGGTCCAGTTATAAGAGTTTAGGCTTCTTACCATGGGGTCACGATTTCGAAACTTTCTAGATTCAGCACCTCTGATGAGTCGAAGATGAGGAAAAACGTGTCAGTGGATAATTATATTTTAAAAATAATATATCTATATCTTTATCTCTCTCTCTCTCTCTCTCTCTATATATATATATATATATATATATATATATATATATATATAAATAGATAGATAGATAGATAATGAAATAGGTATTACAGTTAAGTTTACCAAAATAATCCAAGATGGCAAAACTAAAGTATATTATGAATATTGAAGAGTTAATATTTATAAAGTAATCTCAACCAGATGTAAAAGCTTGATTAAACCAAACAGGGAATAGATCCTATAATAAAAAGAAGCAGTTAATAAGCCACGTTAAAAAACACTTTGAAAAAGTACAATCTTGTTAAAATGTGCTCTCTTTCTTTCGCCACACACAGATTAAAGGAATTTAATTTGCGAGGATATGTTGTAAGACGCAAACCAATGATTTCTGTAAAGAACAGAAAACGCCGTCTGCACTTCCTCAGATGCAATAAAGATCATGACTATTCATATTGGTAAAAAGTGCTTTTTAGCGACGAAAGCAAGTTCAATAGGCTAGGCAGTGATGGTAGGCAGTACGTCCGTCGAAGGAAAGACGAAGAATTTAATCCTAGGTGCTCAGGTTCAACGCTGCAAGGTGGTGGAGGTTCAGTTTTGGTGTGGGGCATTATTAGCACCAATGATCCAGAGCCTATAGTTCGCTTGCAAGGTCGAATTAATAGGTTGACTAAGCATTTTCTACCCTAGTTTGGTCGGAATTTGGATGAAAATCCCATCTTCATGCTGGATAATGCTCTCATTCACACAGCTGGCAATTTCAAGAGGTTCCTGGAAGAACATCATATTCCGTGTTTGGATTTGTCTTCATAATCTCCAGACCTCAATCCTATCGAAAACGTATGACATTACATCAAGCAACAGCTCCGCAATGTTACATTTCAAATTTGGAAGAAATTTGGACAAAAATTAAAGAAAAGTGAGATGCCCTCTCTCCGCAGTATTGCTACAGTCTGATTCAAGGAATTCCCAAAAGATTGTAGGCTGTCAAATTGCAGAAGGGCTATGCTACTAAATATTAACTAGTTCATTGTGTTCCTGTTGTATTTGTGTTGCATTAATGTCCTAAAGTTACATTTAAATAACAATTTTCTATTGCGCGGACTCCTCAATTTGAAGTTATTTTTTTTAAATCGGCGTGGGCACTAGAATATTTCAATTAAAAGTCAAATATGAACAGATTAAATTACAAAGGAATAAAAGGCGAATCAAATGACGTATAGGTTGTTTAAACAGTTACATTAAATTTAGCTTTAATTTGCGTTTTTGAAAAGAATTACGAGTGCTGACTTTCTTTTTGCCACCTATATATATATATATATATATATATATATATATATATATAGGTGGCAAAAAGAAAGTTAGCACTCGTAATATATATATATATATATATATATATATATATATATATATATATATATATATATAAGAAAGAGAGGAGGAAAGAGCCTTGAAAGTTTTTTAATATTTAAGTTAAAATCATATATAAAAAAGAAGGTTGATCCCAAGTCCTTCATTGTTTGATTGTAATTTAACATCTTTCAATCACTGTATTAGCTTGCTTCTAATAATACCGCTCTACAAAATAAAATTCTTCATGTCTGAAATTGTGCTGATTCCAAAAAATTATACTCATTTTGTATGTTTAGCTCTAGTTTTTTTTAGCTATGAAGTGTTTATCATTTATCATACAAATCATCTCTTTTTAAGGAAGTTTTGTTTAGAAGTGGCAAAAAAAATAAGACATGGACAGATTCTCTAATATAAATTCATTGCTTTTAATTTTTTGCCTTTTCCCCATGAATATAAAAACAATTTTTACAACAATATGACATAATAGCAATTTTTAGGGCAAGATTCTTCGTTTTTTAGACTTTCTTGAGTGGCGGATAGCTTGTCCTTTTTGTTTTATACCACAGCAGTAGTCTGGCATCATTATCCTGTCCCATCGGTCTTGATAACGTTCTTCCATTACTTTGATATCTTGGTGAAATCTTTCACCCAGCCCGTCACCTAAATTGCCAAAATTATCAGGAAATCTTTCTGAATGGCTGTGGAGAAAATGCACTTTTATGCTCAAGTTCATTCAAAGAGCCTGGAAGTTATTTACGAGCGTTTTGGACAATATCTTAGTAATTTTCAGCTTTGTAATTTCCAAGAAATTTTTCGACTACCTCAACAAAACTTAACCAGCGAACCAATTCGATTTCGTTCATTGAATGTGAAAAATTTGGTCATTTTATCAATTTTCTTATTTGAGGAACATGGAAAATACCAGCATTTGGTTTCTCAGTATTTAATCCTGTAAATACAGATGAAATGTTCCGAAAACATTGTCCAGTTTTATCGAGAGCTTTGGCAACTGTTCCATGAGTCCTAGTTTTATTGTATTTATTTGCTTCCCCACCAAAGCAAATTAGGCACAAGGCCGTTTTTAATGTGGGGTAACAACCAGCTCCCCTAAAATAGGCAAAAAGGGGGCACTCTGGTTACCAAAAATAATAATTGTCCCAGTATAGAGGGTTTCTTCTCCATTGACTCGGACAAATTACCTTTAGTGCAGCATCTGCAGAACATATACTACACTTTAAGATATTAAATCTTTTATTCATGTTAAAAATGCAGTCAGAATCAACGATGAACAAAAAACTTAGGCACATGGCACACTCAAAAGGGAGGATTGTGGGGGTCGTTTGTCATCCTTGTCACTCCAGAACTAAACAAAATCAAAAGTTTCTCCCAGCTAGTATCTTCTTTCACCATAATACCACATTCACCCTTTCATATTGGTGGACGCCCTACTTAACTCCCAGTTTTTAAAACATTTTTTATTGACGAGTAACTACACTTTGATCCCGACCTGAAGGCCAAGGCGGGAATATGATTTTTTTTCAGTTGGAATATGTTGCCCATGAATAACGTTTCTTTCACCACCATTAAGCTAGTCTCAAACATGCCAATTTTGAACTTTCCAATGATTTGTTTTATCCCTGCTATCCCGATAGCACAGAAACCAAGAAAACTTTGTATAGCCACTTTGTTGTCCTAAAAAAAAAGGTTACCATTTTTGTATCGGAATATCTTCGATAAGTATCGATAATCAATAATCTAAATAATCTAATGCAAAAAGAAACGAGCAATTGTTACACAGCTTAAAATCACATTTGAGAAGTTTTATTATCACACAAGAAGAAAAGCTCGACATATACAACTAATAGCAGGTTCTTTCATATGACAGAGGCGCGTTCGAAATGAATGTTTCTGTTTAAAGT
This sequence comes from Euprymna scolopes, assembly GCF_053919585.1. Lineage (NCBI taxonomy): Eukaryota > Metazoa > Mollusca > Cephalopoda > Sepiida > Sepiolidae > Euprymna > Euprymna scolopes. Next base: position 114,110,527 of record NC_136490.1, on the reverse strand, counting down.
ACAACTGCATCATGATACCTGACTTTTCATTTTAAACTTAAAATTAAGCCATTATTACCGTACAAGCAGTAAGACAAGGCATATAAAAGAACAGTAGGTTCTTTGATATGATAGGGATGCGTTCGAAATAAATGTTTGTGTTTAGAACACAATTGAAGAATGATATTGACTTTTGCATTTTAACCTTTAACTCCAGTCTTTATATAATTTTTTTTTATAAAACTATCAGTAGGTTCTCTACAGTGCAATGTAGACTACAATGTATTGTGAACTAAGTCGGTGCGAGAAGAGTGTGAACTTCCTCCCGCTGCAACATAGCGATAGAGCAGTAAATCAATCGATTTGATTGAACAAAGTGTAATTTCATTGCTTTCGTTGTAAGAGTGCCTTAGGGGGCGATTCTTGGACCTTTATTATTCCTAATATCCATAAATAACCTTCTTGTATAAAATTGTCTCTACGCTCTATAACAAGCTTGAAGAGAAAACAAATGGACACATCTGTAAAAAAAATGGCTGAAACCCTAAAGGAAGACCTCCAATTTGTAGTGGAATTGGGATATAAATGAATTGTAACACTAAGACTAAGCTATTTTTCCTTTATTAATTTCATCTTCTCAACCACTTAAAGCTATGGCTAATTATAGACTACTTGAACGCTTTTTATTCAAACTCCTCGGCTTAAAATTCACAGGCAGCATGAATTGGAACAAATATAATGAGATTATTGCTAAGGCTGTCTTGAATAAGGTGGTCTTTCTATTTCATGCTAGAAAGTTACTTACGCATGAAAGTATCCTGTACCTCTACAAGCCACCATTCGCCCATATATGGAGTATTGTTGCCATATTTGGGGCTGGTGCATCTTCTGCTAATCTCTTACTCTTAGATAGGATTAAAAATAGTCGCCAACCGAATTAATCCCGCACTGACAATTGAACCCCAACCTCTGTCGCGTCGACGGAATATTGCATCCTTGTACCTTTTACAAATATATTAATGGAAAGTGCTCGGACGACCTCCAAGCCCTCGTATTCCTCTTTAGGTCCGACTAACCGGACAAGCAGCAAAATCTCACCCCTACACTGAAGAGATCATTAGATGTTGGAAAGCCTTCTACTAAAATAGTTTCATATCTCGAAATGTTAGCCTTTGACATCCCCTCTCAGTTCCTAACTTCTCTGATTGCATTTAAATGCAGAAATTCATGTGACATCTTGCTGGTCATCTCCCCACACAGTGTGCCTGCAAATCTTGTCGCAAATAGGAGCTCGTTACATCCAAGTGAGACTGTGCCTTGTTTCGGCTAAAAATGGAGCCAATTCTAAAAAAAAAATAAAAATAAAAATAAGAAAACCAGCTTAATTTAATTCATAGAATTTATGAAAATTTGACCTATAGATTCCACTATATATACAAGAGAGCCATACATAGAAAATTGTATTTAAATTATAAATGCCAAAAATTATTCTTTGGAATAAACTAGATATGTGTATTAAAAATGTATGGGTGTGATTCATTTTGATTTGAAGTACGAATTGCTAAACACACACACACACACACACACACACACACACACACACACACACACACACACACACATATATATATATATAAGAGCAAACAGTTAATAAAACATGTTAAAATTACTTTGAAAAAGAGTTAAAACATATTTAATCTGAAAACGAAACACTTGATAAGTGGATAGTTTATTTTATATATATATATATATATATATATATATATATATATATATATATATATATATATATATATATATATCGTAGCGCCAAAAAGAAAGTCCACATATGTAATTTTTTCAAAAACCGCTAATTAAAGCTAAATTGAATGTAATTGTTTAAACAACTTATATCTCATCTGATTCGCCTTTTGTTCCGCCATAATTTTTGCTGTTCATATTTGGATTTAAAGGCTACCATGTTGTATTCAACCGGGAAGCATGTCAACGGAACAGTGTTCCACATGCAGGCAGTTTGGGGAAAGAAGATTTGTTCATGGAATCTTCGTTTAGCTTTAGGCATATATGGAGGGTGGGGGTGGGGGAAATCGTACACATAGCTGTTGTAATTAATCGAGAAATTTGGCAAGGGAGACCATTAATTAGAGTTCAGTCGAGCACTTGCCATAATAATAGAGATAGAGTAGAAATAGGCCCGTTAGGTCTCTTTCAGTGAGAATGGGGTTGTAGAGAAGGAAAAGGGACATCGCTTACTAGGTTTCGAACTCGGTTTTGAAAACTGTCAAGACGGGCGACTCCTGCCGCAATGTGGTAAGAGTACTCCAATTTAGGATGTAAAAGGCTCGTATATAGATAGAGGATTTCATCGGCAGTGAGATACATACTAGAGTGGTAGAGTGATCCAACCAATTTTCCAGCGATCTACTCAACCGATTTATTGTTCCATTTGATTATTATATTTGAATACCAGACTTATTCAATGGAACGCAAACTTTATTACGTCGCCTGATGAAGTACTTGTGGTCCTGACTGATCACTTGCCTTAAACATTAGCATGTTTAGTGTAGCAACTATGTAATATTTGTCTACATAAATGAAATTAATATATTTTGCTCTTTTTATTGAGCACTCTTAATAACCCCCTTTTAATTCACGAGTTCTCCCTCCTGAATAACTTTAACTTGGTATATATATATATATATATATATATATATATATATATATACCAATATATATATATATATATATATATATATATATATAGAGAGAGAGAGAGAGAGAGAGAGAAATAAATAGAAAGGAAAAAACCGTATTATGTGTTCATCAACGTTTCGTCTTGATTTCAAGACTTCCTCTGGATGAAATAAAGACGAAACATTTATGAACACATAATGCGATTTGTTCCTTTTTATGTCTTTATTTTGTCAGAATGCTATTTCCATTATTTTCATCATATATATATATATATGTATATATATATATATATATATATATATATATATATATATATATACATACATATATATATATATATAGGAAAAAATAAAAAATAAAATTGAAGAAAAAATAAAAATATTGGTTGAAATATCATGTTTCTCCTCTTCTTTCACGTCGACATTTATTATATATTTCTCTATTTCACTTATTCCTTAATGTTTTCTTCTCCTTTTCCCGTTGTCTCATTCTTCCCCTACCAACACCCATCGATTTCCATCTTAATAACCTCTAACGGTCCTCATTAATTCAACAAATAGCTTATATGTATGTATATATATATATATATATATATATATATATATATATATGTAGTTAAATTTCATTCCATTGACTCCTCGAAGTCAGTCTAAGCTAATTTTTTTATTTTGAAGAAATATTAGCGTATGCCTATATTTGTTTTATGTCTTACACGTGTTTTGTTGTGAATAGAACCATTGTTGCCATCACACAGTTCATCAGAAAAAAGAAATATTTAAAAAAGTCACACGCACATAAATAAATATATATATATATATGCACACACACGCACATATATATATATATATATATATATATATATATATATATATACCTCATAAATACTCCTATATATATCATAAATACTCCTATATATATATCATAAATACTCCTATCGATATTTACGTATTAGGTCCGCCACAACAATTCAGTTTTTCAGAAATTCATACAGAGTATTTGTTTATATTGGTAGATATTTCTGTAAAATGATCCACACTTTTTGGCATAACTTGCCACTCCCTGCCTGCGTAATGGCTGCCACAAGACAGAACAGACAGTAGACCTCTTCTATGTGCATGCCTTAATGATGCATTTCTCACGGTAATTTAAACACCCAGATACCATCCTAGGAAATTTATACGTTCCGTACATCCGAAACGTATAAATTGTACTGATGATTCCCGAAAGGATTGAAACACAAGCGTCCGTAAGCATTAAGAATAATTATAGTAACAATTATGTTTGCCAGATTAAGAATTCGATTCTTATTCTCGAGCACTTTACTACAAATGAAATGAGTCGGTCACTTAAGCCCGCGTGCGCAGATGGTGATGTTAAAATCACAAGATCACTCTCGAGCTTCTTGAATGACATTTACGATTTGTATAAATGCTTATTTCAACTAGATTTCTCGGCCGAGTTAGCGTTGGCCGAGCGGTGTGTTCCTTGCTAATGGTGTCAGTAATGATAGTATCAGTCTTGAGTTCCGAATTTGAAACCGTTCGAATTTTCTAAATTATACTAAAGAGATAGTGCAGATTGGACGATCTCTTAGAATTCAATGATAATGCGAAGAGTTACGCGAAGAAGTGGGCAGTTGTTGTATAGTCGCGTGCTTCAAAGGCACAGATAGAAAGAGAGAGCAACTCTGTGTGTGAGAGAGAGATAAAGAGAGAAATAGAGAGAGAGAAGAGAGAGAGAGAGAGAGAGAGAGAGAGAGAGAGAGAGAGGGCGTGTGTGAATTTGAGAGCAAATCAGGTTAACTGATTGCGCATACGAATAGGCGGTGCGACTTGAGACACGATTGGTGTCGCATCATCTACTGTCCTCATCGTAATGGTATTCCGTCAACTTTGGCAACCCTGACCGGCCAATAGTTAGGCTGTCGTTGAATATAGTCGCATTTAATCCGGTAATTGAAATGGGTTTCTTCTTCCAATTTAATTCGAGACAAAAATAATGACAGTCTGGCCGCCGAGGGCCATAAATCAATCAGAATTTGGCAGTGATGCATTATTCAGTGTACAAGAATGCATACGGGTGACTGGAGGCTAATACGCTCGACGCAATGCTCTCAATCAAAATACATACATACGTGCATATTATATTTATACTAGACTGATACCCGTGCTAAACCGTGTAAAGTTAATTCACCAATTCTATGTCTAGAACCTTTATTAGTATTTTGAGAAAAAAATCTATACGGTGTTTAGTCTATGAAATGTTCAAAACATCAAACGCTTAAATTCATAGTTGATTTGACAAGAAATTTAAATTCAGTGAATCTTGGTTAATAGGTGATTAAGGCGGAGGTAGGCAACTCATTCAACCCCGCGGGCCGGATCGTGTTATAATCATGGATTGCGAGCCGGACAAAGGCTATTAATGAAAAATTGAGGAAAATTACATACGCAATCGGCTTTCAATTTTTAGTTTTAATTTAATTTATTTGTTTTGCACAGAAATGGAGATGATTGCGTTTTGATCATGTTTTTGCGGTCATAGAATTCAAATTCGGTTAAGTGAAACAGAGGAAGATAGTAAAAAGTTTATTGCGAAAACCTCGACTCTCATGTTCAAAATAGTCATTGGTAATCAGGCTCGAGGACCGGTCCAAATGCCCTCGCTGGTCGGATTCAGCCCACGGGCCGTAGGTTGCTGAGCCTACTATTATGGTGTATGGATCAAATTTGGAGGTAAATTTGAAATATTTAAATTTTCAACTGTTAAGTCGTGCCCATAGGTTGCCATTAAAAAGCCGTTGAAAACAATATTTGGCGAATATTTTAAACTGATGTTTAATTTCTAACGTTACAATTTCACAAAAATCGGAGGTATTTGACTTTTCACGAAAAATTTCATTCTCATTTTGCTTCTTTCATAAAAGTAAATTCAATTAAGACGATCAACATCGCTATTCATTATTTCTAGCAGCTATATTCTTAAATTCATATTGTCGATTAAATAATTTAAGAGTGAACCCTGTACATACATACATATAGACATGTACACACAACTCACATTATAAATAATGTGTTATAACAGGGAAACCAAACGTTACCCGGGACTGAAAGATGATCAAGGAATGTTTCATATTCCCATGAGTTTCTTGCCATCAAAATCGGCGAAATCGTTTATTTTTCAATCAAATGGATTGATTGTGTGCTCTAGCTGGGGACCCATCATGGTGCACTGGCAGGAAGCTTTATATTCCTCTCCGCAATGACTTAGTCAACAATACATTGCAGTCTACGTTGTGTTGTTGAGAACATAGTGTGGGTTTACAGGATGCGAAACCCTTTCTTTCCGAGTTATAGTTAATAGTTATACACAATAGTTAATAGTTATAGTTAATACTGGTTATTTTTAAACTGTAAATGTCGAAGACGTACAATATGTGTAATAATGCGCTAATATTTCCACATACAGAGATAAATAAAGGCTATCCTTGTGACAGGAGCATAGGTAAAATTTGCTAGATACTGTTGCCAAGGTCGCTGGGAAAATGGTGGGATCATTCTATTGATCCAGTAGATATCTCACTGCTGATGCAATTCTCTACCTATATAAAAGTCAGGTACATCCAAGGATGGAGTAATGTTGCCACAGTTGGGCAGGAGCTACTAGAAAATCTTATCCTGCCTTGACAGAGTTCAGAATAGATTCGTAGCCTAGTGGGGGATGCCCTTTTCTCTTTCCTGCAACCTCTTTCTCACAGAAGAGAAGTTAAGAACCTGCTTTAACGTTATTTTCATGGCAAGTATTCGTCTGAGCTCCAATCTATGGACCCCCTCGCCAATCTTTCACGAGAAACACTCGCTCCTCTAGCTGAAAACACTATCAATAATTTCCCCCATTCTTTACCTGTGCTTAACCCTAAACGTAGATTCCATGATCAAAGTTTCTTTCTTAGAACCGCACACCTGTGGAACGCTTTTCCATTTGCCTGCTTTTCAGCTGACTATAATATGGTTGTCTTCAAGTCCAATGTAAACAAGTTCTTGATGAGCCGTTCCCCCTTAAGTAATCCAATTTACCAAATTTCCACTACTAACAATTACTACGACATTGTCCCATTTACCACTTTACACTCTTTAACCCTTATCCTCGAGTGGCCTCTAGGCCTTGATAAGTGGTTACTCCTTTGTAAAATAAATTAAAAAAATATGCTTCAACAACAGCATGAAAGACTAATATCAAACAGATATAATCATTACACGGAATAGAAAAAAGATCTGATCGCCAAGATCGATAGGAGCGTCTTTGATAGAATTACAGAACACAACAGACCAAATAAACGCAAATAAATATCATCAATGAAACACACAGACACTACGCAGAGAAAACTTGGATAGGTATCAAACCGGCAAAAGATATCGATGCTAGAAATAGCTACATACAAAAGAAGGCATGCCGAAATAATTAGAAAACGCATAGAGCCGCAGAGCATAGCGACTCGTACAAGTCTCAGCGCATCTACATATACGTACAGATATACTCACACGTAACTTCTTTAAACAACGTCTGTGCGTGAAAGTTTTCGTAAAGTGATAAAAGTCTTTTTACACAACTAATCTTACATCCCAAACGACGGAATCCTTGAATCCAGAATAAGGGCAAATCAATATCATCGGTAGCAAAAGTAGGGGTTTTATATAAAAGTATTTTTTTTTCTCTCTAGGAATTGAGCGAGAGCTAGAAGGGCAAGTTTTTCTTAGTTATTTAACGCGTTATTAAACATCAACCTGAACACTTGTATGTCTCGGCACACACACGGCCACACCCATTAACTCTCTCTCTCTCTCACACACATACACACACACACACACACGCACACACACACACACACACACACACACACACACACACACACACACACACACCATACGCAAACATACACAAACAAAAGAAAAATAGCCAGGGCAAACAAGAGATGGCTAACATATCAGGAATGTTTAGCATAAAACTAACGGCTTATATTAGAGGAAATATAACAAAACCGCAATCTATACATAAACAGGACAAAACGTAAGAATTTGTTTCTGGAAACAACAAAACAACAAAATCGATTTCAGTTAGATTACATCGTCTAAGAGATAAAGAAGTGAATGATAGTATATATATATATATATATATATATATATATATATATATATATATATATATATATATATATATATATATATATATTGCGGTAATTTGGACCGGACATGACGCGGTTTGAAAGAGAAGCCAGCGAGTGGCGTGCCAGTTTCCATTTGTTTGAGTGACATGTTTTGCTCTGCCGTCTGGACTCTACGCAAGATAATGTCATCCGAGAGTATCCATATGTATGAACGCTAACAACTAGACATCGTTTTAGTCCAATCAGTGCTGGGTCAACCGTGTAAGTTTGTAGAATGGAAGTGTGGGGTGGGTGGGGGGTCAAAAGCGCGGAGGATGGACGGAGGTACGATTAGCGATCAAATTCGAGTGATCTTTTGAATTATTCAGTAGCTGACTCCGACATGTGTATTTATAAACACACACACACACACACACAGACAGACAAATATACATGACGATAATAACACGTTCAATTATTTCTGTCTTTTACACACACACACACACACACACACACACACACACACACACATATATATATATATATATATATATATATATACACCCCCCCACATATATATATATATATATATATATATATATATATATATATATATATATATATATATACTAGCAGGGCTACCCGGCTTTGCTCGGAACCGTATAAACAATAAGAAAACTAAAGTTGATTTTGGGCAAATTTGTTATTCTTAGGATAGAGTTATTTTTAATGTCTATGTATCATTTGCTATTTCGAGCCAAGCAATATTTTACCTACTCTAGGACGGGTATTACACATGCCTGAAATGAGTGTACCTTCCCTAGAATAGGTAACTTACAGCATGTGTCTGAAATGATTTTACCTTCATGAGGACGTGTAATTTACAGCGCGTACTTAAAATAATTTTACCTACCCTTGGATGGGTAATTAAATTACGTATTTGAAACAATTTAACATACCCTCGGCAGGTATTGTACAACATATATGAAATAATGTCTCTTCCCACCAAGGATACCATAATTTTACGAAAAACGAAATTCATTTTAGAAGATGGATTTCCAAATTAATGCGTAAATACATTGTCTTGGTTAATGATTAGGTAACCCTTGCTTCACTATAAATTTCAACATTACTTCATGTCTTTCCTTACTCACTATCGGCGTATAATTCTAAGAAAAATTATATCATTTTTGGAAGATGTCTCAGCTGGATTATCAAATTAAAGCATAGATACATTGACACAGTTAGTGATTAGACCACCCTTGCTTCATTATCAAATTCCACATAACTACCATATGGTTCAACAGGAGGGAACTACATGCCACACAACGGGATATACGGTCAATTTACTGCGATAAATATTTGATGAACGAAAATTTTTCAAAATGGATCTGCAAACTGGTCACCTTTTCGTGCTTCCCCCCCCCATTAGATTATTTTCTAATATACGCTGAATGTCTGTGTGTGTCTATGTGTGTGCGTGTGTGTGTGGGGGGTCACGAATAGGCTCCTATATGGTTGACTATTTAAAAAAAAAACTGTTTACATATAATGATAGAAGATGCGTGCAAAGAAGAAGTCAAGTATTGTGGTGCAATTGTGCTTTGAACAGAAAAAATTATTTCGAACGCATCCCTGTCATATCAAAGAACCTACTAGACGTTGCCTTATTTTATTGTTCCGAATTTCTGGTCGCGTCATGGAGTGGCGGTAAGATTTTTTTTCACTTGCTTTTTCGCCTTTGCGGTACGGGTTCATGTCTGCCTACCAATTTTTTTGTTGTTGCTCAACACACATCTTCAAACACCCGGGCAACTCCGGCACCCAGACGAGTCTATAATATAAATCTCACCTGTGTGTTTACATGTATGTATGTATGTATGCATGTATGTATGTATGTATGTATGTCAGCCTAATACTTTTGACAGAGGCGACGGATTTTCAGGAGATCGGTATCGTTTTGAAGCACGACCCTCCGGACGACAAATATACGAAAAGTGGTTAAAAACATTAATTCCATCACCCTCAATTAGACACTTTTCTACAAGGGAGAGGCGATTTTTTCGTCGATATTTTCGAAAGTAATCCCCCGCTTTTCGATTGACTAGCCTTTATTTAAACCTTCGCCACCTCGGGTTAAGCGATCGACGCAACGGCAAAGACGTCACGTTTTTTTTCCACGTTCTTTTCCTCCTTCGCGATACGGTTTCGAACCTGCCTGCCAACTACCAATTTTTTTGTTTTTTTGCTCAACGCACACCTCCAAACACCCGGGCAACACCGGGTACCCATGCTAGTTTTAAATAAACGAAAGCGATTTTGATATTCGAAGTAGAGCAAACATCTTACAATTAGGTTATTGTCGGTCAACTATATTTGCAGCCTTGTCCTGTTGCTTCAGTACACGGTGGAAGGCCATTTACGGCTGTTTTTAAACTATTGTAAAGTCTGATGAAAACCTTCTGCTTTTCCTGCTTTTTCAAGGGGGTTGCCGAGAAGGAGTACCAAGAATGTGGTCCAAACATTCATAGCAAAAATTTTACAAATTATAATGTTTATTTTTGTTTCCTTTTTTTTAGTTCTTTTTTTTAAATTTTTTTTTTTTTTTTTTTTTTTTTATTCAATTTTCACCCCAAACAAGGCACAGTGCCACTTTGAAGCAGGGGGCTACTATTAGGGAATTAATTAGCGGGGTCATTATGAAGGGAGAAGAGTAGAAAGATGTTTGTTAACATTACACTTGAACTTCTGCATATCATTGCAGTTGGGAAAGCAGAATCCCGGAAGGGAGTTCCAAAGACCCGCAGTTCTGGGGAAGAAACTATTGGAGTAAAAGGCTTTCTTGCACCTAGGGATCTCCACTGTAAAGGGATGAGACTTAGTAGCTTGTCGGGTTTGTCGGGGGTAGTTACGTCGGGGAGGTACAAGTGTTTGCAGTTCGTCAGAGCATTCACCATTAAAGTATTTGTAGAACAGGCAGAGGGATGCAACATCTCGTCGATGGGACAGAGGTTGAAGCCCAGATGACAGTTCAGGACCTATCAGGTTTGCGACTCTTTTTTGAACCCTGTCCAGGAGCGAGAGACAAGCAGCAGATGCACCAGCCCAGATGTGACAACAGTACTCCATACATGGGCGAATGGTTGCCTTATAGAGGTATAGGATACTGGCAGGCGTAAGTAGTTTTCTAGCACGGTAGAGGGAGCCAACCTTCCTTGCAGCAGCCTTGGCAATGCTCTCAATGTATCTATTCCAGTTCATATTCCCTGTAAACGTTAGGCCGAGGAGTTTAAAAGAAGTACTTTCAGGCAATGTGTTCTTGGCCATTGCTATTGGTGGTAGAGAAGGTTTCTTGTAGTTATTGAAGGAAACAAGCTTAGTCTTAGCAGCATTGAATGAGACCAACCATTTTTGTCCCCATTCCACTACGGATTGGAGGTCATCCTCTAGTGTTTCTGCCATTTTCTTGGATATGTGTTCATTTGTTTTCCCCTCATATCTGTTATAGAGAGTGGTGTCATCGGCAAATATACCCATCTCCGAAACAATATTATCAGGGAGGTCGTTTATAAATATCAGGAACAATAGAGGTCCAAGGATAGACCCCTGAGGCACTCCCGCATTTATGTCATATTGTTTGGATGTACGTCCGTCGAGGACAACTTTGATTTTTCTATTACTTAAGAAGGATTTAATCACGTTATGAATTCTTCCAGTGATTCCATATGATCTAATTTTCCTTAGAAGACCATCGTGCCATACCCTGTCAAAAGCCTTAGATATATCAAGGGCCACCGCTCTACCCTCCCCTGTTTTATCCAATGAACGGTATATACGTTCAGAAACTACAGTTAAGATATCTGCTGTTGAACGGGCTTGCCTGAATCCATATTGTTTGTCAGTCAAGAGTTTAGCAGCTGTTAGGTGCTGGACTAGGGCTTTATTAACTAAGGACTCAAATATTTTGGCGAAAAGCGGGAGGAGGCTAATGGGGCGATAATTTAGTGGGTCAGTTCTTTCACCAGAATTCTTGAAGACTGGTACCACAGAGGCGGTTTTCCAGCAGTCGGGAAAACAAGATTCGTTAAGGCATTTATTGTAAAGTTTGGACAGAACTGGAGCAACCTCGGCAGAGCATTTTTTTAATAGCACAGCCGGGATGAGATCTGGTCCACATGCTTTAGAGGTGTCTAGGTTTTTTATAATAGCATGTACCTGAGAAGGGGTGATTTTCAAGTCGTCAAGTGTGGCGTCTGTTCGCAGAGGAAAATCAGGGAGTGAGTGGTGTACCGAGTTCAGTGTGGAGTTTGAGGCAAACCGACTGGCAAGCAGATTAGCCTTGTCAGTTGCCGTGCAAGCAACCTCATGATTGTTTGTTAGTGGGGGAATAATTGACTGTCCATTATTAACTACGCTGTTGTAGATTTTCCAAAAATCCCGGGTTCCTAATTTCTGTGCTTCGATGCGCTTTCTGGTGGTTTCAGAGTAATCTGACTTAGCTGTGTCTATCACTCTCTTACAATTATTTCTAGCTTCTATAAACTTCTGTTTATTTGAGCTGGACTTATGTCGGTTGAATCTGCGGAACGCATGCTGCCTTTGACAAATGGCAGCTGCACAAGCAGAAGTAAACCATTGGGGGGAGTGGGGCTTGCTATAGTATTTTCGTGCGGGAACATGTGCTTCAATAGCAGTTTTGAACCATTCAGTTGTCTCATTTGCACACTGTTCCGCTGGAAGAGTAAAGATATTTTGCCATGGGGCATCTCTGATGAGCTCCCTGATGGCTTCCCAATCAGCCTTTTTGTAATACCTCGTTGTTTTGAGTAGTGGGTCTTCAGTTTTAGGGCGAGAATTTAGGCTGATTTCTACCATTATCACAGCGTGATCAGCATTCCCGAGTGGGCTATGGGCATTTGTTGTACAGTCATTGGGAACTGTTGTCAGAAAGAGATCTAGAAGTGAGGCATGTTGATCGTGCTGGTCTGGGAAACGTGTCGGAAATGTAACCATCTGAGATAGGGAATGAGATATAGAGAAGCTATATGTGGCGCTACCAGCTACGTCTGTGTGATTTGAGAATCCTAGCCAGTTACTGTGGTGGACATTGAAGCCACCAAATACATGTATTTGTGCGCTAGTATCGAGGGAGAGTGCTATATCTACGCTGTCTGAGACTTTGTTTATTAGGGTACAGTCTTGGTTTGAGGGAGAGCGGTAGAGAAAATATAAGTAGCTAATATTGTGTTGCATATTTAGTCTGAAGCACATAAAGGCCTGGCCCTCTGATTCTAGTTTTATTTCTCTAGTTAGGGGGAGGGTGTTTCGAATATAGACTCCAAGTCCATGCATATGTCTGTCCGAGTCCTTACGGTAGAGTGGGAGATAACCAGGCATGTTAAAGTGGTTAGAGGGTATGGAGGAGTGAAGGTTAGTTTCACTTAATGCTAAGATATCCGGGGTGTTTACAAGGAGAAATGACTCAACATCATCTAAGTTAGTTCTAAGCCCGCGGATATTAGTAAATGCAAGCCTCAAGGGAGGAGGCAGGTTGGTTTTCTTTGAGTTTGGTCCTGGTTTAAACGTAACTTTTGCTTGAGCTGTCATTTCATTTTATTTTATTTAAAAGTTTCAGTTAGGGTGGATGAGTGAGGGGGTGCTGGACAAGTAGTTGTGCAGAATACCAGACATGCAATACAAGTAGACCATCAGCTGTCCTCACCCACAGGATTGTGGCCTCAGGAAAGCCCACCGGGGATGAGTGCAGGGTCCCTTTCCATGCGCGACATGGCACTACAAACATCCCGATATTTTACAACTGTTGATGGAGCAGCCGCTCTAAGCGCTACCAAAGAGTTAGGGCTCCTGTACTATCAGTCGGAAACAACAGCCAGGAACTGTCAATCCGGTACCCTCAATCCATTAGGCAAAGCCAGCCCAGTCCAACTGCACTGACATATATGGCACTGAAGCACCCCACTGTGTCCAGTTTAGGGGGATGGGATGTGGCAGGAGTGGGGAAAAGCGGCGTTCATTACCCTAGTCAGGAAACAAGGTCAACCACTGGGTGATTCAAGCGAGTCCCTGTGATAGTACCTCTACGCCTGGCCAATAGGCAAAGAAGGAGTATGAAAGCCGAGCGATAGACAGAGTCTATCTCCTCCTTAAGCAGTTTAGGTTTGCCAACCGGTGATTTGTTTGAGTCACCAGCTCTAGGAAGGTTGTCGTCCAGGACTGAAGAGACCTCCCTCCCCTAGGTTTAGTTTCAGAGTTTTCCTTCTCCTAGACGGATGGCCTGGGAAGACCTACGGGTCCATCAGCTCCGAGGGGGTTCGCCCCGCGCCTGGGTCCTAATCCAGGTATTTCTGCGACCCCGCATGGGTAGTTAATATTTATTGGTTATTTAGGTTAATATCTCCTGGAAAAATCGGGCATTTAGGTTAGCTTCTACAGAAGATTTCCACTACTCAAGTGTGGTTTAAAAAGGGCATTATTATGCTGTCCATTTTCATTTATACTGAGAGAGGGCATACGTAAAAATTCATGCAGTGGAAGCAGTTAAATTTGCTACAGTATTGGATCGAGAGAGTCGAGTTGATGTATGGTTAGATATAGTTTTGTAAGTTTAGCAATGTATGGTTAGATATGGTTTAGTAGGTTTAGGAATGTATGGTTAGATATGGTTTAGTAGGTTTAGGAATTAGGATAAAGTGCTAGAGTATGATCTACTTTCTATTAGAAATTCTGATTTGGTGCCCAAACCGGACATTTAGTAAGACTGAAAGATTAGATATGCTCAGTATAGAGACAAGAGAACATTTGATATGGAGTACAGTTATACCTGATAGATATAGGTTATTGCATAATTTTAATTAAGGCAGCCTAAAAATTGCAATTAATACTATATATATATGTACCCATTAAAGAAATCAAGCGCGTAGCCTACATACATATATATATATATATATATATATATATATATATATATATATATATATATATATACTGGCAGCTCTTCCCGGCTTAGCTCAGGCCCTGTGTATTGTTCATAACTTTATCTGCGTATATATATATATATATATATATATATATATATATATATATATATATATATATATATATATATATATATATATTAAAAAGTTTGACTCATGTCCAGGTAAAATACTTCTAAAATTTCAAGTATTTAAACCCAAAATTGATGGAGGAGTCTGATAGAGTTTGCAAAAGTCAACTCTTTCAACTTTGACCTCTTGGCAGCAAAAATTTCGCCCAAAAACTGATTAAAAAGCTTGATGCATGTCTGAATACCCTTTATGTAACAGTTCAACTACTTAGACTCGGAATTGGCTGAATAGTGTGCTACAGACCGCAAATGTCAAATCTTTTGATCTTTGGGCCCTTGATAGCCAGATTTTCGTCCAAAAACAGATTAAAAAGCTTGCCCTATGTCTGAATATACTTTAAGTAAAATTTCAAATATTTATACCAAAAATTGGCTGAGTAATTTGGTAGAGACCTCAAAGGTCAAATTTTTAAAAACTTTTTTAAAAACAATTTTGACCCCTTGGGCTAAAATAAAATTAAAATGTTTGATCCATGTACAACTAACCTACATCTAAAATTTCAAGTGTTTAGACTCAAAATTGTCGGAGGAGTTAGGTAGAGTTTTCAAAGGTCAAATCGTTGAACTTTAATTACTTTACAGCCAAATTTCTGTCCGAAAACCGATTAAAAAGATTTCCCCAAATCTCAAACCCCCTTATGTCAAATCTTGAATCTGTAGACTTCAAATTGAAAGTAGTTTGGTAGGGAAATGTACACTCAGAGGCACACAGACACACACATAGAATTTCACTTATATATATATATATATATATATATATATATATATGATTATATTTCATATATAATTTCTACGAATCTCATTCATCAATTAGACACCATTCTATTTTGCTTATATTTTAAACAATTTTACAACTCTTTACAAGACTCCAATAACCTAATGACAATATTCATAGACATTTTCCTAAAAAAAAAAGTAAACCAATCTTTCATGCATAAATATATTTTTTACAACCAAAATTCGTATATCATAACTGTCATCCAATTCTCATTAATCTTTTAATTTAAAACTGTATTTAATTTAACTTTTCACAAAAGAATACCATGTTTTACTAACTGCCACTACTTAACAAGGTGTACTATCTGATCTGAATCTACATTTAATCGTTTCTGTCTTCCATCACTGAAAGGGAAATCATAAACTAAATCAATTAAAATGTTTTCCATTACAGAGACTCTCTGTTTGGAGGAGCTGAGTATTTTTTCTAATTAAATACCGACCTTTTATTTAACTATGGAGTTGTGCGTTTTCTCTATATTATTCTTCATTTCAAACGCATACGTAATTCGACTGCAAGGAAATCTCTTTTTAAATGACAACTATACATTAGTAGAACAGTGTACATACAATGCTGATCAAACATTCAAGATCACTTAAAAATCTTAAAAACAGCAACCTTTTTTAAGAATCGATTTTAAACTCTTCCGACTTAAGATTATCAATACTACAATCTAAAAGGTTGTGAAAAAAAAAAGCTACATTCCAAAGATTTATTTTTTAAATTTACAATTTTATTAAATTAGGCTTTTTACACATGATCAAAATTATAAGACCAGAAATTCTATTAAATTGTATGAAATTCTATTAAGTGTATGAAAAGTGTATGAAAACAGTCAACAATCAAACTTAATTATGAGTTCTACCTCCACTGATTTTGATGACTTGAAATATTCTTTGGGGCATGCTAGAAATACGGGTTTCCATTAAAGTGCAGGAGATGCTGCTCCAGGTTCTGAAGGTAGCTTCACGAAGTTCATTTTTTGTTGAATATTGTTTGCCATTTCGATAAACCTCCCTTGTCATCTATCCCCAAACATTTTCAATTGGGTTCAAGTCCAGTGAGCATGCAGGATGTCGCAAGAGATGGACTCCATTTTCTTGTAGAAAGCTCAAAATCCGTCTTGCAGTGTAGATGGGAGCATTACCCTGTTGGAATAACCATCCATTCCCACACAAACGATGATCCTCCATCTTCAAAGATACTTTTTGTAGTATGCTAACATAACCAGTTGCTGTCTGACGACCCTGCACCATCTGCAGCTCCATTGTCCATTTGTAAGAAAAGGCACCCATACCATTATGGACCATCCACCACTATGAGGTGTGGGAAAAATTCAAGAGACATGTTTTTGTCATGCCAATATCGCTGGAAGCCACCAGAACCATCTAAATTGAATTTGTTTTCATCAGAAAACTAGACTTTCTTCCATTTCTCAACGTCCCTGGTTTGGTATTCACGATCAAATCTTAAGCGGTCCACTTTGTGACGTGAAAGCAATGTTTACGCTTTTTATTTACTATGCCTTTTTGTTGTAAGTGTCGTCTGATGGATTGCACTGCAATCCGCATCTGTAACCGCCTTACTTTGACTAAGAGAAATCCCTCTGTCATTTATAACAACCCGTCTGATTCTTCTACTCAATCCAGGAGAAATTTTCGAGGGCCTACCGAAGGATTTTGCTTTTTTTATAATTCTTAATGTTCTTTAGAAAGTTACAAATAACAGTTTTACTGCGATTTACCTAAGCTTCTGTCACTCGCTGTGACAAACCTTGCTTATAGAATCCTATAATTCAAGAGATCACACTTTCGGTTAGTTTTCTTGCACAGTGATTGCTAATCTCTAACTGAACTAAAAACATTAGAATTACCATAAATCTAACAATTTATACCCTTGGTCTCATAATTTAGATCATGTGTAAAAAACCTAATTTTATAAAAATGCAAATTTTTAAATAAAATTTTTGAAATTTACCTTTTTGTCTCCATAACCTTTTAGATTGTAGTATTAGTAACCTTAAGTAAGATGAGTTTAAAATCTATTCTTAAAAAAAAAAAGGTTTCTTTTTAAAGATTTTTTAAAAGTTGTTTAAAACTTTTAATCACCAGTGTATTTATATAGACGCACATTGAGTATATATTAAAAACTGAGCAGTTCGCTACAGACAGATTATTGGAAATCTTTTATTCTGTATTTCAAATGCAAGATATTTGTACTCATTTTGTTGCAAGGCATTTTTCTTCATACTATAGTTAAGTATAACTGTATACATATTTAACTAAACACACATTGTGTAAATAATAATGCAGGAGCAAATAAATAAAAACCATTTTCCTTGCCATTTGTTTTGTGTTTCTTGTTTGTGAATCTATGTCGTTTCTTTTAAATTGTATATTATTTGCTAATGCGAGTAAAGTAACGCTGTGACAAAGATTTACACCCCTTTTTTCCCCCAAAATATTCTTTTTTTTCTCTTTCAGATATAAGGATGAAAGTTTGTAATCGAGGAATAGAGAGTTATCTTTTATACAACAATAAATAGGGCTGGACAGATATTGTCCGAGAAGAATTAACTAACAAAAATCAAATAAGGGAATGATTTTATTTTTTAGTCTTGTACGATCGTTAAATACGTGTAAATATAGTATAATTCATGCAGATTTTGTATTTATTATTACAAGGCCAATTTTCCATTTTTTATTATATTGTGGCTAATACAAGGTGACCCCCCCCAAAAAAAAGAAAAAAAAACATAGAAAGTATATCTAGAACATATGCTGTAGAGCGGAGAAAAAAAGGCAAAAGACCTTAGTGTTTTGATCTGATGTTTTGAATATAATAAACTAGTTATGACTAAAGTTTCATTTCATTCGGACAAAACACTAAGAAACGGGGCCTAATTAGTGTTGGGGGGCTGTGTTTTCGGGTCACCCTGTATATGTTAGTGATGTCTAAAGTTAAAAAAAAAACAGCATTAAATTCTCCAACAGCATTGCATACCGTTAGAGCTAAACAGATAAGATATCAAATTTAGCCATTTATTGCCCTATTAATTTGTGCATGTACACAAGTAATAGAAATCAAGCTCCTGGCCTTGACAATAACTCCTGATCTGAAATAGAACACGTACATCAAATCTGTTGCCAAAGACGCTGGGAAAATGGGAGGATCCTTCTAGCGATCCAGTAGATATCACTGAGTCAATTCTCTAACTATATAAGAGCCAGGGATGTTCAAGGATGAAATCCTGTTGCCACATCTGGACAGGAGCTGCTAGAAAGAGCTTATCCTGCCTTGACAGAGTTCAGAATAGATTTCGTAGCCTAGTGGGAGATGCCATTTTCTATTCCCTGCAACCTCTTTCTCACAGAAGAGACGTTGCGAGCCTGTCTCTGCTTTATCGTTATATTCATGGCAAGTACTCGTCTGAGCTCCAATCTTATGTAACTCCTCGCCAAACTTTCACAAGAAACCCTCGTCTAGCTGAAAACAATAATTTCCCCCACTCTTTATCTGTGCCTAAACCTAAACGTAGATTCCATGAAAAAAGTTTCTTTTTTAGAACTGCACACCTTTTGAGCTCTCTTCCTTTTGCCTGCTTTCCAGCTGACTACAATATGGCTGTCTTCAAGTCTAATGTAAACAAGTTCTTGATGAGCCGTTCCGCTTAAGTAATCCAATTTACCAAATTTACACTACTAACAATTATTACGACATTGTCCCATTGACCAATGTACGCATGTTAACCCTTATCCTCGAGTGACATCTGACCTTGATAAATGGTTACTCCTTTCTAAAAAAAAGTTAAAATTAACAATTCGCATTCAAACTTGCCAACATATTTCTGTAGGCGATATTCATTAACCCAAACAACGATTTTACTCGTTATAAACCATGATTGGTGTATGGTGACTGTTTCTTTTTAATTTTAGTTTTATGTAACCAATAGTGTAAGAGTTTGTAGGTAAGATATTTTCACACAGAAACACAATACATACATAGAACTACTGTTTTATTTTTATAGATAAAATTGAACTTTAAATTTATAAAATAAACTCTTCTAACCTTACAACATGCATATGAAAATGATTGTCGCTAATATTTTTTTTTTTTTTTGCTTGAATATCGCTAGGCATAAAACGAAGGCAGGTTAGCATTTTTCTATATAAAAGAAAAGTTAACGAACATTTCTCTGTAAACCAAACACGCTGGTCGTTTCCTTTTCGAGTGAATGAATTTTAAAGTAAATGTATGAGAGAAAAGTAATTATTTGCGTTGAAGCCATAAACATGTCGAGGAGATTCGAATTGGTAATCGCTTGGCTGTAGCTTTTTAAATCCATCTTCGATTCAGTTTCTTTTTTATTTAAAAATTTTAATGGCGATTTTTGTTATTTATTTATTTTTTTGTAAATTTCTGTAAATCATTAATTTTTTTTGTATCATTGTTTTCCCTTCTTTTATGCTTGTTTTTGTCGTTTTTTTAAAATTGTTTTTAATTTGATTTTTACCTTCCCATTTCCGTTTTTTTTTTTTGGCTAAAGTTCTGTTTCTTTTTAAAGACATTTTTTGACATTTGAATCATTTGAATTTTCCTTAGTTTTTCACGGCGTTTTATTTGCCTTATAATAAAATAAAAATGGATTTATTCATTCAGTGGTTTCTTTGTTTTTATTTTCTTTGTTTACTCGTTTTTTCTTTCTGTTTTTCTGCGAAAGTTGCACAGATAACTAAAAAAAGGGGGCAAACGTCATAGAGTTGGTTTTTTCGTTGTTCCCCAATATTTCATATATCTGTATAAAGATAGAGATACGCACAGACCGTCCCGGTCGAGGAATACGCTTAAATATGATATTTATATACATGCAGAGTTCGCATTTATTAGATTTATAAAGTTAATTCTCTATTGATTATTATATAATACCAACTATTATTATGTCAATTTCTAAAATATTAAAAAAAAATGGCATAATAATCATATGACTGTTTTTGCGCTACGAAATAGGTGCTGTCAAGAATTGAACATTTTAACATGCTGAAAAAAATAGACGTTAAATTAGACGTGTTAATTTGAAATGTAGACTTTTTATCATCTCTCTCTCTCTCTCTCTCTCTCTCTCTATATATATATATATATATATATATATATATATATATATATATATAATCAGTGTGACCCCCCCCCCCAAAAAAAAAAACAGAGGACATTCAATTGTTTTTGTGAGCATTTTACAGTAAACTGATAAAAAAAGGCCGAAGACCCTAATTAGAGTTGGGCCCCGTTTTTTTTTTGGGGGGGGGGTCACCCTATATATATATATATATATATATATATATATATATATATATATATATATATATATGCATATTTATGCACATATATATATATGTATATATATATATATATATATATATATATATATATATATAGTAATTTATAAAATATATATGGCGATTAAGCTACACTGAATATTCTGCGTTTCATCCACTGTAGGATTCGTCAGGCTTATGCGCATAAGCCTGACGAATCCTACAGTGGATGAAACGCAGAATATTCAGTGTAGCTTAATCGCCATATATATTTTATAAATTACTAACTAGCTCTACCTACGTATTGAGCACTTTTGAAGTAAATACTTAAAGTTTACGCATAAATCTATACTTTCGTATATTAAATTTGTGTGAGTAAATGAAGTAGTTATATATATATATATATATATATATATATATATATATATATATATATATATATATATATATATATATGAATTCTGTCACAGAGCCACATAAAATTTTATATAGATATGTAATATTTTATACGTTGATTTTCAGTATTTACTTCAACAGAGCTCAATATGTGAGTAGAGCAAGGTAGTAAGTTATGAAAATATACATGGTAATTAAGCTACATAGAATTTTCCGAGTTTCATCTCTACAACAACTCGTCAGAC
The DNA here is from genome assembly GCF_053919585.1 of Euprymna scolopes. Classification (NCBI taxonomy): domain Eukaryota; kingdom Metazoa; phylum Mollusca; class Cephalopoda; order Sepiida; family Sepiolidae; genus Euprymna; species Euprymna scolopes. The sequence continues at coordinate 114,088,854 of NC_136490.1, read as the reverse complement.
TAAATGAAGCATACCCTCAGCGTGTAGCGTATGTGCTGTATATATTTTCGTGACTTTCTATCTATCTATCTATATTCCTATCTATCGATCAAGCAATCAATCTATCTCTTTAACTATCTATTTAACTTAATATACCTACACACACACACACACACACCCCACACACACACACACACATATATATATATATATATATTATTATTATAAGTTCGTATTCCTGTCTGTTAGATTGCTTGTTTGTTCACAATGACGTCATGTATAAATTAATAACAGAAGACGTCACTCATTACATAATAGCAGATGCTGTCATGCATGACGTCACGTATGACAAATGGACAAAAAGAAAGCAGATTCCCTGCTAGTATATATATATATATATATATATATATATATATATATATATATATATATATATATATATATATATATTCACCCCAAGCAAAGCAAATTGATACTGGATGTAAACGACTACAGTGAATTAGGGGCCATATTAATAGGATATTCTTAATGCAGAGTTGTACATCGTGATTTTTTTTTTCACATTTTCTTTTTGATGTTGGTACAGTGGATATAAAAAAAAACAGGAGGCAGGCGGAGTATCCTAACCAGTTCGGGAAAATAATCTATAAGAGTAGAAAGCTTTTTGGCATCTGGTAACTTTACAGTACAGGTATGGATCTTTAGTTTTTGACGAATTAATTAAGGATATTCACATTGAGCGGACACAAGTGCAGCAAGTTTGTCGGAGCACATTCCATTGAAGTATCTGTACAAACCCAAGGACGTAATATTGTGATAATATGATCAAGGCGGGAACTTTGTTGACAGTAGCAAACCTTTTAGATTAGTGTTTTTATTTTATTTTTTTTTACTTTGATTAAGAGAGAGAGAGAGAGAGAGAGAGAGAAGGAGGAAGAGAGAGGGGTGACTAGTGATTTGTGCACGGGTTCATGGAAAGAATAACTCCCTACATGAGCGAAACCCTATACATCTAACTGAGATATTTTTAATAAAAAGGAGATAACAACAACATTTATGAAGTAGATAGTTGCGACGGGGAAAATACCGTTCAATAATTTTTTTTACTATAGCCGGAATTTCGTCGCATGTATCGTTTTCATCATGAATTTCTTTACTGTTTTAATCCCATTCCCTCATGAATAGAGTGTTAAAATGGCGTCAAACGATAAATAAATCATACTATACTTAAATCATTCGTTGACATCTATGCTGATGACACGACCATCTATGGCAACACATCAAAGGCCGTAAATGACAAAGTTCTCTCTGATTCTCTCTCCTCTGATCTTGAGTGCGTGGTACAGTGGGAGAAGAGGTGGTCACTTTTGATGAATCCAAAACCAAGCTTCTATATTTACATCATCAGCGTTCTGATCCCCATCTGGCATCAATTGAAATGGATGGCTCTCGTCTTGGGGAGGCTCCATGGTTTGACGCACTCCTGGATTTGACCTTCACTCCTGATCTGAAATAGAACACGTACATCGTCTCTTGCCAAGGACGCTGAGAAAATAGTTGGATCCTTCTACCGCTCCAGTAGATATCTCACTACTGATGCAATTCCCTATCTGTATAAAAGCCAAGTACGTCCAAGGATGGAGTACTGCTGCCACATCTGAGCAGGAGCTGCTAAAAGACATATACTGCCTTGACAGAGTACAAAATAAACTTCGTGGTTTAGTGGGAGATGCCCTTTTCCCTTCCCTGTGGCCTCTCTCCCACAGAAGAGACGTTGCGAGCCTGTCGTTGTTTTATCGTTATTTCCATGGGAAGTGCTCGTCTGAACTCCAATCTCTGCCCCCCCGCCAATCTTTCAGGAAAAACACTCGTCTAGTTGAAACTACTGTCATTAATTTCCCCCACACTTTATCTATGCCTAAATCAAAACGTAGATTCCATGAGCAGAGTTTCTTTCCCAGAAGTGCACAACCGTGGTACTCTCTTCCGTTTGCCTGTTTCCCACCTGACTACAACTTGGATGTCTTCAAGTCCAACATAAACAAATTCCTGACAAACTGCTCTCTTAAGTAAGACACCCTATCAAATATCCAATACTAATGATTACTACGATACTATCTCATCGATTATTGTACACGCAATAACCCTTATTCCCGAGTGGCTTCCGGGCCTTGATAAGTGGTGACCTCCATGTGAATAAATAAATAAGTAATTCCTGTTCATATTATTAAACTGCTACTGGGTAAGTACACGTAAATTTTTGTGTACTCTAATACTTTTCAATAAAAAAAACCCTAAATATTTCATAGAATTATCTTGTTAATAAGTTTATATTTGTACCTATTTACAATGCCTCCCTACGGGACAGAATTAGACACCAGGGTCGTTTATTAACGTGGAGAAAAGGTACAAAAATAAAAAATTGTCTCAGTCGTGAAGGACTGCTCCTCCACCGAAAGAGAACAAGAAATGAAAGTGCAGCATCTGAAGAACAGATACTACACTTTGATCTTGATATATAATTTATTTCGTGAAAATGAAAATTACAATCAAAATAATTCAATGTAAAATTAGAATAAATTAAAAGCAAAATTCAAATTTACAAAACAAATTTAGGCACAAGGCCCTTTAAGATCTTGGTGTGGGAGTGTTGCAGGGTTTTTGTTACTACAGTTAAAATGGAGTCTTTGGCGACTTTACTCTTGACTGGCAACATTTACCACAATACCTCGTTCACTTTGTGGACTCTAAACTAACTAATGAAAACCCCAGCGTTTTTGCAAAAAAAGAATATATTTACAATTACTTTGTGTGTGTGTGTGTAAATTTTTTTTAAAAATAAAATGTGTGTGTGTGTGTGTGTGTGTGTGTGTGTGTGTGTGTGTGTGTGTGTGAAAAAAGTTCAATTCATTGGAAAATAAAAAGTTCTTGAATTTTGGAAGAAAAACAGTTCGGCTGGGGAGTGGGGAATCTAGAAAAATACTACACTTTGATCTTGGCCAAAAGGCTAAGTAAGTTTATAATTATAATTCATATGATTGTATCTATGAATAAGCATCGCTCGTTCTTTCAACTTAATTGTCCCACATTTATTTTCGTTTACATTTTATATTTTAAATTCTTTACTTATTTGTAATCTTACATAGTTGCCATTATTTCCATCTAATGTCATTTTTTTGTTGTTGTTTTTGTTTTTGTTGATGTTGTTTTTGTTGTTTTTGTTGTTGTTGTTGTTGTTGTTTTGTTGTTGTTGTTTTATCATAAATATTTCCTTTCCTTGTTTTTTCTTTCCCTATTTTTTTCTCTTCTAATTTTATTTTAGTTTTGCATGCCATTTTTTTATGATCTTCAAAAGTGTATTGTTAACCTCTATGTCTCTAAATATACTTGAATGTAAATTCAAACTAGCTGTGAATAGAATTCCAACGTTATCTTTAAGATTTATTTATAAAGTTTAAAATTAAAATAAAATTTATGAATCGGTGCTGGACAAAACCAAGAGAATCTCATGCAATTATAAAAAAGATTGATTTCCGGCTAAACTTTACAAAAATAGTATATAATTAAAATGAATGGTGATATTGAATTCTATCGCTCGTATACCCATATTCCGAATTCGCGTGTCACCATTAGTGCGTTGTTTCTCTTATATAAAACGATTATAAACAGCGTTTTAATTCAAATTAAACGTGTTAATTGATATAAATGAATAGATATAAAAATGATCAAATTAATGCTCAAATCTGTTTTTATTCGAACTATATGCGCGAAAAAAAAATTCAATATCACCAAATGAACGCTTCTTTACATTTTACAGCGTTGAAACGGTAGATCCGGTTCCTATTGAACTTAAATATTTTTGAATTTAGGAAAACTCGTCCCGGGAAAACTCGTCTCGGGAAAACTCGTCTCGGGAAAACTCGTCTCCGGAAAACTCGTCTCCGGAAAACTCGTCTCCGGAAAACTCGTCCCCTTTCGCTAGGTAGGAAAACTGGTCCCGTATTGAATAAATATCGATTGAAAACGCATTTTATGATCGTTCTTGAAGGAGATATTCCTTTTTAAAATAGACTATAGCCCCCCCCCCATAATATTTAAAAAAAAATTTTTTATTTGTTTAATGTTTTTTTTTTTTGTTTTTTTTTCTACCTAACTGGCTAAGTTCTTAGTGGTTTCACTTATTTTAAAGCGTTTATTATGTTCATACAAAGTTAATTAAAAAAATTTTTGGTTCTTATCTTAACGATGTTTTTTGGAGTCATAAAAACAATAATAAAAAAACAAAACAAAAAAATTAAAAACTGGGAGCGTTACTTTTTTGTTTTGGTTTTTTAATTATGATAGTTTTTTGTTGTTATGTTTTCGTTTTCTCTCATACCAAATGCAATGCACTCATGCGTTATTTAAAATTATAATTCTATCAATTATCAACATTTATTGTCGTCCTCTCAAATTTTGCAAAAATTAACTAATAAATCAAAAGCGAAATATTTTTTTGGCGCGAGAGATGCCATGTGCTAACAATCTCTCGTTAACTCATTTTTAATTTTTTTAATTTTTACTTCAAAATTCTAAAATCAATCATTAAGAGAAAAAGTAATCACTAAATAAATTTATTAATCAATTTTATTGAAAACTCCGCTATCGTTTATCAAGAATCTTTTTAATTTCATTTTTTGTTGGTTGTTTTTCCGAGGGAGATATAACCCCCCTCCTCTCTAAATTATATTTAAAAAAATATTAAAATTTTGGTTTGTATTACTGTACACATAGATTCGAAAAATAATAAACTAGACAAAATACTGTTAGAAATTCGCTCAATATATATTACCGTGACATAGGTTGACATATATTCGGTGTTTTTTTAATAGTATTTTGTCTAGTTTATTATTTATAACACCTATTCCCGAACTTACTGTGTTTAAGAGAGAGTTGGCCACTATTTTGAATTGTCCAATACATCGGTAAACACTGTATGTTTTTCGAGCTGAATAAACATGTTACATTGAATAAAAACACGAAAAATATATCCAGTTTGGTAGGAAAGTAACTTATCTTGCCTTTGATAACATTTATTTGTTATATATTTGTTTTTTGACAATTTTTTCGAATCTATGTGTACAGTAATACAAACCCAAATCGATTTTACCCTTTTATAACAACAGTAAATAAGTAAATTCTTTTTATATTAATATAAAAAAATATGCGGTCTCGTTTATGAACATAATAAACGCTTTAAAATAAGTGAAACCACTAAGAACTTAGCCAGTTAGGTAGAAAACGGACACTTAGAAAATCGATTTTATTTAAAAAAAAAAAAAAAAACATCAAACAAGTAAAAAAAATTTTTTTTTAATATTATGGGGGGGGGCTATAGTCTACTTTAAAAAAACAATTTCTCCTTCAAGAACGATCATAAAATGTGTTTTTAATCGATATTTATTCAATAAGGGACCAGTTTTCCTACCTAGCGAAAGGGGACGAGTTTTCCCGAGACGAGTTTTCCGGAGACGAGTTTTCCGGAGACGAGTTTTCCCGAGACGAGTTTTCCCGGGACGAGTTTTCCGGGCACCATATTTTTATATATACATACGTATGAGTCACAAATCAACATTCATCAATAAACGGTGAAAAGGAGCATTGTTACAATAAGTGCTGGAATCATGACTACGAATGGAAATCGGGAATCGAAAGTATCCGAATTTTGGAGATATCGTAATCGATTTCTGAAATAAACGAGTTTTTTTTTTTGCTGTGGTTCAAGTTGTTTGATTCTATAAATAAAATGATATTTTTTTTATTTTAAACTATCAGTAAGACTGTAATTAATATATTTTTATAAGAGATTTAGGTAAAGATGACCCCCTCCCTCCAAATATCCTGCTAAAAATAGTTCACATGTATAAATATCAAAAAAATAGGAAAATCTCACGATGAGTTTTCCACATTCCAGGATGCATTACATAAGGAGAGGAAAACATAAAGAAAATTTTCAACTTAAAAGAAAATAATATTTGCCTTTATATGCACATACGGACTAAGCTCTACCCTTCCCCTTACGATTTTCAGGACCGGGAATTTAGAAGAGAATTTTTAATAGTCAATAGTATCTGAATCGCGAAAATATTTCCACTTCTAGTTCACACACACACACACACACACACACACACACACACACACACACACACACACACATACACACACACACACACACAAACTCACGCACACACACACACGCACACACACACGAATACACATATACACGCACACACACACAAACACGCACACACACATACACACACATACACACACTCACACAAACTCACGCACACACACACGCGCACACACACACGCACACACACACACGAACACACATATACACGCACACACACACAAACACGCACACACACATACACACACTCACACATACACACACACAAACTCACGCACGCACACACACGCACACACACACACGAACACACACACACGCACACACACACAAACACGCACACACACATACACACACTCACACATACACACACACAGTTCCTACCTTGTATATGTATTTTTCCTTTGTAAAATAAAAACGTACTTCCTTTCTAAGAATTTTCTTTTTTTTTTTCGCTTCTGATTTTTCTTTGAATTCCATTCTATCTTATTATTGTTGACGTTTATCTCTTTTATATTCTGATATTCCCTTTTCTTAGTGTCGTTAACTATTCGATAACATAACGATTTCTTTTGATAATTCCTTTGTTATTCCTGAAATCGTTTTTCCAGTATTCCAGAGTAATTTTCATTTTTAAATATCTCCTTCCTTTACTTTGTTTCTCTTCAAATTCATTCAATCGCCTTTCTGTCATTTCATAGCTTGATATTCTCATGTTTGTTTTCTCCTAATTCCTTTTGAATAATAAGGTTGGGACGATTAATCGGAATAATCGGGACTTTTGGGGTATCGGAATCTACATCGGAATGGAAATAATTTGTACCTATTTTCCGATGCAAAAAAAAAAAAATAAATAAATAAACGATTTTTTTAATTGACTTTTTATATTATTTTGCTCAAAGTAAAATCTCCTGATGATAAAATAATAAATATGTATTGATTTTAAACCCTCAGTACCCATTAAATCAATAGATCCTCCTCCACAAATTTATTTACACATTTGAGAGTATATCTACAAATTTTACATGTGTTTTTACGATAATCGTGAAAAAATAATAACTCTGCAGTTAAATATTTAGTGATTTTAAAAGAATCGAAATCGGATTCGCGGTTTTTGTACGGAATCGGTAATTGTATCGGAATCAGGAGTAATATTGGAATCCTCCCATAACTACTGGTAAGATAAGCATATCTGTCTTCTTTTTCATTTTTCTTTTCTTCATTTCTGTCATTGTTTTTTTTTTTTTTTAATTTTAATTTTAGGTCTTTTTCATTCGTTTCTTCACCTTCAGTTTTATCCAATTCGCTTACATGTTTTTCCTTTTATGGTTATCTCCATTTATCTTCTAATAATTATCTTTACTTTGTTTTTTTTATTCACCCTTTTCCCTTTCTTTCTTTTACTTTCAATTTAATTCACTCTTATTTCGTTGAATACACTTTTCTAATAAAGAGTGCGGAAGAAATTTCTCCCACATCTTGAGATGCAATCTTCCCAGTCGCGCTTGTTCAGTTTCTGAGCAATCATTCATTTGTATGGATGGAACTGCACATCAGTGTGCAGAATGTTTCTGACTGTTCGATCAGACAATCCCAAGGCCAAAGCATGTTTACGAGCTGAACGTGTAGGAAATTTCATAATAGAGAGTCACACAGCTAGAATACTACCTGACGCTCAATCACTTTGAAATCTTCCAGGCGGCTTTCTTTTAAGTGCCGAACTTGTAACTCTGAAATTTGAAACCCATAGTTGTATTGATTTTCTATCTGGAAGAGCACCATGTCGTCCTGACTTGTGATGAACTCGCAATGCTGTCTGTGTTGCAGCTACAAATTCACCATTCTTCAAAGACATTTCTACAGTAAAAGCACGATGTGCACCGGTTCAACCAATATTGCTTGATGAGGGTACCTGAAAAAAATGGCAAGTTATTAGCTAAATGAAAACATTATTGTCATTCGCATAAGTTCATTAGCAACACGTAGTTGAAAGTTTTAAACAATCTTTTTGCCGCACATTTTATTATCTTTAGTGACTCTCTTTCTTTTTTCCTCCTTTCTTTCATTTTTCATGGGTTCTTTCTTCATATAGGTCTTAACTATTTACTGTTTTCATTTGTTATCATTTCGCCGTTCTTTATTTCTCTATTTCTTTCCATTCGACCATTTTTTTTTATGAATTTGTACGCCCTTACACCTTCTTCCCTCTTTTCTTTCATTTTTCATGGGTTCTTTCTTCATATAGTTCTTAACTATTTACTGTTTTCATTTGTTATCATTTCGCCGTTCTTTATTTCTCTATTTCTTTCCATTCGACCATTTTTTTTATGAATTTGTACGCCCTTACACCTTCTTCCCTCTTTTCTTTCATTTTTCATGGGTTTTTTCTTCATATAGTTCTTAACTATTTACTGTTTTCATTTGTTATCATTTCGCCGTTCTTTATTTCTCTATTTCTTTCCATTCGACCATTTTTTTTATGAATTTGTACGCCCTTACACCTTCTTCCCTCTTTTCTTTCATTTTTCATGGGTTCTTTCTTCATATAGTTCTTAACTATTTACTGTTTTCATTTGTTATCATTTCGCCGTTCTTTATTTCTCTATTTCTTTCCATTCGACCATTTTTTTTTAATGAATTTGTACGCCCTTACACCTTCTTTCCTCCTTTCTTTCATTTTTCATGGGTTCTTTCTTCATATAGTTCTTAACTATTTACTGTTTTCATTTGTTATCATTTCGCCGTTCTTTATTTCTCTATTTCTTTCCATTCGACCATTTTTTTTTATTAATTTGTACGCCCTTACACCTTCTTTCCTCCTTTCTTTCATTTTTCATGGGTTCTTTCTTCATATAGTTCTTAACTATTTACTGTTTTCATTTGTTATCATTTCGCCGTTCTTTATTTCTCTATTTCTTTCCATTCGACCATTTTTTTTTTTATGAATTTGTACGCCCTTACACCTTCTTTCCTCCTTTTTTTCATTTTTCATGGGTTCTTTCTTCATGTAGTTCTTAACTATTTACTGTTTTCATTTGTTATCATTTCGCCGTTCTTTATTTCTCTATTTCTTTCCATTCGACCATTTTTTTTATGAATTTCTACGCCCTTACACCTTCTTTCTTTCTTTTTTTGTTCTTTCTTTCTTTATTTGTTCTTTCTTTCTTTCTTTCGTTCGTTCGTTCGTTCGTTCATTCATTCTTCCTTTCCTTCTTTCTTTCGTTCTTTCTTTCCTTCTTTCTTTCGTTCGTTCTTTCCTTCTTTCGTTCGTTCTTTCTTTCTTTCGTTCGTTTTTCGTTCTTTCTTTCTTTCTTTCTTTCGTGCTTTCTTTCTTTCTTTCTTTCGTTCTTTCATTCGTTCGTTCCTTCTTTCATTCGTTTGTTCTTTCTTTCGTTCTTTCGTTCTTTCTTTCGTTCTTTCGTTCTTTCTTTCGTTCGTTCTTTCTTTCTTTCTTTCGTTCTTTCTTCCTTTCTTTCTTTCTTTCGTTCTTTCTTTCTTTCTTTCTTTCGTTCGTTCGTTCGTTCTTTCGTTCTTTCTTTCGTCCTTTCTTTCGTCTTTCGTTCTTTCTTTCTTTCTTTCTTTCCTTCTTTCGTTCATAGTTTCGTAGTTTCTTTTGCTCTTTATTTTCTTCTGTCTTCCTCTCGCTTCTGTGACATTTCTCTTCCACCATTTTATTTGTTTTCTGCTAAGCATTTAATTCTTTCCCTATTCTATTACTATTTTGTTCTATTTATATTTTTGAGCATTTTTATATTACAAAACTATTTTTAATGTTTTTTTTTTATCCAGTTGTTTTATTACGTTTATAGTAACCTAGATTGATATTCCCTCCTTTTTTTTTCATTTGCATGAAAAAAAGAAAAGAAACTCCTCCCACTTTTTTAAAAAAAAATCAGATGAATTATTCAGAAGGCCATGAAGTCAGTCAAAAGCCGCGATAGGAGGATCACTAGAGAGCCCTAAAGATTTCATTCATCTCTCTCTTCCAATCAACCTTATCTCGGACAAACAAACAAAATAACTGCAATTGCGTGGCGGTGAGGGTTGGAGTGAGCGGAAACATGGCGTATGTGACGGGGAGCGAGTAGTTCAGACTTGATGGGCATTGGTTGTGGTCGTATCATAATCTGACGTGTCTCGACCATTTAATTAAAACGATTGAATTGAATGCGAGTTTTTTTTTTTTGTCCTGCACTCTCTGTCCATGTAAATAGATAAATAAATAAATAAATAAATAAATAAATTGACATGGATGAAAAACGGACAAAGATGAAAAAAAAAATACACGAACCAAATATAATCTGTATATCTATAAAAGTGAGAATGTGTGTGTGTGTGTGCGAGGACAAATCTCAACCTATATACTCAATCAATTTTTGATTTACACTCTTGACATTTTGTATATAGAGTATTCAGACATGTTAAAAAATTTTTTAAATCAATGTTCACCCGGAAAAAAATGGCAGCTAAGGGATCAAAATTAGAAAATTAGTATTTGGGAGCCATCGGATTTTTATCTGTTTGTCAACTGTTTCACGGCTGCGCATACGCGAATCGTCTGCATGACAGCTTGTTAAGAATAAGTCAGTTTGAAAACAATTTTTAAAGATCATGACAAGCTGGCCTAATTGTTATCGTACTTGACATACTGCCTTTAGATTTTGGTTTGGTTTCGATCTCCGCGCGAGTATATATATATTTTTTACTTACAAGTAAACTGCTTAGAAAAAAAAAAACGTAATACCCACATGCACATGTCTTTCTGTTTTTGTTTTACTATATTGGGTACAAGATATCAATCAGTAATAATAAATGCGAAATTTGCATGAATTCAATATTATATTTATGCGTAATTTAAGACAGGGTTACGCCGGGCGCCCTGCTAGTAATAAATAAAAATACCAGTAACATGTACGTATATTCATCCATGGACAGTTGTTTCGCCGTGCAATGGCTCCTCCTTGTGGCTAGCCGTGGCAATTGTTTCCATACGTAAATTCCAATGTGAACGATATATAATTTTCTTTGTACAATCGTTTATCTTGATTATATGTGAAGTATTTAATATATTACGTTTCAGAAGTTTTGAGATGAGGATTGGTTATTCGTATTAATAGGAATCTTCGTACTACTGTTCTCATTCCCAGTGTGATTTTTACAACGTTTCGATCGATGCAACTTCCGATCTTCTTCGGGAATTTGGACTGAATTTCGAACGAAAACATTTAATGACTGGATGGAGATCTTAAGTAATTTGCAATTAACTGAGAATAGACTTCCAACACTCAAGAGAATATCACTTTTAGAGTTGATTTTTCTAACTACTATAAAGCATTTAATATATCCTAGTGATTCGTAATATTTTATAAAAAAATTAGTATTACATGAAATAATAGTTAATTTTAATGTCCTTAAACACTTCTTTCCTATATATATATATATATATATATATATATATATATATATATATATATATATATATATATATATATATATATATATTAAGTAAGATGATTGATAATTTATAATTAAAATTGAAATTTAAAAATCTGTTTCACAGGGATGAACAAACAAAATCAATAAATTGTACGATCGTTTCGGAAACGATGTTTTTATTGAGATAGACAATAAGTCTTGGACTAATTTTATGATATAGCCTTTGAAACAAAATCTCTTCATCTGCAAAAATATTGGGAGTTTTTTTTAAAGACACCAAAAATAAACCTAGCATTTTTTAAGTAAGGCAGATGTATCTTTTAATAGTTCGACTTCTAAAAGTCCTAAGTATCATTGTCAGTTTATTCATTGTGTACTCAATTTATTGACTTTGTTTGTTCTTCCTTGTGAAACAGATTTTTAATTTTTAATTTTAATTATAAATTATCAATCATCTTGCTTAATATTAAAATAGCTCTAGGATATATATGCCTATCGAACTTATTGTATATCTAGATTACAACGAGCACTGATTTCTTTTATTTTAATTGTATTAATTAATTTACTAATACATTAAAATATACTCTTCTCTTTAGGCAGTTGTTCTAATCCCCTTCATATGTATGTATGTATATATATGTGTGTATATATATATATATATATATATAACTACTTCATTTAATCACATACATTAATATACGAAACTATAAATTTATGCGTAAACTTTAAGTATTTACTTCAACAGTGCTCAATATGTAGGTAGAGCTAGGTAGTAAGTTTATAAAATATATATTGCGATTGAGCTACACAGATTATTCTGCGTTTCATCCATGCTAGGATCCATAAATATAATCTGGTATACGGTGCCATACAATTAAATGTTAAAAACAAAACTTGGCAAGTAATTTCTAGATCTTATCGAAAAGCACTTTCCCGCAACCAATCCCTTACACAAAATTTCAATAAAAATAACCTAAAGTTATCCTACAGCTGCTTCGAAAATTTAGAGATGATAATTAAAGCACATAACAACAAAGTATTAAATAAAAGCAATGAAAACAACAACAAAATAAACAATAAAAAACTAACACAAAAGACACATATGTAACTAGTAGAAATAATAATAATAATAATAATAATAATAATAATAATAATAATAATGATAATGATAATAATAATAAAAGACAAAATCCGGACAACAACAACCATACTAGAAATAAAAATAAAAATACTAATAACGAACAAGGTAAATGCAACTGTAGATACCGCACACTTTGCCCACTTCGAAATAAATGTCTAACCAAAACCATAGTTTTCCAGGCCACAATATTTGCGAAAGAAAACACGAATAACAAGAAATATTAATTAGGTATGACTCCTTAGATTCTAAAACTCGATATTATGACCACGAAAGTACATTCAATAATAAAAAAAACACCGTATGAAAACAACTCTAGCAAACAAATACTGGGAACACAAGGAAAGCGGACGTTCGTCGGTAGTCGAATGGAAAATAGTAAGACAAGCTCACACATGTGGAGACCTAGACGAACCATGTAGATTATGCGTTCATGAAAAATTTGCTATTCTATACTTTAAAGAACCCCAATATCTATTAAACTGTAGGAGAGAAAGAGCGAACAACTGTGTTCACATGATAAAATTTACTCTAGGATAGAGATACAAAATAATTTTGAAACTAACAAAAAACAATAGAAGTTAAACAAATAAAAAATAAATAAATAAATATGCATATGCATAAACTATCACACACGCACACACACACACATATGACTATTTCATTTACTCACATAAATTAATATACGAAAGTAAAACTAAGTATTTACTTCAACATTGCTCATTATATAGGTAGAGCTAGATTATCGCCATATATATTTTATAACTTACTATATATATATATATATATATATATATATATATATATATATATATATATAGATAGATAGATAAACTAGCATATAAAAACAACATTTAACTTAGATTTAAAATAGGTTAGGACACTAGATATCTACGTTAAATAGCACACATGAAGGAACAGGTCAACCGGAGGTCAACTGGGCATTTGTCCTGTAAGTGCCTGCTCATTGCTGATTAAGAAGGGTGCGGTGGATACTAGAAACTGATTGGCTAACTGAAAACTCAATAGAAGGTGCATATATATAAACGCGAGATAACCACAAAATCCTCGCATAATCCTGATGAATCCTAGCGTGGATGAAACGCGGAATATTCTGTGTAGCCTAATTGCCATATATATTTTATAACTTACTATATATATACATACATATATATATATATATATATATATATATATTTATATATATATATATACGAATTCAATTATTTACGAAAGTGCATTTTTACTTCTCTCTTACTCTCTCTCTCTCTCTCTCTCTCTCTCTCTCTCTATATATATATATATATATATATATATATATATATATATACTAGCAAATGTAACCGTCGTTTACTGGATTCAAAAACAGCCTACACAAAATGGACTCTGATTTATGAAAGTATGATAGGTTATGAAAAGGAAGGGTTGTAAAGAGATAGCTTCGAATTTGGGGGTATCAAAACCAAAGCAAAATATGATGAAAGTAAAAAATAAAATAGATACACCCCCTAATTTATTAAACCATACCTGTTCACACTGAAACACTTATCACAGTATTCTGTGGATCTATATTAAAAAGCTTTGTTAAACTTTGTGACATATTTCCATTCTATGGAGGTCAGGTGCGAACGAACACCCCATAATTTTATTATACCATATTTTTTCAAACTGAAACATAATTATCAAAGTATACTTACGCAGATAGATATGAAAAGTCTTTATTAAAGTTTGTGCCTATTTCCATTCTATGGAGGCCAGGCGCGAATGCAGACACCACAATTTTATTATACCATCCCTATTTAAGTTAAAACATACTTATCAAAGTATTATTATGTACATCTATATCAAAAACAATTGTAAGCGTTTTTTTTATTTAAAATTTTTTATTTCCATACTTTGTGGACCAGGCGCGAACGGAGACCCCACAATTTTAATGAACCACCGTTTTGCCAGATCAAACATACCCATTCCTGTGTCTCGATACATTTTCTATCATTATATGTAATCAGTTTTTTAAAATAGTCAACCATATAGGAGCCTATCCGTGACCACACACACACACAGCCACAGACACACACAGACACAGACACACACCCACACACACACACTCAGCTTTATGTTATAGATATATGTATATATATATGTATATATTCAATTATTATATTCAATTATTTACGGAAGTGCATTACAAATATATATATATATATATATATATATATATATATATATATATATATGTGTATACACACACAAACACACACACACAGACACACACACACACACACACACACACACACATATATATATATATATATATATATATATATATTTAAATAAACGAAGACACGGAATAATAAAATAATGTTAAAAAATACACATTGTTAGTGACCACCCCCTTATTTAAATATACATCTGTCTTTCGTTGGAATTTCTTAACCCATTATATATATATATATATATATATATATATATATATATATATATATATATATATATATATATATATATATATATAAAGGACTACAATTAAACAATGAACAAGTGAATTTATTGGGAGACTGGAAAAATCATGGATTACAATAGAAAAATTCGAGCATGAAAATTAATATGGTTAAGCTTAAACATGGAAAAGTAAATGGCTAGTTGTTAAAACTGGAAAAGAAACGGACAAGATATTCTAGTTAAATATAATAAATTTATAACTTAATATACTGCAGCATTAATTTTTTTTAATTCAATTTATAACATTATATAATCAATTCTTAAAGCTGCAGTATTTTAAGTTAAAAATTATTGTATTTCTTACTAGAATATCTTGTCCTTTCTTTTCCAGTTTTAAACACTAGTCCTTTACTTTTCCATGTTTAAGCTAAACCATATTACTATTCATGCTCGCATTTTCTATTATAATATATATTAGTTATAATATGTGTGTATATATATATATATATATATATACATATATATATACACATATATATTCTTTACATATATCATTTAAAAAATACTTTGTTAAAAAAAATATATATATATAGTCACTGACGTACTGTATATGGATATAGTCATCCACATACCGCACATCAGTTCGGCGAGACAAGCCACTACCTCACGCCAGGATCGAGACCCGACCGTTCAAGCTTCTAACCGTTGTGCTACTTGGCTGGTGTTATGCGGGTAGCGAATTAACAGTGTTTTGATATCGTCCATATGTCTAAGCTCAACTTGCTTTACACAAAGAGCATCGCTTAATACGCTAATGTTACTTTGTATATCACTTCCCAATAAGCTCAACCCAAGATATGTTTAAAATGTAATTTGTTTAAAAATTACATCCCATATAATATATATATATATATATATATATATATATATATATATATATATATATATATATATATATATATATATATATAACAAAAATAGCTTATATCTCTTTTTAAAACACTAAGGTAGTGAAAAATAAATAAATAACAGCGTTCCGAAGCTGTTAATATCGCTAAAAAAAAACAAATCTTAAATTTAAAGGCAATAAAAAAACGAGCTTCCCAGAGGTGGGTCATCGTAGCTTATTTGTAGAACCTCAGACTGAGGATGTTGGTGTAACCGGTAGGACTAGGACCACAGCATATTCTTTTCATTGTTCGGACTCTCGAGTGTGTATTCGTTGATATCTTAGATGCTTTTATATAAAGTGAGGTGGTTCTCGGTTTAGTAACTGTGTCGGATATACACTCGAGAGTCAAAATAATTAAAAAGATACATCCTGTTATCATAATTCTAGTCATACGATCGAACTTAACCCATGCTGATGACGGCTGAGAACTAGAAACATACATGT
This sequence comes from Euprymna scolopes, assembly GCF_053919585.1. NCBI lineage: Eukaryota > Metazoa > Mollusca > Cephalopoda > Sepiida > Sepiolidae > Euprymna > Euprymna scolopes. The sequence goes on along the minus strand of NC_136490.1, from coordinate 114,072,294 downwards.
CCATAGGTATTTCTTTTATTTACGTAATAATGGGTTTATGTGCGCGCGTGTGTGTGTGTGCATATATGTACTTTAATATGATTTATTTAACTCTACCTAGCATTTCAATACGCGCATGAAAAATTACATTATATTTCAAATTTTATCTCCTTTATACGTATATAAATCAATATACCTAATATATTTGACACTGATATTCTCATTGCATACCCATATAGGAGAACGCATGCATATATATACATATATAAATATATATATATATATACATATATAAATATATATATATATATATATATACATACAAAGATGGGTATAAATGTGTGTGCGTGTGATCTAAATGGTAACACATTGATTTTGATTCAGTCATAAATGTATACAATATCAATTACATATGTGCAACTAAAGTTATAAATGTTTCACGTAAGTCAAAATCATTGCTTTATTTTAGTGCGTTTGCATATAAATGTAGAGTTATCTGATTTCACGTCGGCCAGAGAATGAATGCAATTACATTTTATAATAAGATTTGGAATTGATATTTGATGAACTCGAGTATCGTTACATTATTGCGATAATCCTGATGAATTTCATTCACAATATTTTATTATACATTTAAATCTAATATATGTATCTATACAAATCTTAATCTAGTATATATATATATATATATATATATATGTGTGTGTGTGTGTGTGTGTATACTATATGCATATATATATATATGTGTGTGTGTCTGTGTGTGTGTATAATATATGCATATATATATATATATAAGAATAAGTAGTTAATAAAACATGTTAAAAACACTTTGAAAAAGAGGTAAAAACATATTCAATTTTAAAAAGGAAACACTAAATAAGTGTTGAATGTACCCTCCATATATATATATATATATATATATATATATATATATATATATATATATATATATATATATATATATATATATATATATATATAACGTATCCACATAACATTGGTTTAAAACTAGGCACGACCAAAAAGTTAAATAAGGACGAGTAGTTTTTTTTTAAGGAATTAAAATCTATTAACATCTATTAAAATCTATTAAAATCCATTATTCTTAAGCAACTTTGTCTTTTCCCTGAAAGATAATAGCCTGAATTTTATCAACATTTTATCAAAAGCAGAAGATTATATAACTTGTTCTACAATTTTTAAGAGAATTTTATTTTTTAATTTTATTTTTTTAATTTTATTTAAAAAAGATTTTGTTTAATTTTATTTTTTTTAATTTAATTAAAAAAACACTATTCACCGCCATTTTTTTTATATCGTTGAATGAACAATTAAATATTTTTTGAAAGATTTTTGAATCAATTAATTTTTTTTGTCTAAATAAGATTAAGAATTATTTGAAATAAGACTATGCAAAAATATTACAGCATTACCTAATTTCAAATAATTGTATCTTTTCTATCATTTTCCGTGGCGAAATCCAAAAATCCAAAATTTTATGTAAATTTTTAAGAAACCACCGAGGCTTTACAAGACAAAATAAATTTATAATTTGCAATTTTGGAAAAAGGGGTGAAAACAATAATTGTAAATACAGAACGACTGTTTTAGAGCGTATAGTCTTCCGTAGATGTAAGAATAAAAAGTAACAAAAATTTCCGAAGGAAATTATCGTATTTTTAGCAAAATGCGCAGTTATTTATCATTTTTTTTCTCTGGATTCTTGAAGCATTTCCTATAAATTAGCAATATTTGGCTCACTAAAAGAAAATTTTTAATTTATTTTTTAAAGATTTGAAAGTAGTGTTTTTCGTAACAATAATGAAAAAATATTTTCTGCTAATCTGAATGATAATAATAATTATTGAGATATTAAACGAATTTCACACTTCAAAACACAAAGACGAAAAATTAAACAGATTCAAAATTCGGATCTTCAACCCCAGCATATAAAAAGTGCGCAGTTTTTTGTTTGTTTATTTTATTTACAATCCTCACTCTCCCCACAATACAATATACTGTGTTCAGTTTCGGCTGATTATTTTAACCATATATGTACCTACAAATAAAGAATGGGAAGGTTGTAGGCAATATATATATATATATGTACACATATATATATATGTGTACATATATATGTGTGTACATCGTATTGATTGGATAATTACTTCATTTTTGGTAGATTTTAAAATAGAGCCTCTGTCAAAAAATACTTACTCCCTTCTTGCGTTTTTGCCCATTTCAAATCACTAGATTTATGACATGTGAATTTCATCTAAATATATATATATATTTTATTATTACATTTTCACCCCAAACAAGGCACATTGCCACTTTGGTGCAGGGGGCTACTATCAGGGGCAACAACTACTGGGGTACTATGTAGGGATTTGAGCAGCAAGATGTCAGTTCACGTTGCACTTGAACTTCTGCACGTCAGTACAGTTGGAGAAGCAGGGACCTGGAATGGAATTCCAAAGTCTAGCGGTTCTGGGGAAGAAACTACTAGAGTAGGGATCTCTACATTGTGGGGGTGGAATTTAGCAGCCTGTCGGGTTTGTCGAGGGTGTTCACGTCGTGGGAGCACAAGAGCTTGCAGTTTGTCAGAGCATTCACCATTAAAATACTTGTAGAACAGGCAGAGGGATGCAACATTTCGTCGATGGGACAGAGGCTGAATATCTAAATATTAATGAACAGATATTAAAATACGATTATTTTAGTTATTATTATTATTATTATTATTATTATTATTATTATTATTATTATTATTATTATTATTATTACAAGAATAAAAAAAGCATTGGAAATGCAAAAGGATATAGGGATGGTATGCCAAAAAGTATACAAACAAGATAGCTATGAATGGCTAGGCACATGGAAATAGAATTGCATCCAAAGTATAGCCCTATAGCTTTTCTCCAATCTTCATTCCGTGCCATCATTACAGTTGTAAAAAGCTATAGGGCTATACTTTGGATGCAATTCTATTTCCATGTGCCTAGCCATTCATAGCTATCTTGTTTGTATACTTTTTGGCATACCATCCCTATATCCTTTTGCATTTCCAATGCTTTTTTTATTCTTGTTAATTAGTATTTTTACTTACAGTCTTATTTTTAAACTTACATTCATGATAGTATTGTCTTTTTTAGGAGGCGGCTCATTGCCGCCTCCATTAGTAGCAGGTCGCTTCCTGCTGGGTTTTAGGTCTTTGGGTTTTGGGCCTTAGGAGTTGCCTCTTGGTCCTCCATCGGTTCTATATTACATAGAGAGTGCTACCGCCTCTCTGATAAAACAGTTAGAGTATTATAAAGTTCTAAAATGTTCATACCTTCACTATTAAATTTTTCTTGACTTTCTTGCAGTTTCTTTTGCGGTTAATTTAACTTATTTCCTTTGGCGTTTAGTGAGTTCTTAGAAGAACTGGTCTGATCTACTTTTCTTAGCGAGCGAAGAGATTCAGCTGCATTTAACAATGGTTGCTATAGTGTATTTTTGCGCATGCGTGAGAATTTCAAGTTTCCTCCTTATTTTTCAATAGTTTGACAGTAGTCATTTGTCTTTCTGCCAAGAGCGACAGACGTCAGTGTTAGCCGTGATCGTCTAGAGGTTAGGACCCCACGTTGTGGCCGTGCTAACTTAGGTTCGAATCCTGGTCACAGCATTGACATTTTGTACATATTTTACAGTCCAAAATCTGAAGAATTATTTGTTTTTATAACATTGTTTTTTGACGTCGTACTTGCTGATAGGTTACTCTTATAACAATTTTGATCAACTGAGATAAATATTTCGTGGTTTCATTAACGCTGGTGGGTTACTGTTTAAAGAAAAAACCTTAACGTTCACCTCAAATATTCAGCGTCCAAGAAATATAGGCCACTGGCAAACTGGAACGTCTGTGAGCATCCGGTGTATTATTTGGAGCTGTCCCTTTTGAGAGAAGTTCCGTGTTCGAAGTGGTCTGTCTACATTGGGTATATAGTGTTTAAAACTTGTTATTACACGTAATCTTATTTAATTATGGAGTTAGCTAAAAAGCGATGGGTCACTGAACTTCTCCGTGTAAAGAGCAGTCGATTGATGCTTGAACTGTTGTCAGAGACCGTTCGTACACCGAGATACATCGTCTCAAAAGAAAGAAGAAAGAAGAAGAAAGAAGAAAGAAGAACAATTGGCCATTTTTGTACCCTTTTGTTTTTGCTCTCTTTTGACATTTTAACCGACGTTCTGACACTCGCTGGATTCGTAAGACACTTCTCTGTAAGAATATGTGCTTTTTGAAACTTATAAGTTGATTTTAGTTGAGATTTGGATAGTTTTGTTTTGTAGGCGTATATAGGCGTGTACGGGCCATCCCTATATAGAGAGTGCTACCGCCTCTCTGATTATTATTATTGTTGTTGTTGTTGTTGTTATTTTGTTGTGTTTAATTATTATTGTTATTATTATAAGGAAACTTGAAAAACTATATATATATATATATATGTATATATGTGTATATATATGTATATATATATATATATGTTAGTACATGTATATATGCATATGCTTATTGGAATTAGCCTTAGTAGTAACTGAAGTAACTTTCCTTACATAAAAAAAGATATTCCAATTCAGCGATTAAATTTCTCAGTCATCCGACATTTTTTGATAGTAAACTTCTGAGTTTCCTCATCGTTTAATGACATTCTGAATGAATATTCTAGTCAGAATTTTCTTCTTTAAAAAAATAATAAAATATTATTTTCTTTCATACTAAATAAAGAGTATTTAATCTTCTGTATTCATACATTATTTATTTAATGTTAAATACGAACATTTTATCATTATTGCATGGGCGTGCTCCCATACATTTTCAGTGTTCACTACAGCTATTTATCTTACGTTTCTACATCTTTAAATCATGAGTTAGCGAGAAGATTACACTTTTCATATGGCCCAATGATACTTTTCAATTAACAGGCCATTCCTTACAAGGGCTGTACGTTGCAACTGCGGGCGACATGTACATACGAGGCACTTTAAATAAGTCTCCAAACTTTTTTCGTATGGACACTTTTCTTGATAATACACATATGAAACTCTAGTCCCCTTTGAAGTAATCTCCTCCGATTGCAATGCACTTGTACCGTTCCAACAACTCCTTGAAACCCCCATGTAATTGTTTTGTGTGAGTGTGTCAATGTCCCTCATTCATATATAGCCAGCTTCTTTCATAACCTCAAGTGTCTGATAACAATAGAGTTTTACTGGAGTTTAGGGAATAACGAAAAGTCACAGTGATCCAGGTGTGGCTTCGTGGCAGGATGAGGCACTGTCTTAATGCCCATCTTGCTCAAATCGTCTGATCCTCTCTTAGCACCCTTGAACCAAACTTCATGCAAATCTTCCGCATCTTCACTTCTTCGCAAACAATTACAATGCTGATATTAAACTGGGAACTTATTGTCTCTATATATTGTTTATATTATCTCCATAGATACACAACAGTCCTTATCCATGAAATTCTTTATTTCGCCAATCAACTCTCGTATTCTGACTTCCTTACTCCTCCTACACCTTTCATGGTATATCAGAAACTCCTTGCTTTCCTAAGAATCTCTTATAGTACTCCAAGAACTGATGCTCGATTTATGCAAGATGGTCCAAAAGCAGTCTGAAGCATTCCATACACTTCTATGGCATTCTTTTTCCAATTTTGAAAGAGAATTTTATTGCATGTCGTTATTCTTAATTGTCCTCACGTCCAAATTGTATTTTTGAAAGTCACCAGCTGTAACAATCAGGCTTTAGTAGGGTGTATTCCAGTTCCTATAGTAGCTGTTCATTATAACCATGTATAGAAACACCATACTGAATTTTCAAGAATCTGCGACAATTTGAAATGGCCGAACAAAAAGTAAAATAAATACTGCTAACATAGTTGTTGATAAAAAGTATATATAATATTGTATTTATTCAGGATTTTGTGGACAAAACAATACATTTTTTACAAACTATTATAAATTTATGAAATAACAACCGAATGATTAAACAGAGAATTAATGTCTAAATTTAGAAAATATTCCCGTTTTCGTTATCGTAATTTTAATCAAACAATAAAACTTATGAAATTAATTTCAATGAAAAAATTAGAGTGTTTTTTCTTCAAAACCTTTAACTAGGTAAAAAAGATATTGGTAATTCAATAGTTTTGCTTATTAATGAGGAATGGCATTTATTTTTCATCTAAATTTAGCTTATTTAATATCATAATTGAGCACATGTCCCTCTGTTTTTTTTTCATCTAACTCTCTCTCTCTTTCTTTCTCTCTCTCTCTCTAACTCCATCTTTTTCTGTATCTTAAAGTCTATATAACCCCCCTCTCTCTAACTTTTTATCTCTCTAACTCCCGCGAACTCTAATTGTCATTCCATTTTGTTTATATTTCTAACACTCTTTAATTTTTTCTCTCTAACTTCTCCCCTCTCTTACTCATTAACTCTCTCTAATTCTCCCTCTGACTCGCTCTAATTTTCGCTCTTTTAACTCATTAACTTTTTTACTCTCTCTAACTCTTCCTCTCTCTAACCTTTGAACTCTCCCTGTCTGTCTCTCTCTAATTCTTTCTAACTCTCTTCATACTAACTTTCCATCTTTCTAACTTGTTAACTCGCTCTAACTCTAACTTTCCCTCCCTTTCTAACTTCTAGTTAAAATCTCTTTAACTCTCTCTACCTCTCCACTCTTTCTAACGCCAGCCCTCTATCTTTCTCCAACTCTCTTTTTCTCACACTAACTCTCTGTCTCTCTCTATCGTTAACTTAATCTAACTATAACTCTTCCTCTCTATCTCTATTGATTTCTCTCAGATTCTGCCTCTCTAACCCTTTTACTCTCTAACCCCTTAATTCTCTCTAACTCCCCCTCTGTTTCAGTCTTTAATTCTCGCTACTTCATATTTTTCTTTCTCTCTCATTTCTTTTTAACACTATTGAACTCTTACTCCCCTCTTTCATTCTCTCTCTAACTTTTTCTTTAACTACTTCCGTCTCTTCCTCTTTCTAACCCTCCATAAATAACTCCCTCTTTCCCTCCCTCTCCCACTAACCCTCTTTTACTCTCTCTATTTTTCCCCTCTGTCTAAATAACTCGTTGTTTCCTTGTCTCTAATCCTGTCTAAATAACTCTCTCTTTCCCCCTCTCTAATCCTCTCTAAATAACTCTCTCTTTCACATCCTCTCTCTACTCCTCTCTTAACAACTCTCTCTCTCTCTCTCTCACACACACACACACACACGTTCTCTCTCCCTTTCTCACTTGTATTCTTACTATCCGGGAGAAATAAGAAACTGGGTCTCGTGTAACTTAAAGCGACCCGAATCAGACACGCTTGTACAGCGAAAGGCTATAATAATTTTTTTTTTAAATGACAAAATCGATCCATAGTATATTTTTATTGACCACGTTTTAAGACAACGAAATATAAATTGTGTTTAAGTTTTTATAGTATGCGTGAAATTTAGGAGTGAATATTTGCGCAATGATTAATTCAAAGAAAATGTTGATTTAAACATATCCCAAATCGAGAGTCGTAGACTAAAACATCATTCGCTGTTACCATTTCCGATACTCTGGATTGAAAGAAAAAAAAATTAGTCACCAAAATTTACTACATGTTGAATTTATTATTCGCCAAAAGAGGGTAAAAATTCACAAAGTAAACACAGGACAAAAGAAAATGTACGATAAAAAACAAACACAACGTTTTCCCTCTCTTAGTATATTTTTCAGAGACAACAAATGAGGGTTTTGAAGTATGAAAATGATGTTATTTTTTTGTATTTAATATTTTGATTTTTATATTTCAGACGGTCTTCCGCTTTTGGTCACAAAACAGTATGGAAATGAAATTGGAAGATGTTGAAAATACTGGAATTTACCCCACATTAAAAACCGACATTGTCTCTAACTCTTCCCTCGTGGGGAGGTATATTATTATTATTATTATTATTATTATTATTATTATTATTATTATTATTATTATTTAAAACTATCACTATTGTTAATACTTTACTATATCTATCTATTAATATTTTTGTTTCAACTATTACTATTATCATTATGATAATTATTAATAATATTATTTTTACCGTTCAACAAATTTGTTTCAGTTTCTAACCATTTATCATACATATTGAAATCAACCGTGTCTCTTTTTTGCCGTTTGAATTAAACGCTAATACGTAGCAAAAATTTGAAAAAAGTAAAAAAAAAAAAAAAATACCATATTCTTCTTCCACAAACAACAGAAATACTTCACGTGAAATCTTTCAAACATTTTTGCAAGGTATGAAAGCTATCTAAATGACAAATTTCTAGTTTTTTTTTCAAGGTCTTTTATTTTCATTTCGATTCTTTTTTTAGACAAAGAGCGGAGGATCCTAACTGTGAAATCGAACGATTATCATGATACATGTTCGCTGCATCTTTCGGGAGTTTGATTTTCCACACATTAAAAACCGACCGGTACTTGTACAGAATTCGAACCAGACGTAACTAACTGGTCGCTCGACTTTGATTAAAACATGACATCAACCGTTGACGTTCGCTGCATATCGCCGATTATCAAAGCGTAATAACGCTACCCAAGGAAAATACTGAAGAAAATATATAAATATAAATAAATCACCAGAAAAAAATATAACAAAAGTTAAAAGAAACTAAGACTTATCGTTGGTAAAAAAAAAAAAATTTTGTCGATACACATGTGCAAAGTCAAATTCGTTATTTTTCGGCATTTTAAAATGAAAAGAAACGATGTCGAAAAATATGTTTTTTTTATATTGTAATATCTATTAATTTTAAATATAGAAAAAAAAAACGCTTGGATTAGATAAAAACACTTTCGCAAAATGTCGAGGCAATAGCTTCAGTGTTTTTTTCTTTTAAATTATCGATTATGAACAAACATATTTTACATTTTTATTTATATAAATGTCACTTTGTATGTTTGTATGTATGTGAGTTTTTTCCTCGCATGAGCCTATCTTTTGTAAATTTCACACAAAGCTAATTCATAGTCTTGTAGACATGTTTTGTACAGAAAAAAATCGATCCTAAAATAGTATTTTTCTGGTGTATGAGAAAGAATTTTTACATGGGAATTTGTGACTTTTCATCGGCCAAGGGAGATAATTCTCAGTAAACAAGGGAGATTCAGTTCTCAGAAAATCATTTCTTAAACAACGGAGCTTTTCTTATCAGGATATATAACCCAATGGTAAAGTATTCGACTACAGACCGGATGGCCCCTTGTTCAAGCACCATTTTATTTTTATTTTTTCTTTATAATGCGTTCAATTTATGGTAAAAAGAAAAAGGTATCATTTAAAATCTTCAGAAATCATTTCTTCATTTGCATATTGTGAAGCCAAACATGAAAATGAAGTGACTTTACCAGAATATTCATTGTCAAACACAAATATCAGCTGACGTGATATTGTAAACAAACACAGACGAAATTTGATGGAGGCCATTATCATTATTTTTTATTCTTATTATTTTTTATTTATTTATTTATTTATTTATTTATTTTGCGAATTAGTCCAGAGGGAAAATGTTTCCTCGTAATACATAATATTCCATAGAGGATTGATTCCATAATTGAACATGCGCAATTTGCATAAAATAAAATATCATATTTAAGCGTATTGTAAGATTAGACAACGTCGGACGTCCAGTTAGTATATATATATATATATATATATATATATATATATATATATATATATATATATATATACATGGTGTCCACAAAGTCTGGCTGCATATTCTAAAGAGTGCGCACAAAGTCTGGCTGCATAATCTACATGGTGCCTACAAAGTCTGGCTGCATAATCTACATGGTGCCCAGAAAATCTGGCTACATAATCTACAGGGTGTCCACAAATTCTGGCTACATTAAGTAGCCAGACTTTGTGGAGACCCTGTATATATGTATATGTATATGCATATATATATTTATATATATACATACATATATATTTATATATATATATACATACATATATATTTATTTATATATATATACATATATACATACATATATATACATATATATATATTTATATATATACATACATATATATACATATATACATATATATATTTATATATATATACATACATATATATTTATTTATATATATATACATACATATATGCATACATATATATTTATTTATATATATACACATACATACATATATATATACATATATATATATATTTATATATATATACATACATATTTATTTATATATACATACATATATATTTATTTATATATATATTTATTTATATATATATACATACATACATACATATATATATATATATATATATATATATATATATATATATATATATATATATATATATATGCATCGCGCTTGCGCGCGCGTGAGAGAGATACCATATTTATAACTATTCACTTTGGAAAGTATTGGTAGACTAACGATGAGATGTATACTGCTTCAATAGATAAAATGTAAACGAAGGATTTATTTTAAAATCCCATGAGTTATTTTCATAATTAAATTATATTGAAGTCATTTATTATTTATTTAGATAAATGTTCTAAGAGCTCCCTAGAGAAAAATAAACAATAATGCACACATTTCAACTGTCAATTTCGAAATCGAATCCCTTTTCATCAAATTCATACATTTACCCCATCACACGCACACACACACATACACACACAAAAGTGAGACTGTGTGTTTTTAAGGACATCTCTCAACCTATATACTTAACGAATTTACGTTGAAATAAAATGAGTCGGTCACTTAAGCCCACGTGCGCAGATGGTGATGTTAAAATAACAAGATCACTCTCGAGCTTTTTGAATGACATTTGCGATTTATATAAATGCTTATTTAAATTAGATTTCTCGCCGAGTTAACGTTGGCCGAGCAGTTTGTTCCTTGCTAATGGTGTCAGTAATGATAGTATATATATATATATATATATATATATATATATATATATATATATATATATATATATATATCAGTCTTGAGTTCCAAATTTGAAACCGTTCGAATTTTCGAAATTATGTTTATCTACAGACTTTATATTTAGTATATAAGATATTCAGACATGTGGAAAACTTTATAACTTGTCTTCATCCGGAAAAAAAGGTCTGCTTAGAGGTCAAAATTGAAAATTTTCTACTTAGGGTTAATTGCATTTTTATCTGTCAACTGGTTCATGACTGCGCATGCGCGAATAATTTACATTATCTTTATAATAAGTAGCTTTCAAAATATGTTTTAAAGAACGTGTCACGCTGGGCTTATAATTTAGGTCTTTGTTCCGATGTCAGATCGAGTATTTTTTTTCTTACAAGATATGAACTAATTAGAAAAAAAGAATAATACTCGCATGCACATGTCTCAGTTTCTGTATGAATGATTATATATTATTATACGTATTTTACGACTGGGCAACGCTGGACGGCCTGTTAGTATATATATATATATATGTATATATGTATATATATATATATATATATATAGAGAGAGAGAGAGAGAGTATATATATATACTATAAATATAGTATATATATATATATATATATATATATATATATATATATATATATATATATATATATATATACTGGCAGTTCAGCCCGGATTTGCTCGGGCCCTATGTACTGTTCATAACTTTATGTGCATATGTATATATATGCATGAAAAAAGTTTGACGCATGTCAAGGTAACTTACATCTAAAATATAAAGTGTTTTAACCCAAAACTGGCGGAGGAATTTAGTAGAGTCTGCAAATGTCAACTCTGTTAACTTTGACGGCTTGGCAGTCAAATTTTTGTCCAAAACTTATTAGAAAGCTTGCTTCCTGCCTGAATACCCTTCCTGTAAATTTTCAATGTTTAGACCTAGAATTGGATGAATCTTTTGAACTTTGACCCCTTGGCAGCTATAATTTCGGACAAAAACCGATTAAAAAGCTTGCCTTACGTCTGATTACACTTTATGTATAATTTTAAATGTTTAGACCCAAAATTGGCTGAGTAATTTGGTAGAGACCGCAAAGAGCAATTTAAAAAAAAATTAACCCAATTTTGACACCTTAACATTTATCGTTTTTGGCCCAAATAAAATTAAAACGTTTGATTTATGTCCAAGTAATCGACAGAATAGTGTTTAGACCCAAAATTGGCGGAGGAGTTTGGTAGAGTTTTCAAAGGTCAAATCGTTGAACTTTCAGGCAAATTTTTGACTGAAAACCGATTTAAAGGATTTTCCCAAATATCAATACCTCTTATGTCCAATCTCGAGTCTGTAGATTGACAGAGTAGTTTGGTAGGGAAATGTACACACACAGACACAGACAGACAGGCAATTTTTACTTTCACACACACACATGCACACGCACACACGCACACACACATATATATGTGTGTGTGTGTGTGTGCGCGCGCGCGTGTGTATACCAAGTATAACAGTAACATTTTCAATGCTTATTATCACTAAAGCTAATCTTTTTTTATTTTTTGCAAATGCATAAATAACGCCTTAAGAAAAACAGGATTATTATTTCTCCAAAATGCCATCGATTAATATTTATGTTATTAGACCAGAACAAAAATCTTTTCATGTCTGCTAAATTCTGTCTCCTATCGATAGGTAAAAGATCGTTCAAATGATACTAGTATTCAATCCATGGCTTCCAAGTTCATCCTACAACTGTAAAAAGAACCTTGGATAATTCCTCGAACATTTTTAAGAAAACTTGCGCAGAAGGTCTCAGCGGAAAGGGAAATCACTACTTTAATATGGAAGTGAGAATAAGAAATGTTCCAATTCAATCAATAAGAGACTTGGCTCGTGACATGTGGTATCAGTAATGGCAGCTCAAAAGGTAATCAAAGAAGACCTGCAAATGAACATTGTTACCCTTGGACAGAAATTGAGGACGTTCTAGAGAGCACAACTGTACTGAATGATAGAAAACGTTACCGTTAGACAAACGAAAAGGATGGCACACACGATGCGTATTCAAATTGATGAAACAATCGAGAAAGAAAACATAGTGCTCTATTTACAAACAATGCCACTAACGATGCTTAGATTCATGTGTTGGAAGCTGTTCAACTCCGAATTCTTTCTCAATATTGCGTTGTCTTAAAGAGAATTGCTTCCCAACACCCTGGAAAAACTCATCAGTATGCTCCGTATTTAAAAAAAAAAGTCAGATGATTTTTCATCTATCACACTACAGAC
>NC_136490.1:113944019-114054019 GCF_053919585.1 Euprymna scolopes | reverse complement strand
ACCCCTAACAATTACACAGTACATTATAAATTTAAATAGTAAAGGATATGCACCTTTATATAACATAAACTCGAAGACTAAGTTGTTAATAATTTGTTGAATTTACTTTAAGACACACATATACACACTCATACACACACAATACGAAAATCGCATTGAAGTGTTGCCGAAATAAGTATTTATCGAGATATAAAAAGTTGTATTATGCATTGTATTCTTTCGCGGCCATATTTTTTATGACATAAACAAATCTACTCATCTATGAGTGATTTGTTTATGGCGCGCACGTGCGTAAAAAATGGCCACCAAAGAATATAATGCATAATACAACTTTTTATATCTCGATAACTACTTATTTCTGCAAAACTTTAATGCGATTTTCGTATTCAGCATAGTCGAAAACCTATTGAAGTCGTCATTTAAAAGAAAATTGTGAAGGTGGACCTAATCTACAAATTTACCATAAAAATAAACAGTATGTTCTTTGATATGACAGAGGCGCCTTCGAAATGAATTCAAACCATTATATAACATCAACGGTAGGTTCTCTACGGTAGAAGGCAAACTACAATGTATTGTGGACTAAGTCACTGTTGCAGGAATGTGAAGTTTTTTGGGGATTTTTTTCGATGCACCGTGATTGGTCCCCAACTAGAGCAGGCAATCAATCGATTTGATTGAAAAAAAAATGGGTAATTTCTCCGATTTCGATGAAATAATATATGGGACTGGGAAGTATTCGTTGATCCTCATTCAACTCCGGCAACGTCGAGTTCCCCTGCTATATCACCCCCCCGCACACACACACACACACACACACACACATATATATACATATATATATATATATATATATATATATATATATATATATATATATATATATTATCAGTTAACTTTTTATTTGATGTAGTGTTAAATTTTTTGGCTTCATTCCCTGACATATTTTTTTGCCACCACCCAGCTCCATTTTAAGGTTTTCTGTCAGTTTTTTCCTCCCGTCCGACCTCAATCAGCCGAGAATATTTCTGCCATCTTCGTATGTCATCCTCATCGTGTTCACTCTCGGACAACAGACATCTTTAACAGACAGACGAGTCAGAAAGTAGCCGCTCGCGGATTATAATCTTTAAGTGAAGGAAATGCAATGTCCAATCTGTCCAACCAGGCAACCGAAGCAGTCAAGTAGGCCAGTCAACCAACCGCCCCTCGCCTCGCTGGTCGACCTACCCACTGTAGACCTCCGACCTCCCAGCACCCCCTCCTCCTACACCAACTCTTCGCCGTAAGCCGTCGTCTCATTAACTCTCTCCCACGTGACTCAGCTCCGGTATCGTCTAATTTCGAACGGCTCAGGGTAATATACACACTGGGACAGTAAATGTCACCTCCTATCGAACGTTTCATCCGAGACACTGAATGTAATTATACATTTTAATATAGCGCCCCCCTACCAACTTTCATTCGCATGTTCTCCGTTCTCTTCTTCATCTTTTGCTGCATCCCTCACTTTAACTATTTATCGTCTTTTTTAAACCCAAACCACACACGTCATCATCGCGTCGTCCTATTCTCCCCATCTCTCTCTCTCTCTCTCTCTCTCTCTCTCTCTCTCTCTCTTTCTCTCTCTCTTCCCTTCTTATTTGGTCCACATCTCTCTTCCTCCTGCCCCGTTTGATTAGTTGCTTACTAATAGCCACTATACCCCTTTCATATGTATATGTGGCCCGCGAGGATATATATATATATATATATATATATATATATATATATATATATATATATATATATATATATATATATATATATATCGTCGCAGGTCGCAGATACATATATATATGTTTTATTTTTTAATTACCGTTTTATCTGTTTGGTTACATATGTTTCGGATGTTGGACCATGTTACCAACAGAACAGCCTCGTCAGACCTTACAGAAAAACAGATATTTGCTTCAGGTTTTTACTAACTACCAGTTTTACTATATATATATATATATATATATATATATATATATATATATATATATAGTGTTATATATATATACAGTGTTATACATATAGTTTTATATATATAGGTTTATATATATACACACACAAATATATATATATATATATTCAATTTGTCTTTACATATGCAGTAATATATTGCTACGCAGCCATGAGCACAAAGAATTCCGCTTTTGAATATAAACGTTTGTTGCCTGAAGAGATCTCTAGTTACTAAATACTAGAAGACCAAAACATGTTCATGACTGTGTAGCAACACATTACTGTTTATGTGAAGACAAATTGAAAATGTAACTTGCTCTACCCCGGTATTGAGCACTCTTGTATTAACCTCGTCATATTTCACTGATTACCTTACCTTTGAAAAATAGCAACCTCAAATTATATATATATATATATATATATATATATATAGCCAGTAGAGTTTAGTTTCCTAGAAGTACATCCAATGAAACAACACGTGTCTACCAAAATAGTGCTCAATGAGTGAACAGAGCAGGTATATTAATTTTATTTATACAAACATTAATGGCTACATATGTGCATACATGTTTCTGTAATCACCCACGTTGGGGGATTACGTCTTCAGGCCAATATACACCCGTCTGTAGTCGGGTAGCATAATATTGCATATACGAAGATGTTACCACGCTACATAAGTAAAGAAAAATACTATTATTTGTCTCTGTATGTCTGAAATGTGTGTGTGTATATATGCGCGGGTGTAGATAAATGTTAGACATTTATAAGTGTATTGATACACGCATATAGGTACATGTGGGGTTTAGATAACTTTCGGGTTTATATTTATTCACATTTTGTTGGTTTATTTGTTTTAATTTAATTTTATTTTTATTCTTATTTATCTTATTTATTTATTTTTATTTTTTATTATATTTTTTATATATTTTTTATTTATTTTTATTTATTTATTTATTTATTTATGTATTTTATTTTTATGTATTTATATTTTTTATTTACCTTAATGTAACTTTTACTTTATCTTCTACGTAGTTTCAGAATCATTGTCTAGTTTCAGTAAATAAAACAAAAAGTGTTCAGCATGGATTCGCTTTTGAATATATGGGTGGAGGTAGATTAAAAAGGCACCGGTCAGTACTTGGTTGACCATAGCTAAGGTTATTAACTTACAGACTCTAAGACAAGAAAACGAAACTCTCAAGTACCCTATGCCATAAAAAGCCAAAAGTTAAGTGAGATGGGGGAGGGGGAAAAGAAAAAAGATGTTTATCATCTTCATAGACCTCACTCATCCTTTTACCGTTTTTGTTTTTTTTTGACTCCCACCTAGGTTGTATTTTTAACTTGATAAACGAAATAGAAAAATGTATTTGGTGGAAGTGTCACTTTTGAAGGTGGTTCTTGGCCTGAAGACGTAATCCCCCAACGTGGGTGATTACAGAAACATGTATGCACATATGTAGCCATTAATGTTTGTATAAATAAAATTAATATATATATATATATATATATATATATATATATATATATATATATATATATATATATCATAATTTAAGAATTTCAAATTTATGATTTGAACACGGTAAATTTACAAACATAGAAATTTTATTGTATGTAAGACAAAGAATACAGTATAGTAAAATATATTTCCTTAACCCACGAGTTTTCGATGTTTATATACCTCCTCGGAGTAAAATTTTATCAAATATTATAAAAGGTTGGCACCTGATTTGCTAAAGGTAATAAACATAAAAAAATTAAATAAAATGTTTTAAAAGTTTTGAAATCATTTTAGCTACATAGAATAAGGGAAATTGGATATTGATACTGCAAAAAAAAGAAGAAAAAAAAGAAGAAAAAAAAGAAGAAAAAAAAGGATATTGAACTTCACATCGAAAGTGTATGCTAAATCCTGTAATGGAAGTTCTTGCTATTTGGCAGGTAAAAAGGAACTGATATATGTTAAACACTTTTTACCGGATTGATATAATAAAAAAATTTGCCGGATATCTAATCAAACTAAAGAAAAACTGTTGAAATATATATGCATTGGATTGTTAACAGCTCCCTTGGATTTATTACGTTGGATCTTTTTACCTGCCGAGTCCCAAGAATACCAAGAATACCAAGGGAGATATTTTACTATACTGTATTCTTTGTCTTGCATACAATAAAATTTCTATATTTGAAATTTAACTTTTTCAAATCACAATTTCAAATTCCTAAATTATGATTTATTTGCTCTATCTAGTATATTGAGCAATTTTATTTAGCTTGCATAGTCTTATATAAAATATTACATCCAATAATATTTTGTAAGACCGATAATCACTAGATTTGCACACCAATAGATTTATTGTATTTCATTATTCTGAATAATTCTCTCTCTCTCTCTCTCTCTCTCTCTCTCTCTCTATATATATATATATATATATATATATATATATATATATGTATATTTACACTTCAAGGAATTGAATCGAATTAAATTACAGGTAAGTGAATTTAGCGGTTTCAAGTCCTATAAAATATAAGAAGGAAATATCCATATGAGACAATCCAAGCCAAATATAATTGCTCAATATATTAGATAGAGCAAATTTTCCGCTGAGGATATGTACTTGCATTGAGAATCCATGGGTTAAGAAAATGTATTTAAACGTTGTATTCGTTGGTTCAAACAATTAATTTTTATTTTGAAAAGTAATACTTTTTCAATGGAATTTTAATAAATAAAATCTACTGCAGTGTACGAGTAAACTGAAATTTTATGACCGTTCTTGAAGGAGATGTTTTACAAGAGACTACAACTCTATAATACTTTTTAAAATATTTGTACTTGTTTACTGTTGTTTTATAAAAGATAAAATCGATTTTCCTAAGTGTTCCTTTTCTACCTAGCTGGGTAAGTTTTTAATGGTTTAACTAATTTATAGCGTTTATTCAGTTAAAAAAATAGACTACACGGGATATATTGAAAAAAAAATATTTATACTTATTTACTGTTGTTTTAAAAAGGAAGGACGAAATAAACTTTTGTTTATATAACAAGTAGTGTTGAGTGTTATATGAGAACAAGAAAACATGTCCAACATAACGGGATCACATCTTGTGTGTCTCAATAATGACTCAAAAATAGAAAATTAAAGAAAATATCGAGGAAGATATAGTTTTAAATAGAATCATCTCGCCAAAAGAAAATACATTTAAGAATTTTTTTTTAAAATATAATGTAGGGAGGGGAAACTTTTTGAAAAACTATATAAAAAAAAAACAGAACAATAAACAATAAAATATGTAATTAAAGAATACTTGAATAACGGGAGTAGTGTTTTCGATAAAATCGATAAATGAATTGCTTTATTGATTACGATTTTTTCTGAATGATTTAACAAATTGGAAGTAAACATAAAAATATATAAAAATCTGAGACATTTTCAACACACATTCTGCCCACCCCCCGCGAAAAAAATGTTCGCTTTTTATGATTAGTTAATTATTACTTCATATTTCTAGTGTTTAGACATTACATTTTCTTATTTATAACGATGTTTTTTTTTAAGTATTAAAAAATAATTTAAAAGAAAATAGGGTGAGGGTTCGATTCCTCTCTGGAATTGACGGGTAGCTTTTGTTTTGTTTTTTCTTAATGCAATTAATTTTTTTACTCGTACCAGATGTACTCACTCATTGTAACCCCCCCCCCCAAAAAAACACACACAATTTTACTCTCGTTATTCAAAAATCCTTTTAATTTAATTTGTTGTTGTTTGTTGTTTAGTTTTGGATGAAAATATAGTTTTAATACCCGCTCTCAATTATATATATATATATATATATATATATATATATATATATATATATATATATATATATATATAAATGTAAAACAACAGTAAATAAGTATAAATAATTTCTAATAAGATATTATGGGGTGTGTAGTCCCTTGCTTAAACTGCATAAACGCTTTTAAATAAGATAAAATAAGTCATACACCTCCACTATGACTATGAAATTCTTGCAGTTGCGTACCTAGAAAACGGAGCCATAAAACCTGATATAGTGATATGGTACAAGAAGAAAGAAGAAACCTTAGTAGAAGTTAGTGCTCCCCCACCCAAATGATGCGGGGTTAAACAGAGCTGAAAGGAAAAAATAAAAATAATTACCAAAATCTTGTGCATGACATGGAAAGAAACTGGAATCTTAAGAAGATCTCTATAATACCAGTTATTATAGGAGCAACTTGACTCGTAGAAAAAAATCAAAAACAACTTGGCAAATATATCATGTGCAAGAAAAATTAAAACAATTGCACTTAAAGGGACGGTCAGAATCTTAAAAAGATCTCTCGGTTGAAATATCTCAGTTAGCGAGTGAATGTTTAGCATCCGGTAGAATGCTCCATCCCTAGCTTGAACAAATTGATAAGAAAAAAAAAATCAAAATATGAAAATTAAAATCTAACTAGCAGTACTTCTATTCTAGTATAGATTATTGCATCTAACAAATTGCTCCTTCTCCGATTGTCTTCAAACGTTATCCTGTAACGTTGCACAAATTGCCCTGTAATATTAATGGCTACGATTTAACTTCCTCTCTACGCGCTACTGGTACAACTGCAATCACATTTTAATAATACGAGGCGCCTTAAACAAGTTTCCAATTTTTTTGTATAGACACTTTTATTGACAGCACACGCATGAAACTAGTCTCCATTCAAATAATCTCCTCTGGCTGTAATACACTTGTTGTACAGGTCCAACAAATTCCAGGCCCCAAGGAAGTCCTCCTCTGTGAGTGTGTCAATGACCCTCGTCACAACCTCTTTAATCTCCTTAAATATCTCATAACAACAGATGTTAAGGTTTTTCTTCAGCTTAGGGAATGACTAAAAATCACAGAGAGTCTAGACTATAGGAAGGGTGAAGAACAGTCTTGATACCAATTTTGATCAAATATTCTGATCTTCCCGGAGCACTCTTGGGAAAAACTTCAGCAGTTTTTGTTCCTCGCGAATAATTGTGCACTTATTATATCTATTGACATACGACGGTCTTTTTCCATCAACTTCTTTATTTGACCAATCAACACTGGTGTTCCTCCTCTCATACGTCTCATTAACCCTTACAGACTCCTTGCCCTCCTTGAATCTCTTCTACCACTCAAAACCTGATGTTCGATTCAAGCAAGATGGTCCAATAGCAATCTGACGCATTCCATACATTTCTGTGGTATTTTTCCAAGTTTAAAACAGAATTTGTTTTGCATATCATTCTTCTAAATTTTCTTTACATTTGTGAAATTCACCAGCTGTAACAATCCGTCATTAGTAGGGTGTATTCCAATTCCTGTTGTAACTGTTCATTTTAACCTGAAATCATAATAATTAGGCCAGTGATCTCATAATATATATAACAATAACATACTGAATTTTCTTCGATAACTTTAAATGCCTATAACTATAAATGCCTATAACTGTAAATGCCTATCACAAAAATTTTCTTCGATAACTGTAAATGCCTATAACAAAAAAAGGATGGAAACTTATCGTATATCTTAACAGATTATTAACCTGAAAATTCTGGTAGAAACATTTTCTATATCATTAAGCTCAGTCTCTGTCTGTTAATAGATATAGACAGAGTGATCGTAAAAGACAAAGAAAGAAAGTAGGGAGAGTTGAAAGAGAGGAGAATGTAGAGAAAGAGCAAGAGAGGGGATGATATATATATATATATATATATATATATATATATATATATATATATATATATATATATATACTAGCAAGGGTGTCCGGCGTTGCTCGGGTGTTTGGAGGTGTATGCTGTGCAAAAAAAGCAAAAAAACAAAAAAAAAATGGTTAATTTTTTAAAACTTTGACCCCTATTATGATCCCTTAAACTTTATAGTTTCGGGCTCAAATCACTTTATTAAGTTAGATCCATGTTCAAGGAGCCTATATCTAAAATTTCAAGTGTCTAGACCAAAATTGTCGAATTTCGAGTCTATAGACTAAAAATTGACAGAGTTATTGCGTAGGGAAATGTACACAGACAGACAGACACACAGACAGACAGACAGACAGACAGACGCGTTCACTTTTATATATATATATATATATATATATATATATATATATATATATATATATATATATTGAGAGAGAGAGTTTCGGGGCTAGAAAGAGAAATATCTGAGAGTGAGAGAAATAGGGAAGCAAGCGAGATAAAGAGAATTAAAGAAGAATGGGAAGAGTGTGAGCGAAAGTAATAAAGGAAATAGAGAGAAAAAGAATGTTTGTGTGTGAGAGAGACTCGGTGTGTTTGATCACAGATCAAAAAGGAGGGGGAGAGAAAGAGGTGGGTGAGATAGAGGGAGTGAGAGAAAGGAAGTTGGACGAAAGGATAATTCAAAAGAATGAGAGATAGGGAGAGGGAGAATCAAACATATAGACGTAAAGGCACAACAATGGGCTCCAAGTGATAAAAGTGCTTTCGCACGCATCTTTGTGACACGACTCCATATTAATAGTAGAAACATTGGCCGTTTGTATTATGAAAAACAAAGAAAAACCCACATACATGCATACTTACATTATATATATATATATATATATATATATATATATATATATATATATATATATATATATATATTAGTGTTTGTACGATTAATCGGAATCGGAAATAAGAAAAATCGGAACATTTGGGCGTATCGGAATCGGTTTCGGAATCGGAAAAATTTATGCATATTTTCCGATGCCAAAACAATTCTTTTAATTGACTTTTTTAATTTGAATATGTTCAAAAGAATATCTTCAATTGCTGGTAATAATGATGAAAGAATAAATATTTATTGGTTTTTAATAGGCACCGACAAAAACTGAGGGGGGCAGGTAAGTACTTTTTGACGGGCCGTCTTTTAAAAAATCTACCAAAAATCAGGTAATTATCCAATCAATACGAGAATTTCAGCGATTATTAAGAGAAGAATAAACTTTATAACAGTCTACTTATTTTTCATAAACGATATTAATATATATATATATATTTTTTTTTTTTTTGCTTACAACGCCATCACTTGTTTTGAGGGGGTTCCAAATATGCTTAAAACAATCATCTGAACCTGAACAAAACATAGTGTTGTTGTAAGGGACAGGATTATAGATTTAAAAACAAAAAACACTTGTTTGCATACCTCATTTCGACGTCTGAATATCAGAACTTCGATTGTGTTTAATTATTCAGCATTTGAGTTTTGAAGCGTGAAATTCGGTGAATATGTTAAGTAAAATAATTAATTTAAGTTAAGCAAAACAAAAAAAATGTTTTTTTTTAATATTTATACGAAAAAAGCCATCGTAAAATCTTTGATAAATAAATTAACAATTTCTTTTTAGCGAGCCGAATAATGCATGACCATTATTAAACAGGGAATGTTGCAGAAGAATCGATACAAAAAAAAACGATAAATATTGTGCCCTTTGTGTTAAAAATATCATCATTTTTTCGATACCGTTTGAAAACGTTTGCCGCCTATCGACTACGGAGAATAAAACGCGCTGAAATAATTTTTTTTATTCTGCTTTAAATTGCCCCCCTCTCCATTTTGGGGAGCCTGGCCCCCACACACATACACATTAAAAACCAAACTCATACAAATGGTCACCCATCTGGTACTGGCCAGCCTTAGAGTTAATAATACATTGAAATTTTCGTCACTAAAAAATAAGTGTTTTTTGGCCTGTTTGGTCTTCCGTAGTTTGCTTTTAATCACGTACAAATGTAAACATTCTATCAAATTGACGGAAAGTAACAGGTTGCCTATATGAATAAGTGGAATTATTTGAAATCCAGGTGCTTATATTATAATATTTTTGCATATTCCCATAGAAAATCACCCTACATCTTAGTTAGATAAGAAATAAATTAATTCTTTCAAAAACCTTATTTTTCTTTTAACTATTTATGTACGTTTTTTTTTTTACAAGACTAAAAATGTTAATTGTTAACTTTTGGTGAAAACTTAACATTTAAAATTTAATTAAAAATAGTAGAAAAAGTTTTACATTATTCTGCTTTCGATATGATAAAATTCAGGGATTTATCTTTCTAGAAAAAAAACAGTTACTCAGAAATAATGGATTTTAATAAATGTAATTTTGGTTTTAAAAAACAACAACTTAATTTTTCGGCCATTTTTGGCAGTGTCTAGCTTTTAACTATTAGCAAAACTAAGATCGATAGATGATTCCTACAAGTGTATCGTTTTCGTGTAGGAAAATATCTCCAGATTCAACATGCGATTTTGCGGTCATCGGAGAAAAATAACAACTCTATAGTTAAATATTAAGAGATTCATAAAGAATCGGAATCGAAATCGGTAATTGTATCGGAATCGGAAATTTAGTATGGAATCAATAAGTGTATCAGAATCGGGGAATGTATTGGAATCGTTTCATCGCTAATATATATATATATATATATATATATATATATATATATATATATATATATATATATATATATATATATAAAGTTAATAATTATATATGGCGATTAAGCTACACAGAATGTTCCGCGTTTCCACCACGCTATGATTCATCAGGCTTATGCAAGAATTTTTTGGTTGCCTCGCGTTCTTATATACGCATCTTCTTCTTCCTAATCACCCAATGAGCAGGCACTTACAGGACAAAATCCCAGTTTACCTATGGTTGACCTGTTCTTTTGTGTGTGTGCTATTTTAGCAGGGAGCGTAGATATCTTGTGTCCTGGCCTATTTTAAATCTAGGTTCAATGAATTTTTTATTTTATTTATATGCTAGTTTTTATATATATATACATATATATATACATATATATATATATATATATATATATATATATATATATATATATATATATGTATATATATGTGCGTGTGTGTGTTTGTGGGTGATAGTTTATGTATATGTATGTTTATTTATTTGTTTTATTTATTTTCTGTTGTTATTGTTAGTTTTAAAATTATTTTGTATTTCTATCCTAGAGTAAATTTTATCCTGTGAACACAGTTGTTCGCTATTTCTCTCCTACAGTTTAATAGATGTTGGGGTTTTTTAAAGTATAGGAAAGCAAATTTTTCATGAAGGCATAATCTACATGGATCGTCTAGGTCTCTACATGTGTTTGCTTGTCTTACTATTTTTCATTCGACTACCGGTGAACGTCCACTTTCCTTGAGTTCAACTATTTGTTTGCTAGAGTTGTTTCCATTCGGTGTTTTTTATTATTGAATGTAATTCTGTGGTTCTAATATCGGGTTTTGAAATCTAAGGAAGTCATACCTGCGTAATATTTCTTGTTATTCGGGGTTTCTTTCGCAAATATTGTGGGCTGATAAACTATGCTTTTGGTTAGACATTTATTTTGAAGTTGGCGAAGTATGCGGTATCCATAGTTTCATTTATGTTGCTGTTATTAGTATTTTTATTTTTATTTCTAGTATGGTTGTCGTTGTCCAGAGTTGGTTTATTATTATTATTATTACTAGCGGGGGTACCCGACGTTGCCCGAGTGTTTGTTTCCGGGACGGGGGGGGGAGTTTTAAAAATGTTATGGTAGGTAAGTAGGAAGGATCAAACCCGGAGTCATGAGTAAAAGTAGGAAAATAAAGTGTGAAAAAAACAAATATCTGCAACGTTAACAGTTCGGCGACCAAGAAAAGTCCATTCCAGTTGTTTAGAAAAAAAAAACGACTACGGTAGGTCGGCGCGAACGTGAAAATAAAATGTGAATTGTCCAGCACGCGAACCACTACGCCACAGAGCACTGCAGCTCAGTTTAGTGATTTTAAATAACTTCACATGAAAGAACTACGAAGTCAAACCGGTGTTCTCTTCTCAACTGTTCCTTGTGAACGATCCACAAATGGTGTTAAGTGGTGGCAGGGGAAGGAGGAATTTATTAGAGAGAAAATATTTTACCACTTCCATTGATTTTAACCGATTTTGGCCGTGACTTCTCAGCAGAAAAAGTATAGAAATCTAAGATTATCGAGGAATTTGAGAAATAATAAACCTATAACACACCTCAGATATTGTTCTGCCGTTTGTGCATATTATATTTGCATGAAATATCTTGATTTTTAATCCTATTAAGGTCAAAATCCGACGAGAAAAAATGAGTTCATTTTATTTATATAGAGATTATTATTATTATTATTATTATTATTATTATTATTATTATTATTATTTTTTTTTTTTTTTTTTTTTTCTACTAGTTAGTGTCTTTTGTGTTAGTTTTATTCTTGTCATGGTGTCCACTTTTATTGTTTATTTTGTGGTTGTTTTCATTGCTTTTATTTAGCATTTTTTTATTATGTGCTTTAATTATCATCTCTAAATTTTCGCAGCAGCTGTAGGCTAACTTCATGTTATTTTTATTGAAAATTTTGTGTAAGAGATTGGTTGCGGGGAAGTGCTTTTCGATAAGATTTAGAAATTTCTTGCCAAGTTTTGTTTTTAACATTTGATTGTATGGCACTGTATACCAGATTATATTTCTTTTTCTTCTATTTTTTATTTTATTATAGTTATTGGTATTTTGTTGCTTTTATTTGATATCAATATTTTTGTATCCGCTATTTTTTAACGCTCTTCCATAAATATTGGTTTACCTGTTAAATACATTTTCACCGCTTGAGTTATTGCTGAATCTACTTACGATCGAGTTAGAAATTTGTTTTATAATTGATTTTGAGTGATTGGACTTAGTGTTTACGAATATTGGATTAGCGTTATCTATCAAGTAGGGGTCATATGTGTTTTTATCTAAATTTTACATGATGTCAAGGAAGTTTGTTATTTTTATGTTAGCTAGTGCGTCTACTTTTAGGCCTAATTTTTTCATTTCCTTGTGTTCGATTTTCTTAAATTTATCTCCCTTGACTTTCTTGGAGTCTGTTATTATAGCTAGTTCATCATCTCTATATAGGCCTGTATCCGTAGTATCAAATATGCTTGTGAGGGTATATAGAATGAATAATCCCATAAGATCTGATGCCTCTGCAAAATCCAGGGCACGCATGAACAATGCTTCT
The DNA here is from genome assembly GCF_053919585.1 of Euprymna scolopes. Classification (NCBI taxonomy): domain Eukaryota; kingdom Metazoa; phylum Mollusca; class Cephalopoda; order Sepiida; family Sepiolidae; genus Euprymna; species Euprymna scolopes. Next base: position 114,040,939 of record NC_136490.1, on the reverse strand, counting down.
TCGTTAGAACTGCACGCCTGAGGAACTTTCTTCCGTTTGCAACAGTCCTCCATCCCTTGACATCATTGTTGGTTTTTGTTTAAAACAAAATTATCCTTTGCACGTATTAAGGATAAAATAACACATTAAATGCTGACCTATATTTCAAAAAATAATTTAAATAGCATGCAAATCTCTCTGACTGCATAACTCCACTCTCAACTTCGGACGTTGTTTTCACAAGGAGATCACTACTTATCAAGGCCTAGAGGCCATTCGAGAATAAGAGTTAATTGATATACATTAGTTATTGTGATTTTAGCGTTGTAAACATTTGTGGGGATTTTATAACTTGGATTACTTAGGGGGACGATTCCACAAGAACTTGTTCACGTCGGACTTAAAGACAATCAGATTGTAGTCAGCTGGAAAGCAGGCAAACGGCGTAGAATTCCACAGGGAAACCCTGTTCATGGAATCTACGTTTAGGTGTAGGTACAGGTAAAGAGTGTGGGAAATTATTGATAGCGGTTTTGGCTAGACGAGTGTTTTTCGTGAAAGTCTGGCGAGGGGGGGGGCATAGATTGAAGTTCAGATGAGCACCTGCCATGAAAATAACGATAACGCAGAGGCAGGCTCGCTACGTCTCTTCTGTGGGAAAGATGTTGCAGAGAAGAGAAAATGGCATCCCCCACTAGGCTACGAAGTCTATTTCGAACTCTGTCAAGACAGGATGAGCTGCTTCTTGCAGGTCCTGCCAGATGTGGCAACAGTACTCCATCGTTGGTCGAATCTGGCTTTTATATAGGTAGAGAATTGCATCAGGAGGGAGATATCTATTAGATCGTTAGAAGGACTTCCAGCATAAACATGACACCTACATCAAGCGATTGCGCATATTTGTTTTTCTTCTGATTGAAAATGAGATGGACTACGAACATTTGGGAAGTTTACATCACATTACTATACTGATGCGCAAATAAATATTTTATAATTGACAATATTTGAAATATTTTAATATTGTAATTATTTTTATTACTGTCTCCTCTTGTACCCAACGCTGTTCTAGAAAAACTACATCGACATAACCTGCAAACAATTCGTTTAAAATATTTGTTGATTTAAATAAGTCGTAAAACCAAAAAATATATATATCAAGTCGTACAATATAATTTTTTTAAGTTTGCGTAAATATATATATGTATATATATATATATATATATATATATATATATATATATATATATACATTTTATATAGGTATTAAGGTAATACAGAAATCGTAAAATAAAAAAAAGACGGAAAAAAAGAAAAAAATTAACAAAATATTCAGAGATTTAAAATGTATCGAAAACGGCATCAGTAATTAAATCAGAATCGGGAATCCAATCAAAATGAGGAAACACAAATCGTCACATTACTAATAGAATCTACCAAACTATTCTGCAAAAGGAAAATCAGATTCGCATTATTGAGCCTTCAACCAATGATAACTTGATAAACATGTTCAAATTTCGAGACACCAATAAAATTGCAACTTTGCAATTCAATTCTCTTGGTGTAATTTTCCGACGTTTTGGAATCAAACCCTTTTGTTGACGTAACCAATAAGAAACCGACGCGATTGGAATGCCAACGAAGACGTTTGATTGGCTGATGGACTCATACGGAAGTGGTGTCTCTCGAGGTTAGCAAACGCTTTATTTACGATTAATGTCACCAATACATCATTATCAATAGACGGTTTCTATTCGACTTGAGGCATTGATTTTGACCCCAAGGTTTGCGCATTCAACCGACCGCTGTTTGTATATTGGGATACTTTGATTTGCACATGGTCGTTGAACGTTAGACATATATAAGAGAATGTGCACATATGTAGATGAACATTTAAAATGCGTCTAAGTCTCTCTAAATAATGCCCTGTTCGTCAGATTTCCCGTTGTTCTCTATGTTTAAGTTAGAAAAAGTAAATTTCATCAGTCAAAAAGATAGAGGACTCATTCTAGTTTAAGTTCTTATAAACTTTTCTTTTCTTTTGTGGGTCAATTGATTATAATTTTTTGGCACTTTTGCAGAATAAGGACCGTGCTGTCGTCGTAATTTTCCTTACAGTGTATCTATAAACGTCGGAAGCTGCCGAACGAAGGTTTTGCGATTTTCAGAGCAAGTGCTGGCCAATTTCTCCAATGGAAAATATATCGTTTATTAGAAAGATAATTTAGTAGCACATTTATTTAAAAAAATGAAAGAAAAAATTGTAGTTAGGCTGAAAATGTAATAAATATTTATTCGAAAAATTTTACAACACTTTAGGAAAATTAAGATTCAAGCAAAAAAAAAACATATATATAATGAAATAAAAACAAAAACCAAAAAAAAACCCCAAAAAACAAACAAACAAAAACACTCATTATAAGGTTATTTCCTAAATAATTTTTTTTTGAATAACAAACAATAACAAAACAATTGGGGGATGAAAAGAAAAAAACAACATTTTTCTTAATAAGTTTATTCAAATCCAGATAAATATTAATTTTCTGGTAAATAATAAAATAATGATAGCAAGTAAATGTTTCTCTAATGCTGTTGGCTGCTGCATTTTGATAAATTTAACGTCTCAACACATTTTACCGTTTTACATAATCTGTTCTGGTAATTCCAACTATAGGACAGTCTTTATTCTGCTAAGAATACTTTGTTTTCATCTGTCATGTTAAAATTTTGAATTCAGGTTTGTATGCGGGTTTAGCAGTGGTCAAGGGGATAAAGACATAAACGTGTGATTTACGTGTGTGAAGTCCGATTATAGTTGGTCCCATAGGCCAGAATTATACTTATGCATCTTGGCAACCTTCACATGGTCCCTCGAGTAAAAGATCATGGCAACCAAGTTCGACCGTTTCTTGTGGTAGAGGGTCTTAGAGCAACCCGGCTCATAGGGTTCTGGTAAAAATTGAGTAAGAGTCGGCATCAGTTTTTGTCGTCCTCTTGACGTCTTTTCTTGTACGTGTGGCAAGCAAAGGTGTGTAAGACGTGAGACCGCAAATAAATGAAATAAGAGCGATAAGTGTCCTTTTGATACATTATTCTTTTAAGAGATCGGAATAAACCTTCCCCAACTTCGCATGTAACTGCTGAACCTACCTGTTCTCGATGTTGATTAACGAATAGCTGTGACGAGGAGTTCTATACAACACCGAGGAATGATCTTTGTGAGATTTGTACAGATCTGGCTCGCTTATCAAGATCACCACCACTAACAACAACAACAACAACACCAACAACATCATCAACATCAACAACAACAACATCATCAACAACAACAACATCATCAACAACATCATCAACATCAACAACAGCAACATCATCAACATTAACAACAACATCAACAACAACAACAGCAACAACAACAACATCATCAACATCAACAACAACAACATCATCAACAACAACAACATCATCAACAACATCATCAACATCAACAACAGCAACATCATCAACATCAACATCAACAACAACAACAACAACAACATCAAAAACAGAAACATCATCAACATCATCAACAACAACAACAGTAATCTTGTTTTACATAAATCTCACCTATCTGTTAGTGTGTGTATAGTGTGTGTATGTATATATATATGTATGTATGTTTGTTTGTATGTCTCGCAATAACTCTCGAGCAAGGCGACAGATTTTCACGACATCGGTATCATTGTGATCAAAATCTCGAAAGATTGGCCAAAAACATTAATTCCTTTACCCTCATCTGGGCACTTTTTTCCAGGAAGAGGTCGCTTTTTTCCCTGATATGCCCCAAAGTCATCGCTCTTTTCGATTGTCTAGCCTTAATAAAAACCTACGTCACTACCGGTTTGGCGATGGGCGCAATAGCTAACGCATAACTTTTTTTTTTTTCAAATTCTTTTCCTCCTTCGCGGTAAGGGTTCGAGTCCGCCTGCCTACTACCAATTCTTGTTTTTTCTGCTTTCGCAATTTTCTTTTATTCCCCCCCCCCCTCAAGCAATACCATTACACCCACCTCAATTTCTTTTCTGTCGTCGCGGCACGGGTTCCAGTCTGCCTGCATGCTACCACTTTTTTTTTTTTGCTCAACACACACCTCCAAACACACGGGCAACACTGGGCGGCAAGGCTAGTACTAGAATAAATTTCGTCAAAAATGTACTATTCTGTTGCATCCATTTTTTTCTTTTTACGGTTTTATAATAAGACAATATATAAAAAACGCTTCTCCGAACAGGCTGGTGATACCTGATAAAGCAAACACACACACACACACACACACACACACACACACACACACACACACACACACACACACACATGTGTGTGTGTGTGTATATATATAGACATACATATATACACATATATGGACATATATAAAATATGTACGTACATGTACATATATATATAAATATATATACATATATAGATATGTACATACATATACATATATATACATATATACACATATATACATATATATATATATATATATATATATATATACATACATACACACACACATATATATAAATATCTATATATATATATAGGCATACATACAGTTTGTGATGGGTTCTACACAAAGCCTTCACCATTATAAACAACTCAACTGTGTGGATATTCTAGCAACTTAGTTGCTGTGGCGTAACCTCATACGTCGGAGATCTACGGGAGGGTCCATTTTTTTTTAATATAAATAAATACGTATATGTGCATACATATGCACTAATCTACATATAAACATATATATATATATAAATATAAATATGTATATATAAATATATAAATATGAATATATATGAATATATATATGTATATATATATAAATATAAATATATACATAAATATAAATATATATAAATATGAATATATAAATATAAATATATATATATATATATCAATATACATATATAAATAATATAATATATATATAAATATTTATATATATATTAATATATATAAATATCTATAAATATATATAAACATTTATATAAATATAAATATATATGATTATAAATATATATTTATATATAAATATTTATAATTATATATAAATAAATATATTTATAAATATATATATATATATATATAAATATATATTTGTATATAAATATATATATATATGTATAAATATATATATTAATATATATATATATATATATATATATATATATATATATAAGTATATATATAAATATAAAGATATATATCTAAATACATATAAAGTTTGTGAGGGTTTTTTGAAGAAGCATGAAAAACGAAGTTACTTTTGAATTTGATATTTTTATTGTCAGCTTATGTATTTCAAGCAGACCCCTGCTCTTGGTCACGAAAAAGATCACACACACACACACACACACACACACACACACACACACACACACACACATATATATATATATATATGTATATATATATATATATATATATTCCAACTAAATATGATATTATAATTTGTCCAGATTTCGTATAGATTTAAATGTGAAAAAAATTAATTCATCCGCCCTTTTTCATTTTTAGGATTAAATTCCGTTGAACGCCAAGAAGTTTGCGAGTGTTTGGCGCAAGTCTCTTTCATTGGTGAAAGATTTTCCCGAAGATTATTATCCACGGAGTGGAAGCGATGTTAATCGGATGGTGCGAGTTTAGATGAATACGGTGGGTGGCTAAAATTCCCTGATCCAAATTGTTAGATAGTTTTCCTAACAAATTGCGCGACATGCAACCTGGCGCTTTATGCAATTTACCGGTGCTGTTGCATAAGTTTCAATAGCATAGGTTTTTAGTGATGTTTGGCCCGTTCGTAACAATTCCTTGCGAACAACTTGTCCACCTGTTGAACAGACACAGAGATAATATGGCGCGGGAGCGTAGGCGGCCTTCCGTGTGACGGACAGCATCCTAAGAAGTAAGCACCTCCAAAATTCACCATAGAATTAACACCCCCCTTATATGTTAAACGATGTAACTTTATTATAAATTAATATTATCAATATAACTTTATTATACATTAATATTATCAATATAACTTTATTATAAATCAATATTATCAATATAACTTTATTATAAATTAATATTATCAATATAACTTTATTATAAATTAATATTATCTATATAACTTTATTATAAATTAATATTATCAATATAACTTTATTATAAATTAATATTATCAATATAATTTATTATAAATTAATATTATAAATATAACTTTATTATAAATTTATATTATCAATATAACTTTATTATTAATTAATATTATCAATATAACTTTATTATACATTAATATTATCAATATAACTTTATTATAAATTAATATTATCAATATAATTTATTATAAATTAATATTATCAATATAACTTTATTATAAATTATTATTATCAATATAACTTTATTATAAATTAATATTATCAATATAACTTCATTATAAATTAATATTATCAATGTAACTTTATTATAAATTAATATTATCAATATAACTTTATTATAAATCAATATTATCAATATAACTTTATTATACATTAATATCATCAATATAACTTTATTATACATTAATATTATCAATATAACTTTATTATTAATTAATATTATCAATATAACTTTATTATACATTAATATTATCAACTTTATTATAAATTGATATTATCAATATAACTTTATTGTAAATTAATATTATCAATATAACTTTATTATAAATTAATATTATCAATATAACTCTTGTATAATTTAAAAGTCGGGCAAAATAAACTAGTAATAATTTTTTTTTTAATTTTCATCGAACGAAAATAATGAAATTGCGAGACGAAAATCGTGTTGACATGATTGGCGCTTCAAAATAACGTTCCCATGTAGTAAGCTTCCGAACGTGGAAATCTACCTGTGTTTAATAAATCTAGCAAAAATCAACTAATGGTCAGATTTTCGTGGAATTTTCAAATACTTATCCTTTTTAGAATGAAATTACATACAAAATGCAGTTTCCGTAAAATATTTGAGGGCAAATATTTTTTTTTAGTGCGTGTACCTCCCCCCCATGTATATTTTTCAAAAGTTGAACAAAATATATTTAAATCTATCGAAAATTCTATTTATTATGTAACATAAGATTTCAAATGAGTAAAAAATATTTATTTAAAAAAAAATTTATATACACGTATTGTACAAAAATTTACATTGAATGTGCAATTAATAAATGATTTAAATTCAATATTATTATGTTTGTATATAGCGTTTTTTTTTTCTAATTAATATATAATATAATCAGTTGAATTGCCAAGATAAAAAAAGCTTCTAAAAATTAATTAATTTTTAAAAGATTAAAACGATTGAAAGTCTATTATTTTAAAATTTTCCGTTGCAACATAGATTTTTAATTAATTGTGTCAAATTTTGTTTAAATAGTAAGTTTTAATGTAAACATGACTCTTGCCAGCTATTTTATCGCCAAATTAAAACTGATTTAAAAATATTATTGCACAGATATTAAACATTTTATAGACGACTCTTATATTTTTCTGTCTGTTTTTACCGAATACAAGTATCGAAGCCGGTAGTTAACCAAATGATCACTCGTACAAAAAATCGTATTTGTTATACAAATGTTTATAATATTATTAATCATTAATCTGCGTAAATCTTAAAACCTAACACAATTATAACAAATATTAATTATTAAATGCAGTTTGATGAAGATAAACAAAGGGTTTTAAAAATCATTGATTCGCTTCTGCTTTTCCATAGTACGTATAGTTAACACAAGTCTAACGTTACAGAATTATGCGTTCTTTTTTTCATATTCGTTTGACAATGCCTACCGAGAAAACAACCAATTTCTGGAACGCTTAAGAGTTTCGTAGTGAACCCAGTTCTCCTCACTGGTAAGCACTCAACTAAATAAGGATGAGGTCGGTACGGTAGCGAGAAAGGAAACAGCTTAAAAAGAGATCTCTTCCGCACGAGCATCTCCTTACAGCTTTCCGGCTTATAAATGATAACCAGGTATGGTGAGGAGGGTTTGTATTACTGTACACATAGATTCGAAAAAGTTGTCAAAAAACAAATATATAACAAATAAATGTTATCAAAGGCAAGATAAGTTACTTTTCTACTAAACTGGATATATTTTTTGTGTTTTTATTCAATGTAACATGTTTATTCAGCTCGAAAAACATGCAGTGTTTACCGATGTATTGGAAAATTCAAAATGGCGGCCGACTGTCTCTTTAACACGGTAAGTTTGGGAAAAGATGTTATAAATAATAAACTAACCAAATACTATTAAAAAACAACCGAATATATGTCAACTTATGTCACGGTAACATATATTGAGCGAATTTCTAACAGTATTTTGTCTAGTTTATTATTTATAATACCTTTTCCCAAACTTACCCTCTCCGAGAGAGAGTCGGCCGCCATTTTGAATTTTCCAATACATCGGTAAACACTGCATGTTTTTCGAGCTGAATAAACATGTTACGCTGAATAAAAACACAAAAAATATATCCAGTTAGGTAGAAAAGTAACTTATCTTGCCTTTGATAACATTTATTTGTCATATATTTGTTTTTTTTGACAACTTTTTCGAATCTATGTGTACAGTAATACAAACCCAGTGAGGATGTTTTCTTTGTGTTTTTTTTTTACGTCTGATGTTTCTATATCTAGCCGTCTAAATTTTTTGAAACAATTGCTATATGCATTTAGTATAGTTTCCAACTTAATTGAAAAGCTAATTAAAAAAATGGACAAAACTTTTTCCGTTACTTAGTAAAATAAATACGTTATATCCAATATTGGAAATTTCATTAAGATAAATAATTCTCTTCATTTTATTCTTGTTTGTAGATCATATTCAATCCAGTTTATTCATTTTTGCTATTTAAAAAGACCAAATAACGTTCACTTTAATTACCCGTCACAAGGATAAGCTAATAGCCAATAGTCGATGCCACCACGGAGCCTATACTTAATACGCATATGTGACCTTGCGTGGCTGTGTGCGTCGTCTGTTGATAGTAAAGTAATTAAATATGGCCGCTGGTCAACTTTGGCCAGCGGAATAAATCTTTTGTTTGAGAGTCCTCGCATAACCTGATACGACATTAGCAAACCTCACGTTCAGCTTTCGGGAGTGTTTGAATTAACGCCGTCATTCTAAATTATTTCGGTTGCCACTTCGGCCATGCAAAATTGACGTTGGCGCCCCCAAACGTCACCGACGTCCGCTTACGTGATTTGTCAACGTCATTGGCGACGCGTGAAAGCTCCTCCCTAAAATAACGACGATGACTTCATCGAAACAATGGCGGAGGAAGAGAAAATGTCGTCCATGCTCAAAATGAACACACCAATAATTACGGAAAAGAAATAACTTTATATATATATATATATATATATATATATATATATATATATATATATATATATATATATATATTTAAAAGTGGTGAAAAAACCGGACTAGAGTGCTCAATGTGTAGCCAGAGCAGTATATAAGAAATTTATTACTGTGAGTAATTCTGACGATGCTAGTTGGATATTTCCTCTCTTTGAGGATCTTCCTCTGGTTAAAACAATATGTAAACTAATTCTGGACTCACAGTAATAAATTTCTTATATATATATATATATATATATATATATATATATATATATATATATATATATATATATATATATATATATATATATATAATACGCGTGTGTGTGTGTATATATATATATATATGTCTGTGTGTATATATATCTGTGTGTATATATATATGTCTGTGTGTATATATATATACATATGTGTGTATATATATATGTGTGCGTATACATATATATGTATATATATGTGTGTGTGTGTGTGTGTGTGTGTGTGTGTACTGTATTTAAACATTCGACGATTCCAACGATTCTTTGTGGTAAAATCGAACAGGCATCCCATTTAGATTTTAATTAAATATATATATATGTATATATATATATGTGTGTGTGTGTGTGTGTGTGTGTGTGTCTGTGCGTGTGTGTACTAGCTGATAGCATCTAAATATTTTTCTTTACTTTTGAAATCACAACTCTATAATAATATATACGAAATCTGGGCAAATTAAAATATCATATTTAAGCATATTTTATGCGCAGGAAAGCGTACGAATCCCCATCCACCGCTTGTTCTATATATTTTATTTGACTATTTGACAAACATAATTTATATCATCATTCAGTTATTTACAAATACTGAACATTTCATTGGGATTAAATAATCCGCTAACTTTCACGATTATTTTATTTTTCAATTATAGGTATTCATTTTTCGTTAAAAACATATGCACACATTGTTAAAAAAAACCTATCCAATATTCCTGCTTCTCAGTCGTTTCAAGTACAACGTAAACAAACTATTTATGAGCCGTTCCACTTAAGTTAACAAATTTACCGAATTGCCATTACTAACGGTTACTATATTGTCCAATTGAGTACTGTACACTCTATAACTCTTATCCTCGAGTGTTCTCTGTGCCTTGATAAGTGGTGATGCTTATGTAAAAAAAGCACAGTAGAAGGAGTTCACCTCCATGGCAGCAGAACTGGGAGTATCTTCTATGGATTTGTTCCACTTCATGTTACGTATCTAATTTAGTTCGAGGAGTTCGAATGTTGGACTCTGATGTAGAATATTATTAATCGTGTCGTTTGGGGTTTCTTAGTTTTGTTACAGAAAATTAGTTTTGTCCAAATAGCATTGACTGCAAATATTCATTTATTTTATTGCATTGAATATGGCTACGTTCCAAACATTTTTAAAATGCATACAAACACTTTAAAACGTGTGTGTGTGTGTGTGTGTGTGTGTGTGTGTGTGTGTGTGTGTGTGTGTGGGAAAGGGGAACTTTCATCTTTTTTAAAGATTTGCCTTGAAAAGTTTCCATCGTAAGATTTTATTATCAGATGATTATTATTTCTTGATATTTTTAAGGCTGTTAACACACACACACACACACACACACACACACACACACACACACACACACACACACACACACACACACACAAACACACACACACACAAGAAACTAGCGTTGACCTGTACAATGCATACTCCCTCCTTCTATAATTTTTCTTATCGTAATATTTTTAATTTTTTATACACCCCTATTATATAAACGATTTTTCATTTAGTGTAAGAGCCTTTATTCTCCAATGTAATCTATATTGTTTTCACTGGTCGCCATCTTTGTTTTCGTGCGCGCATGCATTCAGTTTTAGCGCGTGCGTGAAATTGCGTATTGTTTTTACTAGTTGCCATGTTTCTATTTGCACTCGCGTGCATTCAATTTTTGTTTTATATATTTATATATATATTAGCTATTCCATAGCTAGCTATAACATATACTGACCCAACGGGCCACAGGTAGTCTAGTCTATATATACAGATGTGTGCGTGTTATTACGTGTGGGTTTGTGTTCGATCAAAAGAAATGGATTCAATAATGTAAGTAGCGATGTTAGGCGATTTTTTTGTCGGTTTTGTCCTTAGATGAAGTTTCTTCAAACAAACATTAATCTAGATACGGATTTTTAGGAGTTTTTTTTTTTTTTCAAATAAGATTTCCATTATATTTTTGTTGAGTTGAATAATGAGACAACAAAAGGAAAAGTGATAAACTGTAAAATCTATGAAAACTAAAAAGAAGAAAATTTGTTGAATGAAGCAAAGCAAATAAATAAATAAATAAATAAAATAAAATAAAATAATGAAAAGAAACAGCTCAATTTTAGATACTACAAAATTGCGTGCAGTCATTATTGGCGGGAAACAGACATTTGCAAACGTGAATCAAATCCAGGATTGAAGTCACGAATGACATCCATTATTTTCTTGCAAAACTTGATATACATACAACTCTAGATCATGTGATCATTTACATTGTCGGTACATTCTTTAATCATTGTAAAACGTATTACATTTCTTGGCTTGTTTTATCTATTTATTTTCCCGCCATATTAGTGCAGAGTTAGATAGAAGGTTTGCTTATAATGTGGAAAAAATCAGCTTCCCTAGAATGGACAATATGGATGGGAAGAAAAAGTTAAAATTGCTTTACTTTAGATGTATATCTTTTTCACTAAAAAACGACAGAAAACACCAAGTACAACGCCACTACAGATACAGCACATTGCTTCTATTCTTTTTCCTCTTCGATGATAATTATTACCAGTGGAGAACTGGTTAAATTAAATAGTAATTTCTACAATCAGCTGAACGATATACTGTTAAACACATTCCTTTGGAAATAAAGAAACAAAGGGTTGGAATCATTTTTTCGTCGATGCATTAATATTTTTATTGTTAAATTAATATCCCTTGAAAGAATAAAAATAATATATTTCACTTTTTTTTTTAATTTAAAAGTGTAGCAATTTTTTTTCATTTTAAAACAATGCACACCATCTTTTTTTCTAACCGTAAAAATAACTGCCAGCTAAATATTCTTCAAATCTATAAAACCAATACTACTTCCGCAATATATGTAATCAAAATTGTACTGTTGTCGAACTGACGACACAAATTTGATTTAAGAACAATTAATTTTAAAATAGTTAGCGTCAGAATTTGTTACGTTAGCGACATCAGACAAATCACTAAACATAATATGAAAGATGATCACGTACGTGCACGCGAACATGAAGTCGACTAACATTATTTTATGGATTAATGATGAAGAGTTTTCACATTACCAATAATAAATCACGAGTGAAACAAATAAGCGTTTTTAGTGGAGATCGAGTGACAACAAGTCACCCCAGATTTGCAATACTCTCCTGTCTTGTAAAATCACTGTTTATAAAACGCAAGTGTTCTCCCAAGAGCTGTTTAGCAACGAGGTCTGATTGGTAACGACCGTTTTTCTTTAATGGAAACAGAATAATAATAATAATAATAATAATAATAATAATAATAATAATAATAATAATATATGTATATATATATATATATATATATATATATATATATATATATATATATATATATATATAAAGAAAGAAGCATTTGAATTTTTACATAAAGGGTATTTACAAACAGAGCAAAATTTTAACCAGTATAGGTCGAAAATTTGAGCTGCTACGGGGTCAAAGTTTAAAAGCTTTGACCTCTGCAGTGTCTAGCAAAGTAGTCGGACAATTTTAGGTCTAAATATTTGCAATTTATACATAGCGGGTATTCATACATGCGGCAAGCATTTTAGTGAATTTTGGAGCGAAATTTTGGCAGCCAAAAGGTCAAAGTTTACAGAGTTGACCTTTTCAAATTCTATAAAATTCCTGCGACAATTTTGGATCTTAACACTTGAAATTTTTAGATTTAGGTTACTTGGACATGGGTAAAACTTTATATTTTGATTTGAGACCAAAATAATAAATGTTAAGGGATCAAATTTGGGGGTACAGTTAAAATAAAATTTACCTCTGCGGTCTCTACGGAATTACTCAGACAATTTCTTGTCTAAACATTTGAAATCTTACATAACGTGTATTCACAAGTAGTGCAAGTTATGAACAGTACATGTGCCCAGATCAAAGCCGGGCCGAACTGCTAGTATATATATATATATATATATATATATATATATATATATATATATATATATATATATATATATATATATATATATATGTATATATATATATATATATATATATATTACTTTTAATGTTCTACTAATGTACTAAGCATTGTTAAAGTAAGTACTGGAAAATACATTCCTAATATATTATCATATACGTAATTATTTATGAAACATTATTTTTCATATATATATATATATATATATATATATATATATATATATATATATATATATATATATATGGTTTATATATATACACGTAGGAGTATGCACACAAGAATCTATAAAATGCATATTTTACGAAACAAAACGTCTCTATAAATTTGAAAGGCTCATCACATCAAGAGAAATTATCTTCTTTTTATAAACAATATCTAAGTTTAATTTCAGCAGTCACATGTTTATTATGAATTTAGGAAAACTCGTCCCGGGAAAACTCGTCTCGGGAAAACTCGTCTCGGGAAAACTCGTCTCCGGAAAACTCGTCTCCGGAAAACTCGTCCCCTTTCGCTAGGTAGGAAAACTGGTCCCTTATTGAATAAATATCGATTGAAAACACATTTTATGATCGTTCTTGAAGGAGATATTGTTTTTTAAAATAAACTATAGCCCCCCCCCCATAATATTTAAAAAAAAATATTTTTACTTGTTTAATGTTTTTTTGTTTTTTTTTTAAAAATAAAATCGATTTTCTAAGTGTCCGTTTTCTACCTAACTGGCTAAGTTCTTAGTGGTTTAACTTATTTTAAAGCGTTTATTATGTTCTTACAAAGTTAATTACAATTTTTTTTTGTTCTTATTTTAACGATGTTTTTTGGAGTCATAAAAACAAAAAAAAAAACAAAAAAAACCCAAAATTAAAAAAACAGGGAGCGATTCGATTCTTCGTTACGCTTTTGGTTTTGTTTTTTAATTATGATAGTTTTTTGTTGTTATGTTTTTGTTTTCTGTCATACCAAATGCACTCATGCGTTATTTAAAATTATAATTTTATCAATTATCAACATTTATTGTCGTCCTGTCAAATTTTGCAAAAATTAACTAATAAATTAAAAGTGAAATATTTTTTGGCGCGAGAGATGCCATGTGCTAACAATCTCTCGTTAACTCATTTTTAATTTTTTTAATTTTTACTTCAAAATTCTAAAATCAATCATTAAGAGAGAAAGTAATCACTAAATAAATTTATTAATCAATTTTATTGAAAACTCCGCGATCGTTTATCAAGAATCTTTTTAATTTCATTTTTTGTTGGTTGCTTTTCGAAGGGAGATATAGGTTTTATGCCCCCCTCTCTCTCTAAATTATATTTTAAAAAATATTAAAATTTATTATTTTCTTTTTAAAACCAAATCTCCCTCAGTAATTTCTTTAATTTTCTATTTTTTAGCGATTATCAAGACCCCCTAAGATGTGATATACCGGGCATTATTTCTCGTTCTCCCGTAACACTCGACCAACATGTTTTTTGTTTGTTTTCTGTTTTTTTTTTCTTTACCAAATAAACGATTCCAAATAAATTAAATAAACAACATAGTCGGCGAGGTATAAAAATCG
This sequence comes from Euprymna scolopes, assembly GCF_053919585.1. Taxonomy (NCBI): domain Eukaryota; kingdom Metazoa; phylum Mollusca; class Cephalopoda; order Sepiida; family Sepiolidae; genus Euprymna; species Euprymna scolopes. The sequence goes on along the minus strand of NC_136490.1, from coordinate 114,025,760 downwards.
ATTTTACCCTTTTATAAACAACAGTATATAAGTAAATTCTTTTTATAAAATATTAAAAAAAAAATATGCGGTCTCGTGTATGAACATAATAAACGCTTTTATTAAAAACACAAAAAACATTAAACAAGTAAAAATATTTTAAAAAAAATATTATGGCTATAGTTTATTTTAAAAAACAATATCTCCTTCAAGAACGATCATAAAATGTGTTTTCAATCGATATTTATTCAATAAGGGACCAGTTTTCCTACCTAGCGAAAGGGGACGGGTTTTCCCGAGACGAGTTTTCCCGAGACGAGTTTTCCCGGGACGAGTTTTCCCGGCACCGTTTATTATAACCGTATGTATTAAAAAAAAAAAAAAAAACTAACGAAACACACACGGACGGTATTTTTACTGCTATTTCCATTCTTTTAAACGCTATTCGCCGAGAGAAAAAAAAGAAGGAAATATCCTGACAAAGGCATATAGCTTCGAAAGTTTTGGATTTTAAACAAATAAATATTTCTATATTTTATATGAATATTTGTGTTGTATTGGCTTATCAACGTAAATTATACGTATTTCAATTTAAATTTTAGACAACACTAATATTACGGAAACACAGTCTATCTAGATCACTTAACGCGCGCCACGGATGCCCCCCTGAACATTCGTAGACATCACCGTTGAATAAAAGCCCACGGACTATATTTAGTGCCATTTTCCTTCGCTTTTATACCATGCGACGAATAATAAAAAAAACACTATTCTGAAGGAGGCGTATAACATTTAAATAATAATTTATTTTATAAAAACATATCTTTGTGTTTTAGTGGTTTATACATGTAGAACATACGCATTTCAATTGAAATAATTTTACTTTGTATATATTTTACTTGTGCCGATGGTTTTTGCATGTATACAGATAAGAATAAGTACGAATTGTATTACTTTTCAGTATGTGTAGTTATTAGACGTATTATATATACATGATTGACAACTTTTCATTCAGAAATCATCATCATCACTATCGCCTTCATGATGATGATCATCATCATCAGTTTCTTTCTCGACTTAATATTACCCTTCTCTTAGTTCGTCTTTATTCAATTCTGGTTTTCTATTGTATTCCCAGAATCCTGACTCGTCATTCATCTTCGGCCATAACACCACCCGCTCTTCGTTTCCGTTCCTCGCTTCTTCTGTCTATGGCAAAGGCCAATCGTGTCGTTTTCTCCCAAATGATAAACAACGTTGTCTTATCTTCTTCGTGACGTTTGAATTAAATTTTATGGTTTGAGATGAACGGACGGACGAGCGACACGGCAGGAAATTAAAGACAACAAAAGGCAAAGGATGAAGACAGAAAAAAAAAGAACAACAAAACAGTAGACAACAACGAACGGACAAAAACCAATCAATCACTAGAACCGTAACCACTATAGTTATCATAGTTAGCCTATGCCCCACTCCAGTAAGAACTAAGACACACCCAGAGGTGAAATACCCAAGAATCGTTTGCTTTTTTTTCTGTTTTGCGGCAAATCAACCTTTTTTTTTTTTTTTTTTGCAAAGGTCAATTGAGGATAAGAATCCCAAGTTTATATATATATATATATATATATATATATATATATATATATATATATATATATATATATATATATATATATATATATATGAACTTCAAAGGTTGAGATATATATATAATCACAAGTTTATATATATATAAACTTAAAAGGTATATATATATATGCATATATATATGTATATATATATATATACATATATAAACTTGTGATTCTTATCCTCAATTGATACCGATCCAAGGTATGATAACAGGGCCATTGCCAACATCCTCAAAATACGAATCCAGATGGTCTAACACTTGTAGGCACAACTGCTAGCAGACCCTGCGTGTGGCAGTAAGACTCGGCGCCTGCACACAAGTCTAAAGAGACCCAAGGTTGTCTTCAGAAGGAGTGCTACAACTTTGTGCTTTTCTCTCATTGGCCATCCTCTTTCCATGATCTGAACCTGCTGGACTAATTCGTTTGGTCATACGTCGAGAACATTACCAACATGACCTCCCATAACACTAAAAGCAGCCTGATCCACGCCATCCGCTGAGTATTCGTTGAACTCTGTACGCGCTTCTGCAAAAGGCATGCTCCTAGTTTTTGACTCTACTACATCATACATTTTCTGAATTGATTTTTTCAATAAAAGTTTTATAATAATGCTGTCTTGTTGTTTTGTTTACGAGAAATTTATCGTTCCATCCTCTCTCTATATATATCATACTACCCCATAAGTTCTGTGCGAATTTACGAATAAGGGAAAGAAGTGGCAAAATGTTACATTTTATTAAATATTTAATCATCAATATACTTTCCCTGGTTATCTTCAACTTCCTTTCATCTATTAACAAGCTTATTAATTCCATCACTGTAAAATCCATTTGGCTTTGATTCGAAGAAGTCACAAATGTCAGTTTCAACATCTTTCTACGTTACAAAGCTGTTCCTTCCAAATGACTTTGTAAGCTATGAAACAAATCATAGCCTGAAGGGGCAAGATCAGGAGAATAGGGTGAATGAGACATTCTTCGATCTTTTGTGAGATGATTCTTGCTGTGTGGGGTCGTGCATTGTCCCGATGAAACATCATTTCTTTCATGAGGCACCCATTTCCCAAGTTTAGGAACTTTTCCAACTTGTTGAATATGAAGATAAACAGTTGTATATTTTTAACTCAGTTTTATTGCCAATTCCTCAACTAATAAAGCAGGATTTTTTTTTTCAAAAGCTGCTTCAAGAAACTTCTCATCAAACGCAACTGAACGTTCTGTTCTTCATCTCCAAAAGTGAAATCTCCACTTCTGAATTTCGCAAACCATCTTCTGCAAGTTCTTTCATTCACAAATTCCTTTCCATAATTTGGGTCAATATTTCTAGTCACTTCGGCTGCTGAGTTTCCTTTCTTGAACTCATACAGAATTATATGATTCCTAAGCACTTCTATATTAGTAAGGCTGTTCTCAAGCACATTTAAATTTTATCGTTCTGCAAACAACAACAAAAAATGTAATCAGTTAAAATGCATCAAGACATAAAAATGTAAAAAAAAAATACACAATATTTTTAACGTTACATTCACTTTTTTAAAAAAAAAGCTAAAAATTCGGAAAGAACTTATGGGATGACCTGATATATATTTTCGAATTCTTGAGGATGAGGCCCCAAAACGTGGTGAGACCACAACTAGCGAAGACATTAATTACTGGGGATGCACATACAAGACTCAGCATTTCTATGCCGTAGCGGTTAATCACGTGCAGAAGCAAATGATGAGATAAGCGAAATGTGGTGCAGCAACAATAACAACAAAGAGTCCGCAAAAAAAAAAACAAAAAAAAATGAATGTAAGCGACAGTTTCAACTTTACTCTTGTTTTCAATTTTTTCATAAAAGTCGAATCAAACATGCACTGCCTTTTCTGGTTTGCAGCATATAAAGCTTTTGTGACATTTCATAACCAATTACAATGCTTAATTGCAAAAATCCGTTGGATAATAAACAAAAGATTCACTTTTACTCTTTTGTTTTTTTCATTTTTGTATACTTTTACTTCTGCTGAGGATGGAAGACCCTACCAGATGTATGCCAGTCACCGCTATTTCAAAAGATTTCAAACAAGAGTTCCTTTTATGATTAATGCAGTCCGTTTAAGCGGAATTGTTTGTATCTCTCTTGTATTTGGTTCATTGGTTATGATGAATTGTACTTGAAAAAAAAAATTATGTCAATAATATCTATTGGCATTTATTTGTATCTTACCAAATATAAATACGACACAAGGCCATTTGTAATCAGTGAGTAGGAAAACCTTATCGATTCTCCCATGAATCCTCCAACACTTCAATAGGCAATTCCCTCGCTTTTGGCGTTCTTGTTTCGAAATTTTAGTCTGACAATCATTATTGGGTTATTCTGTTTCTAAATAGTATATGTGTTGTGTACGGTTGATTTGTTAAAAATAATGTTAATTTCGTGGCAATTAATTTTGCAAACTGCTAACTATATTTTAACAGTCGGTCTCAACTAGGCACGGCGACAAACTGAAAGGAAAACCAAGTTGTTGTTGTTGTTTTTAAGCAAGTTAAAATCTATTAAAATCCATTATTCTTGACCAATGTTTAGTGTTCTTTGATTTTTGTTACATTTTCCGTTAATTTCAAATCGTAAACTGCTTAGGTCATCTCTTTATGTAAAACGCAATCGGAAACAATCGTGCCCACATAAAACACGACTCTCTAAAAACAACCTAATTTTGATAGTTGTACATTGCTAATAACCTGACATAAAACGAATGAACGCTCAAATATTTTTACATTTGGATTTTATTCATACGAATTCACACAAGGGAATTATTTTTGAGCAACCTTTTTTTTCCAGAAAAATAAAAGCCTGAATTTTATCATATGAAAGGCAGAATAATATAAAACTTTTTTCTACAATTTTAATAACATTTAAAATTAAAACAATTTCCCAAACGACACCATTCACCGTCGTTTTTGTCCCGATCGTTAAAACATTAAAATATGTTTTTAAAAATGCTTTTGAACCAAATAATTTTTTCGTCTGAATAAGACTTAGGACAATTTGCTATAATAATATGCCCAAATATTATAAGTACCTGAATTTGAAATAATTCCAACTTTTTATATCACTCTGTAGATTAACAGAGTGAAAAAAAAAATTAATTATAATTTAAAACTAAGTCGAGAGGCCTGGAGGGGAGTAAATAAACAATATTCAGCCGTATATTTTGAACATTTTTTGACGATTAAATGAAGGGTTTAATTCTTTTTCACACCTTGAATAAAACATTAGTGATAATTTTATAGATACAAGTTCTATTTTAATATTAATACTTATCTAACTAAATTAATACGTAATAAATAATGCGAAATGATTACCAAGAACAAACCAAAAGAGCATAGACATGCGTATTAAAATCGAAAAGTAAGAAAAATATAAACGCGAAAGAAGAAGGAAAACCAAAATTAACTTAATGAAAATACTAAGAAAAGAATTACCTGGAAAGAGAAATAAGGATGAAGAAGCAAGAAAAGGGGAAGAAAGAAATTAACAAGAAAAATAGTAGAAGAAAATGCAATAAGAAACAGCAAGCAAAATGAAACGCATAAGCAAGAAAAGAAAAACAGAAAATGAAAAGAAAAATCAGAAAATGAAAAGAAAAATCAGAAAATGAAAAGAAAAATCAGAAAATGAAAAGAAAAATCAGAAAATGAAAAGAAAAACAGAAAATGAAAAGAAAATCAGAAAATGAAAAGAAAAATCAGAAAATGAAAAGAAAAACCACAAAATGAAAAGAAAAACCACAAAATGAAAAGAAAAAAAAAAGTAAAAACAAAACAAACAAGATACAATTTATACAATTTAATTTAAAAAAATAGAAAAAAAAGTAGATAGAAAGGAAAATGAAACGAACAAAAAAAAACGAACAAAAGGAAACAGTCAAAACAAAACGCGAAGAAGAAACTAGCAAAAAAGAAAACTGAAGAAGAAAAAAAAAGAAAAATTAAAAAGAAGAAAAACAAGACAAAAGTCACTAAAAATACGAGACGAAAAGCGTAAAACGACAAGGAATTAAAAAAAAATCAAAACGAAAAAATAAAGCCTTAAAATAAACTCTTCTTAAATCACCAAATGCATAGTGGAAGTAAAATTTTGTAATTTAATTCTTTCCTCTGTGGCAAAATTGAGGAAGTCGCCGCAGATAATTTGGCCAGAAAGAGATTATTTATCCCTTTCTTTTTAGCCACAAACTATTTCGTCCGTTAGTTTTATGCGATTTTATTTTAAATCAACAGGGAGACTCGGCGTTTTCCGGGATTGAGTGAGGATCAACAAATATTCCACTCTTCCATGCATTTATTATCCTCGTAATTGGCGAAACCGCACATTTTTTAATCAACTCGATTGATTGTCTGCTCGAGTCAAGGACGCTTATCCACAGTGTACATCAAGAAGCTTCATATGCTTCCCCGCAGTGACGTAGTCCGCAACACATTGTAGTCTAAATTGTACTGTAGTGAAACTACAAAATGATCTGTAAGTAATGGCTTCACTTAAAGTTTAAAATGCAAAAGTCAAGTATAATTGTTCAGTTGCGCTCTAAGCAGAAACATTCATTTCGAACTCTCCCGTAGCTTACCTAAAACCAACTGTTGGTTTCATTAAATTATTTTTAAATAATATCTTGAGTTAGATTTAAACGTATAACAGTCAAGTATCATAGTTCAATTGCATTCTAAAATAAACATTCATTTTGAAAACACCACTGTCTTCTAAAAAAAAAAATCTACAGTTGATTTTATAGGCTTAGTTTTTCCGCTTGTGCGGTGATAAAACTTCTCAAATTCACTTGTGATGTTAAGCTATATAAAGGTGTTAACTTTGGTCAAAATCGGATTTCGTCTTGAATCTGATTTTTTTGGATTATCGATTTTCGATAATTATCAGACGCATTCTTCTACAAAAGCTAGGTAAGAAGACTAAAGAGGCATCAAATACATTCGTGTGAAATTCTCCCCCCGCCCCCCCCCCAAAAAAAACAGCCCAGTTGTTTCTGGATCTACAGAAAACTCTATCTCTATATCTCTCTCTCACACACACACACACACACACACACACACACACACACACACACACACACACACACACAGAGTACATCAGTTGTTTACTCTATTATTATTATTTACTGTTAATATTTTGCAGAATAATGAAGTGTTTTTTTAATGCCTTTAAAGTTAACGTCCTCTTAGTTTTCCTTAAGAATGGATACGCCATCACATGAAACGAACTTTCGGATTACAATCCTGTACTAATTACAAGATTATTCAATTTTCATCTGTTTAACAAAAACACAGATAGACCTGGCATGTAAAATGTTTTGGCCTGTATCCGACTAAAGTAATTATTTGGCTGCAAGATCCTATTGTTAAAAACGTAAGATCTTTCTGAAAAAAAGTCTTAATGAGTTTGTTGGAGAAATAATTTTATATGCAATTTTTATCGTTACGAAATGTTATCAATTGCTATTCAAATCTGATAAATTGTTATTATTGGTATCGAGAGTGTTGTGTATCTGTATAATTGTCTGTATGTCCGCATTTCTGTGTGTCTTTCTAGAGATACAATTGAAAGCAAATATACATACCGAGAAAAAAAAATTACATTTCTTTAATTATATTTATAATGAACTAAAAGGTTACCCGGCGTTGCCTGAGATTAATTTCTTAAAAAAAAAAAAAAAAAAAAAACGGAAAGAAACGGAGACGGTGATTCAACGGAGACATGTTATGCGAATATTATGCTTTTTTTTTTAAACAGTTCACTTCTCATACGTAAAAAAAAAAAATACTCGAGCTGAGATCGAAACAAAAACCTAAAGATAGTGACCCAAGAAGGATAACCATTAGATCAACTAGTCATGATCTTTAAGAGAGTTTTGAAACCTCCTGAAACAGTTTACAAACAGATAAAAATCCGATGACCCCCCCCCCAATTAACAATTTTTCAATTTTTAACCCCTTAGCAGCTAATCTTTCCAGGTAAAAGCGTATAGAAAATTTCCACATGTCTGAATACATTATTAGGGCTAGGACAACAGCATATTCTTTCCATTGTTTTGACTCTCGAGTGTGTATCCGTTGGTATCTTATATGCTTTTATATAGAGTGATGTGCTTCTTGGTTGATTAACTGTGTCTGTGTCGTATATATACTCGAGAGTCAAAACAACGATAAGAATATTCTGTTGTCATTGCCCTATAGATTATACACCAAAACTCAAGTCTGTAAATAAAAAATTTGTTGAGTATGTAGGTTAAGAAGTTTCCGCAAACACATTCACAATTATGTATAATATATACAGTGTCGGCAAAAAGAAATTCTGCACTTGTAATTTTTTTTTAAACTACAAATTTAAGCTAAATTTAATGTAACTGTTTAAACAACCTATACCTCATTTAATTCGCCTTTAATTCCTCTATAATTTCACCTGTTCATATTAGACTTTTAATTTACATATTCTAGTGTTCACGTCAATTTAAAAAATAGCTTCAAATTGAGGAGGCAAAAAGAAAGTATATATATATATATATACATATATATATATATATATATATGTATATATATATATATATATATATATATATATATATATATATATAGAGAGAGAGAGAGAGAGATAGATAGATAGATAGATAGATAGATAGATAGATAGATAGATAGATAGATATTTGTTCAGTATCTTTGACAGGCTGTCAATGCCGGTAAGTTTTATTCGAAAAATGGGTTCTTGGCCGTTGGGCCAGGATTAAAGAGTACCATCTGTTCTGGTACTGTACTTAACCTTTTTCCTCACTCTTTTGGTCTCGGTTAATGGAGGAGAAATCTTTCATGACTGATACATTTTTTTATTTGTTGTTACTAATCAGAGTGCCCCTTTTTGGGGGGAGCTGGTTTACCCCCCTCCATTAAAAACCGACATTGTGTATACCACTGCCCTCGTGGAGAGGCAAGTAAAGATATTTTATTTCAGTATCATGTAACTAGTATTAGATATGGGAACATTCATCCTGATAATGTGCGATGCTATTTATCTTTAAAAAATTTTCTTTTTTTTCAAAACACACTTTTGCTATCACACAGCTTCCCTAAATTCCCGTTTGTAAATATTTTTGACGGTATTCTCAAAACAAAATGTCTGCCATATAGATATGATAGATAAAAGATAATTTTGCTTACGCATCATAATTAATAGAATTAAATATGGGGAAAATATAGGATAGGTCAGCTTTTAAGCGGTAAAACGAATATAATTGTGTATGTTTTTCATTGTGTTTTATTGATGGACATGATGACAGGTTTTGTTCAGATCACACGCCTTATCTCGACTGGTTGTGTCGTGTGCAACGCAGTAAAAGTTATTTTTCATCTTTTGTTTTACTCTTTTCTTGGTTTCGACGTTTTATTTACTTTTTCTTTAATTTTATGTACGTTTTATTTATTTGTTGTCTGTAAATCTCCGTCCCGCCCCGGCAAATGCCTCTGTTCATTTTCTTTGTTTCTGTTTTCACGGTGTTCTTTAATTCAATCTGTCGTTCAGCGGCGTAGTCGCGGAACATTAGAGACGACGGCGAATCAGATAGAAAAGAAAAGAAAAGAAAAAACAAAAAAAGAAAAAAAAATATGGCTATTTTCTCTAGTTCTGTCTCCAGTTACGCTTGGTCAGTGATTTGTGACTGTAAACCGTCTGAAACTTTTTTTTTTTTTTAATAGAATTTGATTGCATTGTATAAATTGCTGGTGGGTGTACACGGCACGCCACGACACACCCTTTCTTTTTATTTTCTTATCAGTTTGTTCAAGTTGGGGATGGATCATTCTACCGGATGCCAAACATTCACCCGCTATCTTATATAGTTTTCTTTTTAATATAGATTTAATGATTATATTTCAAGGCGAAATAAAACCATACGTTCTCTTAATTAAAATACGTTTATGGAGTTCCTCATACAGTAATAGCAAATACATAGATGCAAATTACAAGATCGGCTTCAGTCTGTTGTTGGAATTCGTTTAAGCGACTCTTTCTAGAAGCGTGTACATATAGGAGAAATAACGTAAAAATAATGAAACCCAGTGGATTCGAAGTTTGTAAAAGTTCTTTTTGTTTATTTATTTACTTTTTAATTAATTTATGTATATTATTACTTATTTATTATAAGGCTTATTATTTAGTACTGTTTGCTAATAATAATTTATTAAAAAAAATCCGGGTCCATTCTGTTTCTTTATTGTTATGATGAATGTATATTTTTGAGATGAGGATTGATAATTATTTTTTGTATTATTTGGTCTATTTTTCTACATTTTTTCGCTATTCACTAATAACACCCAGTGTGAATGCACCTGAGGATGGTCGGAGGTTACATCGGCCGAAACGTTGTAAAAAACAACAACAACGAAATAACAAACAACCAAGATGAGAATAACAGTTCAAACACAAAAAAATAATTATCAGTCCTTATCTCCAAAATATACATTCATCAAGTAATGTTTATATTTGGAAAATAAAGAACAATAAATTAGATGCCAGAAAGAAAGAAGATAAGTGAAAAGAGAGATAGGAGCAGAAGCAGAAAGATATTAATGTGTGTGTTTGAGAGAGAGAGAGAGAGAGAGAGAGAGAGAGAGAGAGAGAGAGAGAGGGGGGGAGAGAAAGAACGAAAAGAAAAACACGAAACATTGTTGTGGAATAATGAATTGATGATGAGAGGAGGTGCTAGAGACTGTAATCAGCTGTTCACGGGTTTGTCGAGAGGCCATGCGTAGTCGATGGCCGAACAGATAAACCAGACCCGGTCAAGCGTACATTTAGTTGCAGTATGTTCAACGTTAATAAATAATGATTAATTATTGTGCGCAAATGCGCGTATGGGCGGTTGTCTGTTTCGAAGGTTTGACTTAGCGTACGTGTTCTACGCCGGCATTGGTGGATTTACCATGAAACGAAAGCCTCAGATTTTTTCATCCGAGCGAAGACTCCATCTTCTTAATCACTTATTTATTGAATCGGTGTATATATATATATATATATATATATATATATATATATATATATATATATATATATATATATATCGTTAATCACTAGACTGCGATCGCGTTGATGACAAACTATGTATTTTATTTGTTTGTGAATCGTGGGATATTTAGAACTTGTTTGAGAGGAGAGATAATAGATCAGTAAGAATTAAAACCTTAGAAAACAGAATTCGTAATAAGTTTGAATTCGAGTTAGGAGTTGACAACAGTGAATAGGATACCAAACTAAACTGACAATTTCGAATGTCATCAGTTCTATAGCGTCTGTTTAATTATGTAGTAAGAGTGTCTAACGTAGGATAAACTTAACAGTTTTTGACTGAATTGAAAGAGAAACGGTCCCCTCCTTAAAAATCAATTCGCGCCTCATGCTTGAGGAAATATAAATGTTTACAGTGAACATGAGTTGGAGCTGATATATTGATAGCATTGCCAAGACGGCTGCGAAGTAGGTGGCCTTACTTACGCCTGAAAGTATCCTGTACCTCTATAAGGCCACCATTCGCCCATGTATGGAGTATTGTTGTAACATTTGGGCCGGTGGACCTGCTACTAGTCTCTCGCACCTGGACAGCGTTCAAAAGAGAGTCTTCGACCTGGTAGGTCCTAAATTGTTATCTAAGCTTCAACCTCTGTCCCACCGATGAAATGTTGCATCCCTCTGCGTGTTTTACAAATGTTTTAATGGTGGATGCTCCGACAACTACAAGCTCTTGTGCCCCCTCGACGTAAACACCCCTGTAAAACCGGACAATTAGCAAAATCCCACCCCTTCACAGTAGATATCCTTAGATGTAAGAAAGCCTTCTACTCTGATAGTGTATTCCCCAGAACTGCTAGATTCTGGAATTCTTTTTCGGGTTCATGCTTCCCAAACTGTACTGACAGGCAGAAGTTCAAGTGTAATGTGAACAGAAATCTTGCTGCTCAACTCCCTACATAGTATCCCTGCAACTTATGTCCCTGATAGAAGCCCCTGCCATCAAAGTGGCACTGTGCCTTGTTTGGGGTGAAAACGTAATTAAAAAATAAAGAAGTATTTCATTATCCCCCCCCCACAAAAAAAGCATGTTGCAAATATACATTACATAAAACATAATCATCAGGAATCAAACTTTATTTCTTTATTCATTTTAAATCTTCTAATAATATTCATAATAAGCTGCCAACTCATCTCATTAATTATTATCCTCAAGTGGATATTGGCCTTGATAAGTACATACTCATCATTAGTAAAAAAAATAACTAATCTTTTGTCGATACATATAATTTATGGTGCATGTCCAGAATCAAACCTGATTAAAAACAATTCCAGTACCAGATGGGCGATCATTTGGGAAGGCTAGGCGCTGTAGGTACCTAATGGGAAGGTTTGAGTGGGGCCAGTACCCTCGCCCCGACAAAAGAACTCCTCGCTACAACAACATCTACAAAGTTGCGGATTGCCTATGCCCCTCAAGGGGCTTAAGGCTATGGATTGAATGGAAAAAAATATAGAAAATCTTTACAATGCACAAAAACATGTCATTCTCCAAAAATCACGTAAATGTATTAAGTAGGTGTTTTAACTAAAATAACTAAATTTTAAGAGAAAACGGGAACTTGTCTTGATTCGCCATATTTAATAAAGGGACACAGCTCAATATGAACTACCGAGATTTTAAAATCAGCTTTGTAATGGCTAGCGTATCTATTACTCATTAAAATTTTTAAAACAAAATACATTATTTAGTCAAAAATAAAACTACTTCATCAATTTACGTGACTTTTGGAACGTATCATTTTTATTCCATGATGGGTATATACATAAAAAAGATTTGTATATATATATATATATATATATATATATATATATATATATATATATATATATATATATATATATATTTAAATTAGCTTAAATCGTGGATGAGAACCAAATTTCTTCACTTCAGCGATTTTCAAAATTTGCCTAGAATTATTGAAGTATTTTCGTAACCTGATTATAATCCCCCCCCCCTCCCAGGAAATCCGAGAAAACGCGGCGTGGGTAGGTACTTCACCTAGTATAGTGATATGTATACACTTTCTTACCTCAAAGGGATACAGCCGTCTTTTATCGCAAACGTTATATCCGTACATTATTCTCTCTTCTCGTATATATGACCCCAGGGGGAAAGATTTTAGATGTTGTTTTTATTGCGCCCACCACGTTCGTTTTCTTCGCTCTCCAAATATCGAGGATTGACTGAGCGGGGTTAACGCCACAACCGAGAGTGTTTAAAGCCAAAGTTTATGGTGAGGCCTACTTACGTTCACAAATACCACACACAACGACAGACACACCGGTCTCTCACTATCAACGCTGAGATATGATTCCGCCAATCTAACGCTTACTATCGACTTGACTGTGAGATTCTGTTTTGATTCCACGTGTTCATAAACCTGTCGTTGAAATGGATTATTCTTCAAATAATTTAATAATTTTTCGTTGTTGTTCATTCATCTGCTCATAATATTGAAACTAAAATTTCCATTGTGTGGGTTGTTGGAGGGTCGAAAAGAAATCAAAAATCTTCAAACAGCAAGGATAAAAGTAAGCTGGAAGAACATCATGGTCATTCGGCCATTTTTAAATGTAATGAATAACTGTCGACAATTCACCTTACTCTCTAAAAGTGAACATTCTATAGGCAAAGTTTCTTTTCATGGGATTTCATGTCTGTAGAATACAATAGTCCGGGGCTGTTTCCCAACTGACAATGGAATGGGCGTTTATAAGTCCAATGCAAACAAGATTCTCTTGAGTAATAAAATCTTACACAAGTTCTGCCATCCCCGACCATTACGATGCTATTCTCACCGGTCATCTAGCATTTGTTAATTCTTATTATTGAGCGGAAGTTAGGCCTTAGTAAATGAAGACCAGCAGTAAAATAAAAAAAAAAGACATAAGTTGTTTTAATAAATGAGGAGTTGTACAATATACGAATATATAAAAAAAGAAAAGGAATATAAGAAAGGAAGAATAGAATGAATGAAAGCTAAAACGAAGTAAAGTACGTAGATAGAACAATACACCTGTGTTTCCCATAAGAGAAACAATAAGCATTTTCGAGTAACGAACGAACAATAACGCCATCCATATTTCTCCCAAAAGATATCTATATCAGCACACGTTCTAACCATCCGCGACCTGCGATCTATCGCGATATCGTTGCATTCAGCTAGATTGGACCACCATGTCAGAATAGGATTCCATTAGCTCGCCAAAATACAGTTATAACACACAAAAAAACTAACAGAATCCTGAAAACGACCTACTTGACAATCGGAGACAATCTTACTGCCTGAATAGGGGTGGAAAATTCGAAACTACTACATCACTTCGGGACAAGATCAAAGTGTAGTATCTGTTCCGGCAGATACTGCAAGCAAAGACCAGATGTGGGGGCAACCCCACATACCTGACCTTTAACCAGCTCCCATTTCCCACCTCTCGGGAGCTGGTCCCCTTTTTCCCTTCCCCCTCCCTTCACTCCTCACATTAAAAATTGGCCTTGTGCCTAATTTGCTCGGTGGGGGAGCTAATAAATACCATCTGTTCCGGCAGATGCTGCAAGCTATGACTAGCTATGACTAGCAAAGACCAGATGTGGGGGCAACCCCACATGCCTGACCATTAACCAGCTCCCATTTCCCACCTCTCGGGAGCTGGTCCCCTTTTTCCCTTCACTCCTCACATTAAAAATCGGCCTTGTGCCTAATTTGCTCGGTGGGGGAGCAAATAAACACCATCTGTTCCGGCAGATACTGCAAGCTATGACTAGCTATGACTAGCAAAGACCAGATGTTGGGGCAACCCCACATGCCTGACCATTAACCAGCTCCCATTTCCCACCTCTCGGGAGCTGGTCCCCTTTTTCCCTTCCCCCTCCCTTCACTCCTCACATTAAAAATCGGCCTTGTGCCTAATTTGCTCGGTGGGGGACCAAATAAATACCATCTGTTCCGGCAGATGCTGCAAGCTATGACTAGCTATGTCTAGCTATGACTAGCAAAGACCAGATGTGGGGGCAGCCCCACATGCCTGACCTTTAACCAGCTCCCATTTCCCACCTCTCGGGAGCTGGTCCCCTTTTTCCCTTCCCCCTCCCTTCACTCCTCACATTAAAAATCGGCCTTGTGCCTAATTTGCTCGGTGGGGGAGCAAATAAATACCATCTGTTCTTCAGATGCTGCACTTCTATTTCTTGTTCTCTTTCGGTGGAGGAGAAATCCTTCACGACTGAGACAATTTTTATTTTTGTACCTTTTCTCCACCTTAAAAAACGACCCTGGTGTCTAACTCTGTCCCGTGGGGAGGCATAGTAAATAGGTACTACATCACTTGAAAAACACATTACTGCAATTCTTTTTTAGTGGATGAAACATCAGTCAAAAAACATGAGTTTTCATTTATTTTATTTTTATTACGGCGAATGCTGACTTGTTTTTAAAAGTTTAGACAAATAAAAATATAGTCTTTAGTTTTCATGAGCAGTTCACCGGATACCTTTCTTTTTAATAAATGAATAATAAAACATCAGCACAGTGGTCATAACAAACAGGAAGAAAGATAAAACACAGCAAAAAAACATGCATAACGCACATTTAATTTATTCAGAGAAAAATCATCTCTCATATATCAGACATACCGTGGGTAGATTTTTTATTCAAAATTCCAGTTTAGAAATCAGTTCACGTAATGCCAAAAATTCCTTTTTTAATGGGGGGGGGGGTCTCTGAATATCTGTATTTATGAAGTTCCTTCAATAGGTTTCTAGACTTTTTTTTTGTACAGGCATTAACATTGTAGACTGTTGACAATTCAGTATATTATGTTTTTTTTTGTTTTTTGTTTTTTTACACAGTGATCACCACTTATCAAGGCCCGGAAGCCACTCAGGGATAAGGGTTATTGCAAGTACATTACGTTAGTGTGGAGATTTGATGAAGTGTTTACTTAAGGGGGCGGTTCATTAGGAATTTGTTTATGTTGGACTTGAAGACATCCAAGTTGTAGTCCGGTGGGAAGCAGGCAGACGGAACAGAGTTCTAGAGGCGTGCAGTTCTAAGAAAGAAGCTTTGTTTATGGAATCCGCGTTTTGATTTAGGCACAGATATAGAGTGGGGGAAATTTTTCACAGTGGATTAAGCTAGACGGGTGTTTTTCGTGAAAGATTGGCGAGGGGGGACCAGAGATTGGAGTTCAGACGAGCACCTTCCATGGAAATAACGATAAAACAAGGATAGGATCGCAACGTCTCTTCTGTGGGAGAGAGGTTGCAGGGTAGAGAAAAGGGCATCCCCCACTAAGCCACGAAGTCTATTTTGTACTCTGGCAAGGCAGGATAGGCTGTTTTTAGCAGCTCCTGCCCAGATATGGCAATAGTATTCCCTCCTTATGAGATGACGGACCAATTTTCAAGATTTCATGTTCAAATGAACAACTACAACAGGAATTGGAATATACCCTACTAAAGCCAGATTGCCACAGCTGTTGAATTTCAAAAATGTAATCTGGACGTGAAGATACTTTAGAAGAACGATATTCAATAAGATTCTGTTTTAAACTTGGGAAAAATGCAACAGAAACATATGGAATTCCTCAGACTGCTTTTAGACCATCTTGCATAAATCGAGCATCAGTTTTTTAGTGGCATAAGAGATTCAAGGAAGGCAAGGAGTTTGTGACGGATGAAAAGTTGTGTGGGAGGAGTAAGGGGGTCAGAATACTAAAGCTGATTGACCAAATAAAGAATTTCCTGGATAAGAACCGTCGTGTGTCTATAAAGACAATAAATTTACAGTTTGATGTCAGTGTGGGGACTGTACACACAATTATTGACAAGGAATTAAAGATGAAGAATATTTTCATTTTCACCAGGACAATGCACAAGTCCACAACTCCATGCTATTTGACTAGGATGGGCATCAAGACAGTTCCTCACCCTTCCAATAGTCCGGACTTTGATTCCTGTGATTTTTGTTATTCCCTAAGCCCCCACCAACCTTAGAGGCTGTCGTCATGTGGCAATCAAGGAGATTAAAGAATCTGTGACGAGGGTCATTGACACACTCACACAAGAGAACTTCCATGGGTGTTCCAGAAGTTGTTGAAACGGTACAACAAGTGCATTGTAGCCGGAGGAATTACTTTGAATGGATTAGAGTTTCTTGTGTGTACTTTCAATAAAAGTCCCCATGCGAAAAAGTCTGGAAACTTGAAACTACCTGGTACGTATATAACTTATTTACATTACATTTTTGTGTGTACGGTATAATCAGATTGCCATACTGGTTTTCGTTAGATCACTAAACTTAAGAGACGTGGAGCCTCGCCAGTACTAATGAGGTTAGCATTTGAGATGGCTAGGCGCTGTTTGTCATTTTCCCATGGTTAGTATATACATGCTACTAGGGACGGCTTGTGATATTCCCTATAAACTTCTTCATTTGACGGAAGCCGGCAGTGGCTTCCCAGGAAGTATACTACATCAGATATTTACCGATGCGTTTTTTTTTTCGAAATCACAGTGTAGCATCTGTTCTTCAGATGCTGCACTTCAATTTCTTGTTCTCTGTCGGTGGAGGAGAAGTTCCTTTTCTCCACGTTAAAAAACGACCCTGGTGTCAAACTCTGTCCTGTGGGGATGCATTGTAAATAGGAATCTTAATGGTATTTTAACCTACTATTTATAATTATCGTTTCTCATATTTCATTCAAATTTATAATTGATGTACTTATGAGACCATTATCGCTCAGCATGTCCGCTGATTCATTAAAGCGTCTTACTCTACGCCGGTTTTCTATAACCAAGCAAGAAATTATAGAGAGCGTATTTAAAATAAGTCCAGTTTGAACTTTTCGGGTTTCGCATAAACATTCCCAAGTACGACTATCATGGTTTCTATGCTAAAAACGATGCGACTGGAACAATTCTGATGTTCTCTCCGTGAAAACGTTATTAATATAAGAAATAAGATGATAATGGTAGTTGGAATGATACGAATAATAGAAATGAATGCTATCAAGCGGTTGGCACTCTTAATATGTGTACCGATATCAAAGCCTTGCGTCATGCGCAATGACAAACAGCTAGTTACAATTAATCAGGTTGACAAATGAATAGTTATTGAGGTAATTAACATAAGCTATCGGTCAATGCTCACCAGTTTATTTGTAAGGAATGTCACTAAATAATAATCAGTAAGTGATTAAGACCAGTCTAACATAAGATCAGTTAATTATTTAATTATACAACAGAACATTTACTACCGGTATAAATGACCGTCCGTGACGGGTAAAACTGTCTTCGACGAAATAGTCAGTACAAAGGACCGCGTTCTCGATGGGTAAAACTGTCCTCAACGAAATGGTCATTATCAATTTATTAGTCAATTGATGACGTCACTGCAAGCGAGAACGCCATTATGCAACTTTCTGAGAAATAAGAAATAAGAAATATTTTTAAAAAAGATGCGTGCGTTAATTGGACACATTTCCAGGTGAAAATATTTCAAACTCAGCGTGATAAATAGCGAAACACTGCGTCGTTGTATATAGACATACGTAGACGCAGGATTTTTTTTTTACAAGAGAGTCTCCGCTTATCCAGGCTGAAGGCCACTCGAGGATAAATGTTAAGGTCTGATAGTCAGTGTGACAACACGGTCATAATCAGTAGTTTTATAAATTAGAATTTGATTATTTAAGTGGACAGCTCAACAAAACTTCTTACTACGTTTCTGCATTTTTGAGATAAGTATTAATTAACAGTATTATTTAGATTCTTCGGACTATTGTTCTCATGTTGAGTGTCATTTTCACAACGATTCAGTCGTTGTAACCTCCGACCTTTTTCAGATGTATCTTGTCGAACAGAAACATTCTCGAGTTCGACAAGATACACCCGGAGAAGGTTGGACGTTACATCGACCGAAACGTTGTGAAAATGACACTCAAGACGAGAACTAGTCCGAAGAATCCAGATAATACGAGAACGTTTTACATTAAACTTGAATGCGATAATTTTTTAGTCAGCTGGGAAGCAGACCCGTGGTATTGGCTTTCACAGACAGACAGTTCTAGAAAATAGACTTTATTCATGGAATTTTGGTCTTGTTTTTAAAACAGATTAAGAATAGGCGAAGTTGTTGACAGTGGTTTTAATTAAATGGGTGTTCGTTGTGAATGTTTTATATAGGAGGAATGATAACCCGCCATGAAAATAAGGATAGAGCAGATATAAACTCGCGACGTCTGTTCTGTGAGAAAGTGGCAGCAAAAAGAAAAAAAAGAAAAAAAAAGAAAAAAAGAAAAAAAACGAAGAAATCAGAGCATCTAAAAATGTTATCCTAAATTACGTGCGTGACATTGACTAAAATGCTATTTCAAACTAAAGAATGAAAGATACAGTTTTTTCTTCTTTCGGAAATGCGTAAACCCATATAAACATACGATTTCAAACTTACGTTAGTCATTTTAACACAGCGCCTTTTGTTAAAATCCGAAAATTCAATCCTGAGTTACTCGTGATAGACAGACGAAAATACCATTTAAAAATACTCGTGACAGACCGACAAATAAACCTCTTATATAGAAGCTTGAACGCATATATTCCGCAAGAATTTCAATCTAGCGGTTTAACATTGGCGTTGCAATTTAATTCTAAAGCATGGCAGAATGAAAAATAATGGACGAAGCCTCTTATAGGGATTTGTTGGCGAACTTAAAATATTGATAAAACAAAAGCTAACGTCCGATACAGCCTTGGGAAATGATTCAAAATACTACTGTTTACATTGAAAAATATATAAAGGCATCAACCGCAAAGAAATTTCTTAGAACACGTGATACCTTGACACTTCTTCAGGAAAAACACCCCGATGAATCCTGTAACTTCCGCTGCGCGCATATCTATCTTCTTTTTTTTTTAATTTGTTTTTATTGTATTTTCATCCCAAACAAAGCACACTGCCACTTTGGTGTAGGGGCTACTATCAGGGGAAGCAACTACTGAGGTACTATGTAGGGATTTGGGCAGCAAGATGTTGGTTCACATTGCACTTGAACTTCTGCATGTCAGTACAGTTGGGGAAGCAGTGACCTGGAATGGAATTCCAAAGTCTAGCGGTTCTGGGGAAGAAACTACTGGAGTAGAAAGATCTCTTACATCTAGGGAGTTCTACAGTGTAGGGCTTCTTCACATCGGAATTAACACAAATGTTCCCGATTTCGATACCATATAAAAGTTCAGATTTTTCCGATTCCCGATTCCGATTAAACACAGAAACGCTAGTTGATTTACTGTAAAATATCATGACCTCTGTTAAGCCTCGAGAAACAATGGATACCTGTAAGTGTAGCTAGGCATGTAACGGTGAAGTAACCGTTCCGCAATCCTTAACCATAACTTTCTTAAATAAGAATTGTTCGATTCTAATAGCAAGAAGTCCAGGACGACTGAAAACAATGCCAAGATAAGCAGAGATATGCAGAGAGCACATACAACATGACATATTCATAAATGCTCGCCAGTTTTAGTGTTATGTTGTCGTATCATAAAATGAGCGTTTGTTGTATATTGGTTGAAATTGGAATGGAGATGATATATTAAAACGTGTCTATTTATAAAAGATTATGTGTTTGATTATCTTATCAGAGTTAATGCCGTTTGTGTGTGTGATCATCTAGTGGTCTTTCTATTACATATGTTCATATGCTGTTAAGTGTGAATATGTGTGTGGCATGTCATTTGAACATACCTTTTACCATTTTGTTGGTCCATCTGGAAATTCTCGTCTGGGAGGGAGACTTGATACCTGTTTTTGGGAACGAAGATTTATTTCACACCAAGACAAGAAATTGGTTCTATAGTTTATTTCACTTTCCCAGATGTCTTGCAGAAGGTGGAAAGTGAATTTGGCCTGTGTTGTTTTTTTCTTCTAGGTCTTATTTCTACCACGTCAGCGTTTGTTCCCCACCCCCAGCGAAGGGGAGGAGACAACGGCAAAGCCGTCCGCTCTCGTCCAAGTCGCAACCAAATCTCCTCGATTCAGCTAACCTGATCACATGACTCACACGCAATCCAATCAGCTGATCTTGACTTCCGGTCAACGTGTCTACACTATAACTCACCACTGCCCCCCTCTCTCTCTCTCTCTATCTATCCATTCTCTTACATTAGTACTTGCCAGACTCAACATCGTTTAACTTCGGTGATCTAATGAGAACCGATATGCCAACGTGATTATGTCGTATGTTATTGTAAAATAAACAACATCTAAAGAAGGATCGCTTTTCCCCTTCTGGAAAACCTGTTCTTCGTACCAATTGCAAAATCAATTTAACAAGTCGTAGAACATTGAATCGATTCTTTAAAATAACTCTGTATGTTCTTTCGAAATATTAGTGCCGTATTTATCGATTTCATTTTTACCAAAAACCTAAATATTTTCTTCTATTTTGCATGCAATTATACTAATAGTTTCAGGTAAGCCATCATTTTCAGAATTGTTCAAC
Organism: Euprymna scolopes; assembly: GCF_053919585.1. Lineage (NCBI taxonomy): Eukaryota > Metazoa > Mollusca > Cephalopoda > Sepiida > Sepiolidae > Euprymna > Euprymna scolopes. The sequence continues at coordinate 114,004,530 of NC_136490.1, read as the reverse complement.
GTCTAAAAAAAAGTTTATTTTTTGATCAAATCCCGCATGACAGAAAAAGAACAATGGCTGCCACTTGTTTCTTTACTCACAACTAATACTTACGGCTTCTATTTCGTGTGAAATATTACATATTAAACTTTTATTTACTAATGCGTAATATACAAAATTGTTTACGACTAATTTCAAAATTCAAATAATGTATGTGGTTAAGGGATTAATAAAGATTAGTCATCACAATATCGCATTTACTCTAAGTTACAACTGTACATGTTTTCCAGAAAATTTTTGTGTCACATTTTCGCACTGTGACACATCTGTCCAATAAAACAATAGAATCGTATATGCACCCTCCCGTCTGTAAAATATTTACAAAAATAGTTTAGCTACAATAACTGTTTATAATTTTCCTCCCTTCTATTTATCTTAAGCTACGCGGAACTTCCATGAGCAAAGTTTATTTCCAAGAACTATTCATTTGTGGAACACACTACCACAAGGCTGCTTTTCAGCTAAGTAATAGCATGGTTGGGTTCAAGCCCAATTTAATAAATTCTTACTGAACCGGCCTCTTAATACATTAAGTCCCAGAATATCTAAATGATTTTTTACTGTTCTGTTTAAACTTTGTGTAATGACTAAAAATTGGTGATAATACAAAATTAAAAGGAAAAAAGTTATTTATTCAATTTTAGAGCGAAATATTGACTTTCATATACATGTTTTTTTTTTTTATCGGCATCTGTCATTCTAGAAAACTATGGGGTGATTGAACACCGTATTCTGTGACTGAATAAGCCTATCTTCGATCTATATTGTCGGTTGCAGACATCGCAAGTATAGGTTGGTGCATTGTACTGCTGGTCTGTTAAGTTTTGTTGACTGACCTTCCCGAATAGTCTTTTGGTTTACGCATATTCTGCTATGGCTCTTTCGATACTGGTCAGGCCTTTGGTTACTGTTTGTCTCCAGATATCAATAGAACATGTAATACATATTATAGATTTTAGATATCATGAGACTATCCAATATAGCAGCAATTTCTGGGAACATCAACCTGAAAGAACAGATGGAAATGATTTATATACCATACATACACTTTTGCTCGAGTGGCCTATAGACCTTGCTAAATAGTAACTTTTAAATACATATAAAAACAAATACAACAAAGTATTATCTGATACGTATCTAGACGCATCCCGACTTTTTCTCCTCCCTGCAACCTCTTTCTCACAAAAAGAGACGTTACGGATCTATGTTTGTTTTTTCATGACAAGTGGTCGACTGAGCTTCAATCACTGGTTCTTCTTACAAAACTTTCAAAAAAATCTACTCGTCTATCTACAAGCACTGTTAACAGTTCCTTGCACTCTATCTCTGCCTAAATACAAACGCAAATTTCATGAACAAAGCTTATATCCTAGAACTGACCTACAGTGTAACTCTGCGCTGCAGGCTTGCTTTCCAGCCGCGATTGAACTCACTACCCGAGTTTGTAGTGTAATTCGAAACTTGTCGGTAGCTGAAAACTTGACGCTTCGTCAGGGTTATCAAAGGTATTTTTTATCGTGACGCCATCACTAGAGGGGGTGCCTACCACGGCTTAAGAGAGTCCCATCTACCCCCAAGAGAAGAAGGATAGACCGCGCCAGTTTTTTAACCTGTTATTTTTACCTCGCCGTAAATATAGCGCCTCGCCTTCGAAAACGGTCACCCATCTGGTACTAGCCAGGCTCAACTTTGCCTCACTTTGGTGATCTGGCGAGTCCCGGTGTGTAAACGTGATTATGCCATACTGCAACAAGGTCGTCTTCAAGTCTAATATAAACAAGTTTTTGTTGAACTGTCCTCTTTAATAATAGAAATCTAGCCAATTTTTACTATTACCGTTCACAACGCCGTTCTCTCACTGGCCATTTTACAGTCTTATCCTCGAATTACTCTCAGGCCTTCATAAGTAATGACTCCCTTGTTAAAAAAGATCTACTTTCAAATGCTCTTTGAAAGCGTGATGCGATAAGATCTGTCGAACGAAAACCAAACTGTGACTTTCCTGACTTAAACAGAATCATTAACAATTAAGTACAAGAACGCTTCATTACTTTCGTATATTTATATGCACATTTATAGGCCTGTCCATAGTCGACGCATCATTAATGACAGTGAACGAGTCTCTGAAGCGAGCGTGTGTATTTGCTGTTTTGTCAGTAACGAGGGGAGGGGGTTCGCATACCTCACGGCTTTTTAGCAGTCGCGCGTCGTGGGCACGTAGAAAGGATAGAAAAGAAAGGTGCTACATTTCTTTTGTTATAAAATGCACAGCGATAGTTTTCATATTGGCGTTTGTTTTCAATGAAATGTAGATTTAATAATAAATGCTCAAATATTTACGTTTAATCTATGCATTACGTTTAATCTATTACATGTATATATATATAAATATATATATATATATATATATATATATATATATATATATATATATATATATTACATTTTCACCCCAAACAAGGCACAATGCCACTTTGGTGTAAGGGGCTACTATCAGGGACATAATGTACTGGAATACTATGTAGGGAGTTGGGCAGCAAGATGTCGGTTCACGTTACACTTGAACTTCTGCATGTCAATATGACAACTACACTCCATACATGGGCGAATGGTAGCCTTATATATATAATTCATTATTTTTTAAAATATACTTATCCACTGACACGTGTTTCGTCGTCTACACCTCATCAGAGTGGCTGAATCACACACACACACACACACACACACGTACACACACACATAGCAATAGTTCTTGTAATCTTGTTATTATTAAATGTACTTATATATATAATCAATACTTGATGTTTTATTTTTATTTTTTATTATTAAGTATAAATCTCAACCGCATTGTTCTACACTTTATTATTGGGGAAGGTATATTTTTTACTGGAGAGCCATGTATTTTACAGCTGTCGAATTCTCTTTTATAATTCTAGACTTTTGAGAAGTTAGCTTCTGCAAGTGCTGAGTCTATTTTTATTTACCAATTTTAGTAAACACTTTATATTTTGTTTTTATCCTTATATAGTTTAAATATCTATTGCAATTGTAAACTTTTTACAAGTCGAATTATGTAGGTTCTAAGTCTGCGATAGGTAAAAGTTAGTTTTTTTTTCCGGGAATTTAAACTGCATTCTTTATTTTTATTTTTACATTTCTTTTTACTTAAAGCTTCTTCTTCTTCATCATATATATATATATATATATATATATATATATATATATATATATATATATATATATATATATACATATATATATACATATATATATATACATATATATATATATATACATATATATATATATATACATATATATATATACATATATATATACATACATATATATACATATACATATATATATATACATATATATATATACATATATATATATACATATATATATATATATATATATACATATATATATACATATATATATACATATATATATATATATATATATATATATATATATATATATCTTATAATATAAAGCTGAACGTCTGAGTGTGTCTGGTCACGAATAGGCTCACATATAATAATAGAAGATGCGTCGAGACACAGGAATAGATATGTTTGATCTGGCATAATGATGATTCATTAAAATTGTGGGGTCTACGTACGCACCTGGTCCACAAAGTATGGAAATAAAAAATTACAAAATGAAAACAAAAAACGTATACAAGTGTTTTTCATATAGATGTACATAAGAATACTTTGATAAGTAATGTTTTAACTTAAATAGGGATGGTATAATAAAATTGCGGGGTCTGCGTTCGCGCCTGGCCTCCATAGAATGGAAATAGGCACAGACTTTAATAAAGACTTTTCATATCTATCTGTGTAAGTATACTTTGATAATTATGTTTCAGTTTGAAGAAATATGGTATAATAAAATTATGGGGTGTTCGTTCGCACCTGACCTCCATAGAATGGAAATATGTCACAAAGTTTAACAAGGTTTTTCTTTTCAATATTGATCCACAGAATATTGTGATAAGTGTTTCAGTGTGAACAGGTATGGTATAATAAATTATGCGGTTTATCTATTTTATTTTTACTTTCATCATATTTTGCTTTGGTTTTGATACCCCCAAATTCGAAGCTATCTCATTACAACCCTTCCTTTTCATAACCTATCATACTTTAATAAATCAGAGTCCATTTTCTGTAGGCTGTTTTTGAACCCAGTCAACGACGGGTACTTTTGCTTGTATATATATATATATATATATATATATATATATATATATATATATATATATATATATATATATATATATATATATGATAAAACACTAATGTCTGAAGGCAATTAAATATAATTATAGAATTAATTCTGTCAATCCCTTTAAGAAGTCGATTCTTATTGTTGAGCACTTTAAAGTTGAAATGAAAGTTGTTCGCTTAAGTTTGCATGCGTAAATCATACTGTCATAATCATTAGGTCACTATGGACGGACGTCTCGACATTTAATAATAAATGTTTAAATTTCAACTGACTGATTCGCGGTTAATGTTAGCCGTGAGGTTTGTTCCTAATGGAGGCAGAGATGGATTCGTGGCTGGGTTCGAATATCCCGACCGGCTGTCGTCGTTACTAGTTTCTGTAGGTAATTAGTATATATATATATATATATATATATATATATATATATATATATATATATATATATATATGAATGTGTATGAATTTAGGCAAGAAATGATACACGTGGATATAAGAAAAATGCCCCAATAAATTAGAAATTATAATTAAATAATATTTAAAAAAAAAACAATTTTACACTTACGGGTTTTAGAAATAATTGGTGAAATCGTTTTTTTTTTTTTTTTTTCAAATTTTATCTGGTATTAGGCTGTGTTTCAGAAAGAGTAGTTTATTAGACATCAGTTTATTGAAAACATAATCACAATAACACATAAGGAAATAATCAAACAGAGATTTTTAAATTAAATTAATAGTCTAAAACTAAAAATTCGCTTGGGTTAATTTTTTAATTTAAAATTGTTTTTCGTCTTTCAAATTCGCTACAAATGTTACTTTTAAAATGTCAATAAGTAAAACCATTTTACTTGTAAAAATGTACATAATGTAATTTCAAAATGATATTAAATGCACTCTGTTTGTTTTGTAATTCTAAAAAAAACTTACATCTATATATTAAAAACAATACTAAATACTAAATTTTAGATGATAATAAATAATACTAAATTAGGTATTTGTACCTTATTTAAACAGAACTGTTTCTTTTACCCTAAACTTTTACCTAACCTTAAACTAAGTATTTCTTTTATTTCGGCAAGTGCCGGTTTGGTTCGATTTTAAGTTTTGAGCAAGCACCGTGAATTCAATTCATATATATTTTTTAATTCACAGCTATTTCATTCAAAAAGATCTACTCCTTATGATTTGTATTGTGCAATAATTATTATTTAAATATTATCACGGCTTAATTATGTTTAATGTAAAAAATATTCCATTCCTTTAAAGCTTCGTGTTTCTGAACCAATTCCTTCCTTAAAATTTATTAAAAACAATTTTATATTAAAAAAGTAATTTACTAAATTAAATTCACTACAAATATTTTTCATCTAACAAAAATGGATTTAATTTTATTGTGTATTGCTCCTAATTAAAAGAAATTCATCGTAAGAAATACATTTGATTTTGATTTAGTTTTGTATTTATGATTAAGTTTACTCTATAAATAAAACATAAATAAATAAGAAGCTTACCTGGCGTTGTCCGATCGTAAAATACGCTTAAATATATTTTAATTCATGCAGATTCGTATTTATCATTATAGAGCAAATTCTCTATTGATTATTATATCGTGCTCAATATTATAGCAAAATAAAATCTAAGAGCCTTCATGTAGAATCCAAACCAAAACATTTAGCTCCCTACCGGTATTCGCTATCTCAAGAAAGAAAGGAATCATTACATTAAAAAAATCAACGGCAGTAAAGGATAAATATATATTTGCCCAGACATCTAAGTAACATGTTTAGTTAGTTTCTATATTATCAATCATCACTGCTAACGCTAAAAGCCACTCGAGGACCAACGTTATTGGATGATGTGACAGTATATGGAACGATTTTAAACATTGGGTGAATTGGGCAAAACTTGATTACGTCAGAGGACAACTGAAAAGCTATTTCTTTATATCGCGCTTCAAAATAACCTGATTGTTATAGTTTCTGCATTTGTTTTATAAAATAATTTTAGTTAATTTTATCACGAATTATAAATGGCAATGCTATCGACATATGGAAGGAAATTTGGCAATAAAATTAGAGCCGGATATTACAGAATAATAATTTATTATAAACTTATACAACTTGCAAATATGCAATATATTAGAATATCTGGAGATTGCTTAATATACAGTATGTTAAAATATTCTTGCATCATTAAAAGGAAATTAGCTTAACCGGTGATGATGTTTATTTTCATATTTATATAGAGAAAAAATATCTGTTCAAGTATGGGTATTATTAATTGTGCGAACCGAACATTTGGACCAATTTTATTTTTCTTTATAAAGATTTAAATCAAGATAAACTTATATTACTAAACATTATGTCTAGTAACTATATTATAATTCTGGCTAATACATTATATGGTTTTGATTGTCGAAATTATCTGCAAATTAAAGCTAAAAATTATAGATTGTTCAGAAAAAAAATTTATTCAGATAATTTTGCTTAATTGGTGTCTGTTGGTCAATTTAATTCAAATTTTATGAGTTTGATTATTTTCTATTAAGAAAATTGTGCCTACATTATGTCCCTGAAAACCCTTTAAAAATATTCCAAAACATCTGAAATGTGATGAATATTTATTAATATGTAATACAAAACAATTTTATCGTGAGATAATTATGTAATAATAGGATAATAATCGCATAATAACTACGTACTAATTGTATAATATTTTTGTTACAATTATGTAATAATAGGATAAAAATCGCAAAATAACTACGCAGTAAGTGAGTAATAATCGTGTAATAATTGTGTAGTAATTACATAATAACTACGTACTCATTACACAATACTGGTATAACAATTATGTAATAATTTTTTTTATTCCCTGTTCACCCCAAACAGGGCAAGTGCCACTTTGAAGTAGGGGACTACTATCGGGGGCAATTTGCGGAGGCATTATGAAGGGAGATGAGCAGAAAGATGTTTGTTCACATTACACTTGAACTTCTGCATATCAGTACAGTTAGGAAATAAGTATCTCGGAAGGGAGTTCCAAAGACTTGCAGTTCTGGGGAAGAAACTATTATAGTAAAAGGCTTTCTTACACCTAGGTATCTCTACTGTAAAGGGGTGGGAGTTAGCTGCTTGTCGGGTCTATCGGGGGTAGTCACGTCGCGGAAGTACAAGTGCTTAAATCCGTAATGATTATGTAATAATCGTGTAATACTTGTGTAATCATCGCATAACAACTACGTACAAGTTGTGTACTAAGTGTGTAATAATCGTATAATAATCGCATAATAACTACGTAGTGATTGTTTAATAATTGTGTAATGATTCTGTAATAATCACAAAACTACGTAATGATTGTTTAATAAATGTGTACTAATGTAATGTGTACTAATTGTGTACTAATAACTACGAACTAATTGTGTGTGATAAGTGTGTCAATCGCATAATAACTACGAATTAATTGCGTGAATGTTGTGCAATAATAGTGCAATAATCGCATATTAACTACGCACTAGTTGTTTAATGATCGTATAATAATTTTTCAATAATCACATAATAACTACGTATTTATTGTATAATAATTGCGTACTAATTGTGTAATAATCACATAATAACTACGTACTAATTGTGTAATAATCACATAATAAGTACGTACTAATTGTGTAATAGTTGTGTTTGTTTACTACTCTTGTAATAATGTAATTGTGTAAGATTGGTGTAAAACTTTTATAGTGATTGTATTATGATTATGTAATAATGATGTAATAATTCTTAATATTAAATAAACATCGCAGGTATTTGTGTGTCCATGTCCCATTTGTCAGCTACGGCTGAGAATCGATTAAACTAAATACAACATACATTTTGATCTCTTATGCCTATCTGACTAGGTCACAAATTCATAATTATAAGTAAATAACAAAATATAAACATACATAACTTATTAATACTTGCTTTTGACCACATATTTTTTTCTGATAGTTAGTATGTAACAAACGTATTAATTTTTCTTGACTGCTGAATTGGTTTCAAAAATGAAATATTAAAAAATCGTAAATGAAAAAAATGCAATTTTTTAAATCATTTTTCAAATTTCTTTTTAAAACGTAAAGAAAATATAATTAACAAACTTGCATGTTTTTAAAGAATGTTTACATTAATATTTTAAACAGTGTTTGAAACGTCTCCTGTCTATATAAAAAATGTAATAGATGTAAAGGTGTTTTTTTCTCTAATGAGAAAAATATTGTTTTCGAAAGATCCGGATGTAAGGGACTATTACCCTAGTTTTAAATATTATATAGATGACGTAAAATATTAGAAGATATCTTTCGTTTTGCTCTTGTGAAAATTTAAGTTAATTTTTAACAAATATGGAAGAAAGATCTCGTGAATCTTAATGAATTTTCACTAACAGCAATTATATTAACACTTAACAATGATAGCAACTATATTATACTCTATTATACGAGCAGACCGCCTGGCGTTGCCTGATCGTAAAATATGCTTAAATATAATAATTTGATTCATGCCGATTTAGTACTTATTATTAAAAGAGTCAATTCTCTATTGATTATTATATTGTGATCAATACATAGTAGGATTTCACAAGTTTAAAAATACATTACTTGGTTGGCTTCAGGTAGAATAGAAACCAAAACATTTAGCTCTTGAGTGGTATTCGCTACCGCATAAACTAACGACAGATGTATATCAAAACTTAATAAAATTAACGTAGCTAAACATAAATGTATATCTGTGCATGCGTGCAAGATACAAATTAAGTCGACTTATGCTTTCCAAGTTCTAATTTTCCAATGTTGACCTCTTAGCAGCTATTTCATCCGGTTAAAAAACAACGAATTTATTCGGCAGCTCTGATTAATCCCCTAAATATAAAAGTTCAAGTCTAGTAGAAAGCGTTCCTTAGACAAACAAACAAGGTCACTTTAATATATATATATATATATATATATATATATATATATATATATATATATTAAATTGTAATTCAATGAATTTCAAAAAACTCTCATTAAAACGAATTTCATATCAAATAATTTTTATTATTCTAAGCAAGACAAAGAATGCTTTAGAAAATTAATCTCCTTAACCTATAGGGCTTCGATGTCTACCATCTCATCAGAGGAGAGAAAATATTAGCAAATACTTATATATTCTGAAGTATATATATATATATATATATATATATATATATATATATATATATATATATATATATATAATCATTCACTGACACGTGTTTCGTGGCTGAATCTAGATTCAGCCACTCTGATGAGTCATAGACGACGAAACACGTGTCAGTGAATAATTATATTTTAAAACAATATACATGCCACTCCCCATATGGGGGTACCAAAGTAGTTAAAGAGAAAATTGTTATATATATATATTTATATATATTCTGAGGGAGGGACTGTCTTGCATTTTTTTACCGACCGTTAAAAATCATACAGTTCTAATACTTGCGCAAAACAACATGCAAGCGATATAATTAGTTTTAAATTTTGGCGCAAAAATTTTCCGTAAAATAGTGAATTCGCTAAATAATATAAAATTTTGTGATTTGGAAACCCTCGTCTGAACGTAGGTGCTCTGGCCATACCTTTGCCCGCACGTTCGAACACCGGCAGAAATGATACCTAAACAAACCCTAAACACATTAGTTTGCTTATGGGACAGCAACTACTAGCAACAGGTGTAACTCATTAACTACCCTATTTGATTGTATAGTCTCTCATGATAATAATGACCAAACTTTAAAAAAAAATGTAAAAAAAAAAATTTTTCTTTAAATACATAAGACACGAAAACGAAGTGTACTCAGAAAAATTACTTAATAGGGATGGTTAGAGTAATAAGGTGATAATTCTACGTGGAATTCATATATGGAAATGATCCACTGTTTTAAAATCTAAAATGTTTAAGACAAATTTAAAATAATTTTTTTCTTTCGACAAAATCACGAATTCTACTCAATTTATTATTCTAAATGAATTCTGTTGTTATGACTTTTATAAAAACAAAATAAATAAATCAACTTATTTTTACATTTGCTTTTAACGGTTTTAGTTCATAGAAAAACATGAAGTGTGTAACCAGTTTACGTTAGATTTGTATGTGAAACTGATACTCTCCCCCCTCTTAAATCTAAAATAATATGAAAGGAAAAGGGTATTCTTTAAGGACATGTTCGGTTATTGTACACAACAAAGAAAAAAAATATTGTTAAAAAAGTGGGTGGTCATATTATGTTAAATTTATATAGGAAAATAATCCCCGATTTAAAATCTAAAATATATGGATATATAATTATAAGCCGGGGATCCGTAAGGAAATACCAGAAAAAAAAATCCTTAAAAATATGAAAAGCTGGGGGCGATATATAACAAATAAGCCCATGAATTTACTTAAGTAATGAATCTTCATATCAAATGAGCTATTTCTGTCTCCAACGTAATACATCTAGGATAGTACTCTAATCTACATAAATAAAACAGTAGACATATGTGTCTATGTAGGTGTGTCAGAAACTTTGTGAAAAATATTGAATAATTCGACCCCCTGTTTTTCCAAGCTGATAACTACTCGAAAAATGTAATTCGAACCCTAATATTTTTCAATTAAAGGAGCAAGGACCAATTTTTCATTTAACAAAAAAACGTGATTTAAAAAAAAGGTATTAAACTTCGGACTTTACATGTAAATTTCTAAAAACACTACTTTTTATTTTAAATTTGAATATATTATTTATTGATCTTTTATCTTCAATTTGTGATATATAAAACTTTGGCACATAAATTAATTATTTACTTTTTAATAGACATTTCAAAATTGGGGGGGGTGCGTGAATTAATTCGACCCCCTTTCTTTCTAAGCTTATAACTACTCGAAAAATGTAATTCAAGCCCTAATTTTTTATTCAATTAAAGGAGCAAGGATCGAGGTTTCATTAAAAAAAAAAAAGAAACAAACAACAGTGTTAAAAAAAAGGTTTTAAACTTCGGACTTTACAGGTAAATTTCTAAAAAACACTACTTTTTTATTTTTAAATTTGAATATATTATTTATTGATCTTTTATCTTCAATTTGTGATATATAAAACTTTGGTGGGTAAATTAATTATTTACTTTTTAATAGACATTTCAAAATTGGGGGGCGTGAATTAATTCGACCCCCTTTCTTTCTAAGCTTATAACTACTCGAAAAATCTAATTCAAGCCCTACATTTTTTATTCAATTAAAGGAGCAAGGAGCAAGGTATCATTAAAAAAAAAAACAAATAACGTGGTTTAACAAAATATTTTATACTTCGGACTTTACAGGTAAATTTCTAAAAAACACTACTTTTTTGTTTTAAATTTGAATATATTATTTATTGATCTTTTATCTTCAATTTGTGATATATAAAACTTTGGTGGGTAAATTAATTATTTACTTCTTAATAGACATTTCAAAATGTTGGGGCCGTGAATTAAAAAACAACGTTTGTCTAAAATATTATATTCAGTTTATGGGAAAGAGCATAAAATTTCACATTGACCCTGAAAATATCGTAAAACTAGAATCAATAGAAAAATTTTGATAGATTTTTAAAGTTTAAAAATTGAAAAATACTGAACTCTTAAAATTCAATTAATTTTATTACTGATTTTAAAAAATAAAAAAATAATATTTCTATTACATTTTATTCAACTTTAATAGTTTATTCTGGAATTATAATCCATAGAGAAAATAAACAAACCACTTTTAAAAGAGAAATTACGAGTTTTTTAAATATTTTATTCGCAGTTTCGTTTTAGGGGTGTCAAAAATTCCTACAAAAATTCTGATACACCTGCTTGTCTTTGTGTAAATCTTTAACCGAAACCCTCTTAAATTACTGGTCACATTACACTAAAAGTGACAGAACCCAGTAATCTTACACCAGAGATGTTTTATAACTAGTAAAATCTTTGTTTGGATGAATCAATAACGCGTACGGACATCGGCAAGTGCCGACATATTTGTACTTCTTTCTGCGCATGCCCAAATTCAATTCATTTCTTCAAGACGTTTAATAGTAAATTATTTTCGTCAATATCTCGATAGCTATATCGATAGGAGACCCGGCTGGAGCGCTAAATCTTTTGGTTTCCAATCTAACAGATTGCAAGGAAAAAATTGAATCGCTTCTATATATTAGATGCGATATAACATTTAATATAGAATTGGCTCTGTAATAATAAATACGAAATCTGTATGAATTAAAATATATTAAAGCGTGTTTTACCACCCGGCAAGGCCGAGAGCGCCTGCCGATGACAAATAAAAATGTAAAAAAAAAACAAAAAACAAAAAAAAAAACTGTGTTTGTAACCAAAGACTAATATTATTTGGATAAATATTTAATGTCAAAGCAAAACACAATTAAAAAATAATGAGATTCTATTTGTTATTTATTACGAGTTTATAATCTGAAAATATTCGAAGAAAGAAAACAGCTAAAGTACAGTAAATTACCAGTCTCGCATATAAATATAACGTAAAAGAACCGTCTATTTTAAGACCACTTTAGCATTGTAAGCTGTTTACTCAAATTTCTCTTGTTATGGTAGATAATTCCCGTGCGATCTTTTTGGGAGGATGGGTCTAAATTTTTAAGCGATTACCTGCGGTTTTACAATCACGTCTCTCGCAGTTTGAGTTTGTGAAAAAAATTATTTCTAAACGATAAAGTAGAATCATCCGGAAATAGGGGGTTAGGGTTAGAGTTAGGGTTAGGGTAAGGGTTAGGTTAGGGTTAGGGGGTCATTTTAGGTTTAATTTATATATAAAACTGTTTTTCCACTCTAAATTTTAAAATAATTTGTTTTCATTTTTTTTCATCAAGTTTTGGGTGTGTGTGTTCGTATTTTAACGCCCCCCCCCCAAAAAAAAATGTAGACTTTTTTTGGGGGGGGGGTTATGATTGAGCAAATAGTGTTAATCTAAAAAAATACCAAATTTTTATTAGAATAATTTTATTTATTTGCAAAACAAGAAATTTTCGTACATCAATCAACTCCTCTTTTATGATTTTAAGCACAGAAACTAATTAAAAATTTAATAATGAGAGTAAAATACTATTTTTTTAAAATCTATTTTCGAAAACTAAAGATAAAAGGAAGCATAAGCACATGTAAAATTAAGTATCACGCATTAAAAATATAATTAAAGAAAATATTGAGAAAATATATTTAAAAAAATTACAAAAAAAATATATATATAATCTTCGGAGAATAAGGTACAACATTAAAAAAAAATCACGACTATTGGCCTTTTGGTTAGGAAAAATATGCAATGTCTGTTTTGAAGGTACACGTTGATTATTTTGTTCACGGAAAGTGAAGCAGCCCTTCGAGAATGATGTAATTTTTTTGGTTGCAATGTACCTCCCTAATTAGTGATTAGGGATATTGAAAAAAAAAAAAAATCGAACTCCAAAACAAAATGTGAAAATCGAATCTGATTTAAGTAATGTTTAATTTAATGATCAATTTAATACTTTAATATCAGGTAAAACATTTTTCTTACTAACCTTTCTTACAAACATGAATTATTTAATTAATAAAAAAATTAAATATTATATATATATATATATATATATATATATATATATATATATATATATATATATATATATCAGGCCGCACGGCATTGACCGATCGTAAAATACGCTTAAATATGATAATATATATTATATCAGATTTCGTACTTATTATTATAATATATTGGATTCAATATATAATAATGATTTAAAAAGTAAAAAAAAAAAAAAAAATGAATCGTGCGCCACCACCGAAAATCGAAAACAAAAAGTTTACCTTACGATTTACTTTTTCCTTTGACGTTAATGCCTGAGCTATGAAGACATGTTTGCTGCAAGGCTAAAAATTCAAACAGGAACCAATAGCTATTATGTTACGCATGCATATTCGTAATGCTGTCGTTCGACCTTCATCAGGCAAATTCTATTTTTTTTAATTTTGACATGTTGCACCGAATTATCTCAGCTAAAACCCAAATATGAAGTTCGCATGGGTTCGATTACTCTATATATAAGTTTTATGTCTGTAACAAAAAAACTGACAGAGGAGTTTTATAGGCAAAATTGTTAAAACAAATACGGGTTTGTATTACTGTACACATAGATTCGAAAAAGTTGTCAAAAAACAAATATAGAACAAATAAATGTTATCAAAGGCAAGATAAGTTACTTTTCTACTTAACTGGATATATTTTTTGTGTTTTTATTCAGTGTAACATGTTTATTCAGCTCGAAAAACATGCAGTGTTTACCGATGTATTGGAAAATACAAAATGGCAGCCGACTCTCTCTCGGAGAGGGTATGTTTGGGAAAAGGTATTATAAATAATAAACTAGACAAAATACTGTTAGAAAACAACCGAATACATGTCAACTTATGTCACGGTAACATATATTGAGCGAATTTCTAACAGTATTTTGTCTAGTTTATTATTTATAATACCTTTCCCCAAACGTACCCTCTCCGAGAGAGAGTCGGTTGCCATTTTGAATTTTCCAATACATCGGTAAACACTGCATGTTTTTCGAGCTGAATAAACATGTTACACTGAATAAAAACACAAAAAAATATCCAGTTAGGTAGAAAAGTAACTTATTTTGCCTTTGATAACATTTATTTGTTCTATATTTGTTTTTTGACAACTTTTTCGAATCTATGTGTACAGTAATACAAACCCACAAATACATATATATATATATATATATATATATATATATATATATATATATATATATATATATATATAGTGGAAATGGTAATTAATAAAAACTGAAGAAAGTGCTCAATACTCAATAATGTAACTTAACAGAAAGATACGGTAATAAAAAGTAAAACATATATATATATATATATATATATATATATATATATATATACGCATACATAAATATATATGGAAAGATGTTTGTGTTTACTATAACCATTATATTCGAATATTACGCAAGTATAAATCATGTAGAATATCTGCATGAATATAATTATAGTAATAGTTACCTAACGATGATCATTCTATAAGAAAACCGAAAAAAAAACTAATAGGGAATTAATTAAAATAATGTTTTAAAAAATATGCAAATAAGCTAGATATTTTGCAGATGAATACAATTTCGCAACCCATATATAACAAAATTGTATTTAAAAAAAAATAAATAGAAAAAGGGATTTTAAATTTATAGGAGTATGGATATATATATATATATATATATATATATATATATATATATATATATATACATATATATACATACATATATACATACATACATATATATATATATATATATATATATAGTAGAAATGGTAATTAATAAAAACTGAAGAAAGTGCTCAATACTGTTGTAGAGCAAATATGCGTTTTATTTTTTATTACCGTATCTTTCTGTTAAGTTACATTATTGTTAAGCTAATCGGCCGTTTTTGTTTTTTTTTGCCGCCTGTAGCTTCCTCAGAAGTTTACAGGGTTTCTGTAAAAGTCTGAGGAAGCTACGGACGGCCAAATAAAACGGCCGGCCGGGTAGCGTTTTTTTTTGGCCGTCTGTAGCTTCCTCAGACTTTTACAGAAACCCTGTAAAATTCTGAGGAAGCTACAGACGGCAAAAAAATACCAAAAAAAAACCGCCGAGTAGCTGAAACAATAATGTAACCTGACAGAAAGATACGGTAATAAAAAATAAAAATAAAACGTATATATATATATATATATATATATATATATATATATATATATATATATATATGTATGTATATATATATGTAATTTTTGTATATTCTCAATTTCATGTATCTCCTGCAATTTTAAAATGTGGCGACTAAAATATCTCATGCGCGAAAAGGGGATTATTGATCTCCATAACATTGGAAAATGTCGCATTAAATGTATTTAATTGGAATTCATTATTATGATGAATATTATTTATTAATTTTATTAATTGCAGAATATTATTCTCTCATGATAATAGTGGATTCCGATCTCCATATATTTTTGCGGGTTTCCTATTAACAAACATAACGTTTTGTTTCGATATAAAAGTCGACTTTTAACTGAAAACCGAAAAAAAAAACAGTAAAATACGTTATTGGCATTACAAACATTATTACCCTGTTTATGCCTTCTTAATTATTTTTATTGTCTTTGTTATGACGATCTAACGTTATCATTTATCGATATTATTACATTTCTCATCATGGTGCCAATAACAAAAGCATAATTAAAAGCACTAAACTGAAGATGATAATAATATTATTCATCAGCATCATCTTTATTCCAAATCATCACCATCTCTCTTATTAATATTAAATATAACGGAAAAAGATGTGTTTTGTGAAATCTCAATCGTAATCGTCAACATCATCATGAGCTTTAAAACACACATCTTTTCCCGTTAAATTTAATATTTAAATAAAACGTATAAAAATAAATTAATTTCTTGGCTTTTTTATATGTTAAGTTGATTAATAAATTACGCCTATCAAATACGTCGCTTAATATATTTTTAATTTTGCTTATTGCGGACTATTATTCTCATATTTTTTTGTTAGTTGTTGTTTTACGACGTTTCGGCTGACTATTCCTCTGGCCTTCGTCAGCGTTACCTCCTGACGGAGGTCAAAGGAGCCGTAACGCGTAAAACAACAACTATAAAATATATATTTACAGATAATAGTCTGCAATAAACAACTATATGATATATATAAAGATAATAGTCTAAAATATATATAAAGATAATAGTCTAAAATATATATAAAGATAATAGTCTAAAATATATATAAATATAATAGTCTAAAATATATATAAAGATAATAGTCTAAAATATATATAAAGATAATAGTCTAAAATATATATAAAGATAATAGTCTAAAATATATATAAATATAATAGTCTAAAATATATATAAAGATAATAGTCTAAAATATATATAAATATAATAGTCTAAAATATATATAAAGATAATAGTCTAAAATATATATAAATATAATAGTCTAAAATATATATAAAGATAATAGTCTAAAATATATATAAATATAATAGTCTAAAATATATATAAAGATAATAGTCTAAAATATATATAAATATAATAGTCTAAAATATATATAAAGATAATAGTCTAAAATATATATAAATATAATAGTCTAAAATATATATAAAGATAATAGTCTAAAATATATATAAATATAATAGTCTAAAATATATATAAAGATAATAGTCTAAAATATATATAAAGATAATAGTCTAAAATATATATAAAGATAATAGTCTAAAATATATATAAAGATAATAGTCTAAAATATATATAAATATAATAGTCTAAAATATATATAAATATAATAGTCTAAAATATATATAAAGATAATAGTCTAAAATATATATAAAGATAATAGTCTAAAATATATATAAAGATAATAGTCTAAAATATATATAAAGATAATAGTCTAAAATATATATAAATATAATAGTCTAAAATATATATAAAGATAATAGTCTAAAATATATATAAATATAATAGTCTAAAATATATATAAAGATAATAGTCTAAAATATATATAAAGATAATAGTCTAAAATATATATAAAGATAATAGTTTGCAATAAATGCAATTAATAAATAATACTCATCTTAATAATGGAATCCAATTAAATAATACTACATAGTTGTGATTTAATAGAAATGAATATTAAATAAAAAATATTTGCTTCGTCTTCGTTATTATAGCGACATTGGAAAAATTGAAATATTTAATTTTAAGTAATTTTTGTTTATTGTCTTCGAAAACTGTTTAACATTACTTTAAAAATATCCCTTTTATAATATCTTATAGGTAAATATGTGTCGTAATATAGAAAAACATAAAAGTTAAGGAATATTTTTTCTAAAATTAACATTTGGTATAAAACCCATCTCTATGCGATATTATCAAGAAAATTAAAGGTTTTATAATATTTTTCTAAAATATTGTTCCCATTTACTTGTCTTCCGTTGAGGACAGAATTAGACACAAGATCGATTTTAAATTTGGGAAAAATTCAGCTCCCGAAAAAGGGGCACTCTGGATAGGAACAAAAATATAAATTGTCTCAGTCATAAAGGATTTCTCTTCCGCTGACCAAGGACAGAAAAGGGGAAGTGTAGCATCAGAACAGATACTACACTGTAATCTTGGACAATTTTTTCCATAAAAGATTACTTGCAATATCTTCCAGCAAAATTATGAGTGGTATTATTTTGTAAGATAATCGTTTTATGAATTTTTATTAAAGTTACTGCTGCGTAATATTTTCTCAGCTATATAAAAATCTAACGTCTTTTATATTTTTGTTTAGTAGTGATTTCTATTAAAATGACCGCTATGTGATATCTTCCGGTAAAATAAGTTTTTGGATTATTTATAATTAGTAGGGGTTTGTAATAGTTTGCTAAAACTTGTTTTTTTAAATATTTTTTCTACAATGATTTTTTGTAATATTTTTATCTGAAATGTTTTGTAATATTTTTATCTGAAATGTTTTGTAATATTTTTCTAGAAATATGATTTATGTCATATTCTTCAGCAAAATTTAGATTTCGCAATATTTTCTTCGGTACTTGTACAGTTTAGTCAGGGCATTAAAAAAATGAAAATATCGAAAAAAGTTTAAATTGTATGTATCCGTTATGGAACGGAGTTTTCTGAAACAAAATTTCACTTAATTTCATCAAGTAGTTTTTTTTTTACAGCGGAAAAACACATTTTTATGAGAGCGCGTTGAAGGCAGCCATCTTGGATTTAAAAAAAATGTTTGAATTTTAGAAATGCCAAAGGGAGATAACTCCAGTTAAAGCGCTGAAACCCCTCCCCATCTTTGATACTAGCTTTTCTTCCTAAAAATCGAACATTTTGCTCGGTATCATAACAAATTGCTTTTTACTGTAAAAAAAAAAACTTGATGAAATTAAGTGACATTTTTTTCGGAGAACTTCGTTCCATAACGGATACATACAATTGAAACTTTTTTCGATATTTTCATTTTTGAATGTCTTGACTAAACTGTCCAAGTACCTTTTCCTCCCTAAAATAATTGGTTATTCCTCTTTATTGTAGCGAAATCGGAAAATTGAAATATTGAATTGCAAGTGAAATAAATGTTATCTACTGTATTATTATGACACAGTAATGAAAATATCCAAAGATTACGAAAAGCAAGCTAGAAAATTAATTATTAATGAAAACAGTTTTCGAAGACAATTAGCGAAAATTACGTATTGCTTAATTAGTCAAAGACTTTTAGTTTTCAGAAAATATTAACCTCCCTTGAGAACCAGCCGTTTTTTTTTTTTTTTTTTTTTTTTTTTTTTTTTTTTTTGCAAAACTCAATTTTCACTAATTGATTTCACTTAAAATTAAATATTTCAGTTTTTCCAATGTCGCTATAATAACGAAGACAAAGCAAATATTTTTTTATTTAATATCTATTTTTTATAAAATCAAAACTGCATGGTATTTTGGAGTAAAACTAATTTTTCAAATATTTCTTATAGTACAAACACTGTGACATTTTCCAGCCAAATTAATGTTTTAATATTTTTCAATCAAAATGACAGCGATCTGATATGTTCGGGAACAATTGAAATAATTTCCTTGTCCTTCTTTTTATAATAATTTCAATCACTATTTTTCTATAATGATTTACGGCAAGTATTTTTGTATTGAAAAGATTATAATTGTGTGATTTCTTCCATCAAAAAACAAAAAACAAAAAATAAACATGATGATTTGTTTTAATAATTGCTGTAAATATTTTTAATGTATTTTCCGGATAATAATATCCCGAAATTATTTTTTTTTTATACTTTTATACTAAAATTATTGTTTCGGAATATTTTTCCCAGAAAATTATTTTAGTGTTATATTTATTTGGAAAAATATTATTTTATTTTGATTTCTTGAAAAATAATCATTGCGTATTATTTCTCCAATCATTTCGTCAGTAATAAAAGTTTCGTATAAAGTTTATAAAAATATTTTTGTGGAATATTTTCTATCAAAAGTTCATTGAATAATATTTGGGACACACACAAACACACACACACACACACAAACACACACACACACACCCACACACACATATATATATATATATATATATATATATATATATATATATATATATATGTAATAATTTTCTACAAAACGTGAGTTATTCTTTTCAATAATAACAATACAACAAATGGTAATTATTAAATATTTTCTAAATCTCACTTTCCAATATTCTTAGCGCAAAATGAGTTTTGTTTAATACTTTGTTTAAAGATTAATTCACTGGTAATTATTTAATATCGACTGTTGTTGAAAATTTCCTAAGCGAAATGAAAAATTGTTATAAAATATTCATTGCATATTTTTTTTTTTTATCTAGCAAGTTTTTTTTTTTCAATTTTTTAAAATCAGTCTTCGGTTTCAATTTCGCAAATTCACGTTTCTACTTTTAATTAATGACAAGGTATAACTTGAATAACAGTTTGCCCTATGCACTCACGGTGTTAACAAAAATTCCAGAGCCCATTTTATGTGTCCGTTTTAGTGTCCGGTCAAAACATAGAAATACGTGGGAGAATTAAAACACAAACTAACATTCGAGATTTGATTAATTTTACTACATAAATACAACGTAAAATGATCACCCATTTATTGACCAAAAATGAGTATATGGTGCCCGATTTCGTATTTCCAAAAAAGCTGTCGTTATAAGAATACTTTTTTATATTGACACTCGTTCTTCGCATTAGTTCACACATTTATAAAGGCCGTATATTTCTTAAGTAGATACCCTTTTCTGAATTATTTTAATCCGGGGCTCCTGAAAATATACATAGCTTCATTAACCACAACACAAGCTAGCTCTAGTCTGAGTTTGGCGATTATAGAGAAAATGTAGTAGTTTTAAAAATATTTCAAAGTGACTGCTGATTCTGTCCTTTATTCGTGGTCAAAATCTATGTGACGCTTTATGTTATATTATTATTATAAAATAAACCTTTTCTCTCATTTTCTAGATTATCGATGTGTAATTGCTCGGAAAAAAACATCTAATTTTTTATCTTAGAAAGATAACAACGGGGCAAAATGGTAAAAATTTTCTCGAAAAATGTGTAAACTATTTCTAAAAACTATTCCTATGTAATATGTTGTACTAATTAATTTTGGTAAATATTCCATCTTAAAAAACCGTTGTGGAATATGTTTATTGCAAAATGAATTTTATATAAACTATTAATGAAATCTTTTCAAAAATTAATTGCTTCATAATTATGTTATAGAAATCATTGTTAGATCACAGTTTTTCTTTTTAAAATATTATCATTCGTAACTTCTTTTAAAAATCATTGGTTAGGATACTTTTGATGGATCTAGGTCGTTAGTGTCCAGGTTATTAGTGTCCTGGTTATTAGTGTACAAAACATTAGTGTCTTGGTTATTAGTGTCTCGGTCCTACGTGTCCCAGGTCATAATATCCAAGATCTTTAGTGTACGTTTCTATTTGTGCACCAATAACATAAATAAAGATACAAGGATTCATGAAAATTCGAAGATCCCTCCCGCTTTCGATTTATTTTTAATCATCGAAATAAGGTAAAATAAATTCCATCGAAATAAGGTAAAATAAATTCCATCGAAATAAGGTAAAATAAATTCCATCGAAATAAGGTAAAATAAATTCCATCGAAATAAGGTAAAATAAATTCCATCGAAATAAGGTAAAATAAATTCCATCGAAATAAGGTAAAATAAATTCCATCGAAATAAGGTAAAATAAATTCCATCGAAATAAGGTAAAATAAATTCTCAATTGATCGAAATAAGGTAAAATAAATTCTCAATTGATCGAAATAAGGTAAAATAAATTCCATCGAAATAAGGTAAAATAAATTCTCAATTGATCGAAATAAGGTAAAATAAATTCTCAATTGATCGAAATAAGGTAAAATAAATTCCATCGAAATAAGGTAAAATAATTTCTCAATTGATCGAAATAAGGTAAAATAAATTCCATCGAAATAAGGTAAAATAAATTCCATCGAAATAAGGTAAGATAAATTCTCAATTGATCGAAATAAGGTAAAATAAATTCTCAATTGATCGAAATAAGGTAAAATAAATTCCATCGAAATAAGGTAAAATAAATTCTCAATTGATCGAAATAAGGTAAAATAATTTCTCAATTCATCGAAATAAGGTAAAATAATTTCTCAATTCATCGAAATAAGGTAAAATAATTTCTCAATTGATCGAAATAAGGTAAAATAATTTCTTAATTCATCGAAATAAGGTAAAATAATTTCTTAATTCATCGAAATAAAGTAAAATAATTTCTTAATTCATCGAAATAAGGTAAAATAATTTCTTAATTCATCGAAATAAGTTAAAATAATTTCTCAATTCATCGAAATAAGGTAAAATAATTTCTCAATTGATCGAAATAAGGTAAAATAATTTCTTAATTCATCGAAATAAGGTAAAATAATTTCTTAACTGATCGAAATAAGTTAAAATAATTGCTTAATTCATCGAAATAAAATCAAATGAATTCTTAAATCATCGAAATTATTTCAAATAAACTCTTAAATCGTTAAATTATGGTCTAATAAAATTTTTTATCATTGAAACAAGATCGAATAAATTCTAAAATCATCGAAATAAGATCAAATAAATGCGTAAATCATCGAAATAGGATCTAATAAATTGAACTTGCATGGATTAAAAGTGAATCATGCAGTTTATTAAGGATTCATACTAAAATTGATTGGAATAAATACTAGTTCTGTACTGGGCGACATGTTTTACCATTCGAAAACAGTGATGGTGGACACATTTTCTTTCAAGCTGGGGTGTTGCTGTGATGCCCGAAGGTGAGGTCCAAACCTCAACAAAACAAACATTACGACACACAAATGAAAAGGTACACTAAATACCTAGAACGCTTATGACCAGAAAACGAATTACCGGTCACCACTTGTAATATATTGTTCGATAATTTATTTTTTTAATCACTGTCTTATATTCCATAAAAGAGATTATTGATCATCAAAAAAAAAAAAAAAAAAAAAAAAAAAAAAAAAAAAAAACTAGTCACTGTTTACCAAAATCCTAAAGCCATTCAAGGATGTGTTATAATGGGGTTGTCAGGTAAACGGCGAGACACCATCGTAAGGATTAATGACATGCATTGACACTGATTAGATTAGGTTATTTAAGAGGACGGCTCAACAAGAACTTGATTACATGTGATTTGGAAGTGACCATGTTGTAGTCGGCCGGGAAGCAAACCCGTTTTATTATGTTACACAGACAGGTCGTTGTTGGGAAGGAATTTTCTCATGAGAATTCCGATTTTTTAAGTACACGAAGCGAGGAAGGAAAATTATTGACAGTGATTGTAGCTAGACGATTTTTTTGTAATAAATATTTTATCGATGAGATTGAAGTTTAGTCGAACGCCTTCAATGAAATTAACACTAGAGAAGAGCAAATTTAGCAACATCTCTTTCGTGATAAAAAATTTGCTGCGAACAGAAGAGAACATTCAACATAAGATTTCGAAATTTCTAGCCTGTCAAGAATTGTAGTCTGTCAAGAAAGGAAAGGATGCTATGTACTATGTGTAAAATTTTACGCTGTGTACGTGTGTTTCTCGCCTTTACGTGATCCATACATTGTTACCATTTTATATTAACTATTATTATTTCTTTTTATTTAAATGCAATATGCAATAAAGTAAAATACCAAAATACTATTTTTTAATCGACATTAAATCCAGTAAAATAAATTATCGGATTATTCGCAAATAACTCAGCTTTGTAACCTTTCGTTAATTTTTTAATATAGAATTCCGTAGTGCCACTTTGAAACTGGAAGGAATTTGAAAGCATTTAAACTGATAAATAGAAAATCGTTTCCCGCGTTAATATCCTCGACAAATCTGCATTCGTAAAAATATTGAAAGTTTTGACAGTTTGAAAAATATATATCAAAATGATAAAGTTTAATAGCAATAAGTTTAGTTTAGTTGAAAATAAATCAATCTCAGGTTTTAGACAATCTGGTTAAAATAAAATCAAACTAAAAAAAAAAAATGGCATCATTTTCCTGTTTTTTTTTTTTTTAATTTTTTTGTTTTTTTTAGATGAATATGATGATAATTTGTATTGTTTGGATTATTCGTACTACTCTTGAGGGCTATTATCAAAACGTTTCGGTCAATGTAACCTCCGGCCTTCTTTAAATGTCTCTTGTCGAACTTGGGAATATTTCTGTTGAGCTTGAGAATCTGCACAGAATTTTCAACAAAAGCCTTGGATCCCGTGGATTAAAAAAGAATCCTTTTGAAATTTTAGGAGTTTGGGAGAAGGAGACCCGACTTCGACCAGATACATCTGAAAAAGGTCGGAGGCTGCATTAATCGATAACATGATCTTTAATTTTTTTAGCCATATATTTTATGATTAAAAAAAACTGATTTCACTTAAGTTATTTAATTTTTTTTTAAATTAACAAATATAAATAGAAAAGACAACCATCCACCTGCTTATGTAACAATGATTTTATTTCATCGACGTATAAGAAATTAGAATACGATAAACAACTCAATGCAAATATACCGATAAAATATACCTAAATATTTTATGAGATTATGCCAAGAATAACTTACATTAATTCTCCATTTTATTTCTCAGTTCAACGAGATTTGTAAATGTGATACGGGAATCCTACTTTTAACTTGATATGCCATAAAATTTATTGCTCTAAATGATAAATCCTTTTTTTCGTAATTGATTTGGTTTGTTAAATACTTCTTCTCAAGAAATTTAAAAATTAATATGTATTATTTTGTTTCACAGTGAAAGTGTTATCTGAGTTTTAAATACTATATAAACTGTCGGGATTAAATCAGGAATATACATATATGCCTTGCCTCTCCGAGCTAAGTATATAAAAAAAGAAAGTTTGTGCAGTCCTCAACCGGCATATATATATATATATATATATATATAAATATATATATATATATATATATATATATATATATATATATAAACGTGCGCATATGTGTATGTCTATATAAATAAATAAATATACATATTTATATATGAATATATATATATATACATGTATGCATATATATATTTATATATGTATGTATATTAAATATATAAATAAATATATAGATAGATTTTTATATGTATTTATGAACACATATCTGTACATGTACGTATCTGTATACATAAATAAATATATATTTATATATGAATAATGTATATGTATATATGAATATATATATGACTACATATATGCATATATGTACAATTATATATGTATATATTTATATATGTATATTTGCATTTGGATATATATATATACATATATGTATGTATGTACGTATATATATATATATTTATATACTAATATATGTATATTTATATATGAATATATACTTGTACATATATGTATATATATATACATGAGTGCACATATATATATATATATATATATATATATATATATATATATATACAACATCAAGTTAATTTGAAATAAATAAAAAGTAAAAGCCAAGTTCCGTTTCTTCTATTAATTAAAATATTTAGCAAAAACAATTATTGTTACAGCAGAACATCCACGTTTTTATACTTAACAGTGTGAAAGCTTATTTAAAGGTATTATTTCAGGAGAAAATATTATTTTATTATTGTTAATATTTTAACTAAGTCACACAGCTGGAGAAATTGTTCCTAGAATTTCCACAGCTGCCACTGATCTATAATCAAATATAATCCACACGTTTCCTACTTTCCACAATTCACATTTTACAAAACATATAGAAAGGCATAGTACTCTTCCTTCGTAAGATTTCGAGTAAGGTGGACTACTATAAAAATGATGAACATCCTCATTCTGGATTTACTCTCTCTCTCTCTCTCTCTCTGTATCTTTCACACACACACACACACACACACACACACACACACACACACACACACACACACACACACACATATATATATATATATATATATATATATATATATATATAATTTGAGGTTGCTATTTTCCAAAGGTAGGGTAACCAGTGAAATATAACGAGGTTCATACAAGAGTGATCAATACAGAAGTAGAGCAGGTTACATTTGTCTTTACATAAGCAGTAGTTTGTTGCTACACAGTCATGAACATATTTCGGTCTACTAGTATTTACTAACTAGAGATCTCATCAGGCAACGACCCTCGTTTTCGAAAACCGAATTCTAATTCTTGAATTTTAGAATTCCGTTTTCGAAAACAAGGGTTGTTGCCTGATGAGATCTCTAGTTAGTAAATACTAGTAGACCGAAACATGCTCATGACTGTGTAGCAACAAACTACTGCTTATGTAAAGACATATATATATATATATATATATATATATATATATATATAGTGATGGGACGATTCTAATATTTTTTCCGATTCCGATACAATTACCGATTTCGTCCTAAATTCCAGATTCCGATACAATTACCGATTCCGATTCTTTATAAATCTCTAAATATTTTACTATAAAATTGTTATTTTGTCTCGATTACTGTAAAAACACATCTTAAATGTTCATGTACTTTCTCAAACGTAATAACAAACTTGTTACGAGTGATCTAGAGATTTAAGTCTTACTGGAAGTTTAAATCAATAAATATTTATTGTTTTCTTATTACTACAAGCAGTGGAAGATGATTTATAAAAAACAAAACAAATAAAATAGATAATTAAAGGAATCGGTTTTGGCATCGGAAAATAGGCTCAAATTTTCCCGATTCCGATACCCCAAAAAGCTTCGATTTTTCCAATTCCCGATTAATCATCCCAACACTAATATATATATATATATATATATATATATATATATATATATATATATATATATATATATATAAGAACGCGGGTGATTACATAAACATGTATGCATATATGTAGCCATCAATGTTTGTATAAATAAGTTTCATATACCTACTCTGTTCACTCATTGAGCGCTCTTTGGTAGACACATGTTGTTTCATTGGATGTACTTCTAGGAAACTAAACTCTACTGGCTATATATATATATATATATATATATATATATATATATATATATATATATATCTGTGTGTGTGTGTGTGTGTGTGTGTACTCGTTGGTCTTCCGACATTGCCCGGTCGTAAAATACGCTTAAATATGAGATTAATACAGATTTCGTATTTATTATTATATTATATTGGGCCCAATATATAGCAATTATTTAAAAAATTAAAAAAAAAAAACAAATGACTCGTACGCCACCACCGAGAAACGAAACCAAAACGTTTAGCTTACAATTTACTTTTCCCTTGTAACGTTAATGCCTGAGCTATGAAGACATGTTTTCCGCAAGGCTAGAAAATAAAATATGTACCTATAGCTATTATGTTACGCATGCATATTCATTATGCCGTCGTTCGACCTTCACCTGGCAAATATATATATTTTTTTAATTTTCACGCTTTTGCACCGATTTGCCCTGGCTGAAATCCACATAGATTGTGTGGCATAGGTTCGAATAACCTATATATTAAGTTAACTATTGTGATAATGGAGGACGAAGATATCCAACATTTTTATAGTAGTCCATCCTACTCGGAGTCTTATACGGAAGCATATTATGCGGTTTTATAAGCTTTGAAAATGTAGACCAAAAATTGAGAGAGCTGTTGGTAGGCAAATTTTTTTTTTTAATTTTTTAAAACAAATATTTATACGCATACATAAATCTATATACGCATACATAAATATAGATACGCATACATAAATATAGATACGCATACATAAATATAGATAGAAAGAAGTTTGTGTTTACTATAACCTTTTTACACAAAAAATACGCAAGTATAAACCATGTAGAATATCTGAATGAATAATATAATTACACGTAATTGTTTACTAAAGTTTATAACCCTAAAAGATAACCGAAAAAAAGAAAACACTAATAAGGAATTAATTAAAACGAATGTTTAAAAGAATATGCAAATCAGATAGATGTTTTTTAGGTGAATGCACTCCCACGAATTATATATAACAAAGGTTTTTTTCCCCTTTTAAATGCATACTAAAAAGGGCTTTTAATATGAATATCAGTACACAAAAAAAAAAAAAACTAAATTATATATGACATAATTTTACATCCATCAATAAACTGTCTTTGATCATTTGGATACTTAGTTAAATTGGTAAACCCCCACTTCAGTGGCCGGAATATAATGGGATTAGAAATTCTGTACAGGTGATAAATAATATTGTTTTATGTGGTTGTTTTTGATAATTGATACTTTGGATTTAAAATGTATTTAGTGTTATGCTTATAACTTTAAAACCGCTCCTGAAACCTGTAATTACGTTGAATTTACCGTTAGAAAAAAAAAAAAGCGACAACAACAAAACAACAACAAAACAACAACAACAAAAAATAATGCATACGGAATTTAGCAACTATCCCGGCGTTAATACGCATCCTAATCGTGTTGTTCTTACAATAACAAGTGTAATACAAAAAAATATATATATAAATAAATAATAATAATAATTCAAAATCATTTCTCCTTTATTAGTTTTTAACAAAAACAACAAAATAAACATTAATCCCTGTACAAAATTTTCGTGGCATATTTTTTCAGACCACTAAACTGCGGTTTTACCTTTAATTTCCGGAAATATGTTGATGGTTCAAAAATATGTCTAATTTTTATTCCTACATAAAGTGGTAAAACTCCGCGCGACTAAAATACTTGGGATGAAAATTACTCGGATCATAGTCTCCGGCACGAGACCCCCCCCTTCATCGCGTTCATTTAATCGATAGCAGTAGCCGATTTCTTAGCTCGCTCTTCTAAAGGTAAGGCTCCATCTTTTTATACGAAGCGTATGTGCACCGACACGCAGGCGTTCACCTTCCTCATCGTTGCGGGCTCTATTTTAAAGATTTTAAATGATTACTATTTAGCAAATTCTACGTATGTGTTTCTAAAAAAAAAAAAGGCGTTTTTAATTAATAAATTAAATATCAAAATATATTTTGCATTAATAAATTAATGATGTAGATTATAAATTCAGGATGAGGATATCCAACATTTTAATAGTAGTCCACCTTACTCGAGGACCTATGTGGCAGTATATTATGCTGTTTTATAAGCTTTGAAAATGTAAATTGTGGAAAAACCAAAAATGCGTGATTTACTATTCATTATAAACCAGTAAGACATGTGGAAATTCCATGGACAATTTCTCCATATTTCAATATAATTAAATTATAATAATAATAATAATAATAATAATAATAATAATAATAATAATAATAATTTTCTTGGAATAATAAATTTTTATAAGGTATACTTTCAAGAAAAAACATGTTTGTTTTGTGAAAATAGTTGACAATATGACTTTATTTAGTGAGTTAAAGTTAAAAATTTAAATCTTGTATCTATTTTTAGAAGACTCCCCCCCACAAATAATGCAAAAATAGGAATTCTGAAAATACATATTACCCCCATCACTTTTCTGCATAAAATAAATCAATAAATTATAAGCGCCATTGTGAAACTACCCACCCTAATCTAATGGACTCTTCTTCTTTACAAATATAGCCGAATATAAGCTTTGAAAATTCAATTAATAAACTGCACGGTTTCGGAAAGGACTCTTTTTTGGCAAGGATCTTGAAGAAAATATCCTCAATCTTTTTCAAACAATACCCTGCTTTATTTTCTTTAAAATTTATCGTCAGAAAAAAAATTCCAAAATAAAAAGAACATTATCGGTTTCATCAGTGAAATTACTTTTTAATAATTATTTGTATCTTCTTACCGAAAACATAATTGTTAGCTACAATATTCTTTAAATATATCAGACGAATGTCACGTTTTTAATTTAATTTTATACTAGCGGGGTGTGATGCCCGGTTTTGCCCTGGCGTAAAATACGTTTAAGTATGATATTTGAATTTGTCTAGATTTTCTTTTCAGTAGAACCCCGGGATACGGCATCAGAAATTAGAAACAAAATACAGTACAGTATATAATACACATGTACATAATCACACAACATTATAAATAACACCGTAAGGCGGGGCAAATACCGTACCCACGAGCCGGAAAAACATCGTATTCTACATCGTAACCTGAAAAAAAACTTTCCTAGTGTCATCGTATTCCGGGGTTCCACTGTATATTATTATAGAGTCGTGATTTCAAAAGAAAAAAAATATTCGAGTGCACGCAGCTAAAATCGAAACCGAAACTATTGCATTTAAAACTGTTTACTTTACCACTGTACTAACGTGACACGCATAAGAACTGATTAAAAGTAAAAAAAAAAAACTATAAACTAAGATGTATGTACAAAATGTTAAGACTGGTATTAAATATTGACTGATAAAACTAACTGAAAACACAAACCGATGAAAATGAAAGTTCTTCAAAGCAGGAATATTTTTTTTTAATTCTTATTTTAACAACAACAACAACAACAACAACAACAGTAGTAGTAGTAGTAATAATAACAAGAAGAAGAAGAAGAAAAATATGATGATTAATAATAATAATAAGATTAATAATAATAATAATAATAAGATTAATAATAATAATAAGATTAATAATAATAATAATAATAATAATAATAATAATAACAAGAACAAGAATATGATGATTAATAATAATAAGATTAATAATAATAAAATTAATAATAATAATAATAATAATAATAATAATAATAATAATGATAACAAGAAGAAGAAGAAAAATATGAATATTAATAATAATAATAATAATAATAATAATAATGATAATAATAATAATAATAATAATAATAATAATAATAATAATAATAATAATAATAATAATAAGATTATTAATAATAATAATAAGGTTAATAATAATAATACCCTTCCCATCCGAAAGTTAAGGCTGGTTTTAACTGTTGACGATGATAAAACAAACTAAAAACAAAATTCATAAAAATGAAAGTCCTTTTAAACAGGAATTCAAATTTCCTTGTAAAGGTAATTTGAATCATATAAACTTCTAACGTAAATATAATTTCCGAAGACAAGACTCCTAATGTGAGCCTGTTTCTAAGTAATGATGTTATGAACACAAAATTAAAAAAACAAAAAAACAAAACAACAAATGAGATGGAATTTATTTATTAAAACCGAATAAAATAATGGGACGAATCACATATTTCTATCTATTAAACAGTATTCAAAAAATTATAAATGTATTATTATGATTATACGAATAATGCGTTTTTATACAATTTTGAATTACGGTATTTGCTAACATATTGTAAAATACTGAAATTAAAAAAAATGTAGATATGAATTGTCAAGTGAAATCTTTATGCGATTCAAAATTGATATTTTTCTTTGGGTTTGTTTTACAATGCTTATATTGATATAAACAATAAACGGTTAAAAAACAAAAACAAATATATAATAAATAAATGATACCAAAGGAAAGATTAGCTACTTTTCTACCTAACTGGATAAGTGCTTTTACTTAATATAAAATTTTTATTTGCTTCGAAAATAAGTAATGTCGACCGGTATCCGAACACAAGGGAAAACGGCCGCATTTTTGTTGAGGTCGTGTACCGCTCCACTAGGTGTGTCAGAAATTTCGTGAAAAATAGTGAATAATTCCACCCCGTCTTTCCAAGCTTATAACTCCTCGAAAAATGTAATTCAAGCCCTAATTTTTTTTCAATTAAAGTAGCAAGGACCAGGGTTTCATTAAAAATAAAAACAACGTGTTTTTTTTTAAAAGGTTTTAATCTTCGGATTTTACAGGTAAACTCCTAAAAAAACTACTTTTTTTGTTTTAAATTTGAATATATTATTTATTGACCTTTTCTCTTCAATTTGTGATATATAACACTTTGGTGAGTAAATTAATTATTTACTTTTTAATAGACATTTCAAAATGGAAGGCGTGAATTATTCGACCCCCTGTCTTTCCAAGCTTATAACTACTCGAAAAATGTAATTCAAGCCCTAATTCTTTTTTCAATTAAAGGAGCAAGGACCAAGGTTTCATTAAAAAAAAAAAACAGAAAAAACAAACAACGTGGTTAAAAAAAAGTTTTAAACTTCGAACTTTACAGCTAAATTTCTAAAAAACACTACTTTTTTTGTTTGAAATTTGAATATATTATTTATTGACTTTTCTCTTCAATTTGTGATATATAATATTTTTGATGAGTAAATTATTTACTTTTTAATAGACACTTGAAAATGGGGGGGGCGTGAATTAAAAAAAATGTTTGTCTAAAATATTATATTCGGTTTATTGGAAAGAGCATAAAATTTCACATTGACCCTGAAAATATCGTAAAAATAGAACCAATAAAAAAATTTGGATAGATTTTTAAAGTTTAAAAATTGAAAAATATTGAGTTCGTAAAATTCATTACTGTATTTTTTTAAATAAAAGAAATATTTCTATTACTTTTAAAACAACTTTAATAGTTTATTTTGGAAGTATAATCCATAAAATAATAAACAACCCACTTTAAAAAGAGAAATTACGAGTGTTTTATATTTTATTGGCAGTTTCGTGTTAGGGGTGTCAAAAATTCGTACAAAAATTCTGATACACCTACCGCTCTACCTTACTTGTTTTTCGAGCCAAATAAACATTATACATTAAGTAAAAACACTAAAAACCTACCCAACTCGCTAGAAGAGTAACTTAACCTGCCTTCGGTAACATTTATTTGTTTGTTATATATCAATGTGCAATTGTCACATTGGAAAGCTAGAATTTAATGACTTTTAGTTTCGCAGATTAAAGAAATAGGATTTATCGATTTTCTTTTTACAAAGGAGTCACCTCTTATCAAGATCCAAAGGACACTCGAGGATAAGGGTTAATAAGCGTACAGTGGGCCATGGGACAATATCGTAGTAATCGTTAGTAGTGGAAATTTGGTAAATTGCATTACTTAAGGGGAATGGCTCATCAAGAACTTGTTTACATTGGACTTGAAGACGACAATATTATAGTCAGCCTGAAAGCAAGCGCAATACTTCATATATATATAAGCCTGAAGAATCCTAGAGTGGATGAAACGCGGAATATTCAGTGTAGGTTAATCGCCATATACATTTTATAACTTACTAATTAGCTCTACCTACGTATTGAGCACTTTTGAAGTAAATACTTAAAGTTTACGCATAAATGTATAGTTTCGTATATAAATTTATGTGAGTAAATTAAGTAGTTATATATATATATATATATATATATATATATATATATGTATATATATAAAACACATATATTATTTTATGTATCCACATAAAATATAAAAAAATATAACATTTTATGTATCGATTTTCAATATTTACTTATCGGTCTGTAGATTACAGCCCTGCATATATATTCATATATTTATAAATAAAATTATATTATATATGTAATACACAAACAATATAGCTTATACAAATATATGCATATCTTATGCATGTATATGCAATATATAATAAATATATGTAGGTTGGCTTGTTTGTTTTGTTATACGGCACATCAAGCCTTTTCGAGTTATTTACTGCCGAATCCAATTATTTCTTTAATAGAATTCATGTTGTATCAGTTATTTATGTAGAAGGTTTTTATTAGTCAAGCTCTTTGTATCTTCAAGCACTAGTCTGTGGTGCTTGGTTTGGTTGTTTTTATAGTGAATTTTATCGTTTTTGTTCCTGCCCTGCAAAACATGAATGAGTTTTGCAATGGGAGAGAGAACAGAGTTACAGTATTAATGTTTGGTACATTTTAAATAAGGAAACCAGTTAGGAAGGCGGGGGATAGAAAGAGAAGGGTAAATGGGAAGAAGGAAAAGGGGGAAAAGGTGTTGTTTTTTTTTGGTTTTGGTTTTGCAGAACATAAAGTTTTTCAAAAAAAACAGTAGAAAAACAAAAAAGCATCAATGTTAGATGCATTTCGTCTCAGGAAGCCAATATCTTCAGACAACCTGATCTGGTAGCAGCAGATAAATATATGAATCACATATATTATAATATATGCAATTCATAATAATTTTCTCTCTATATATAAAGTGATCTTGTCTGTCTGTGAGTGGAACCGTCTCTACTAAATTACTCTGATAACATTTGATTTACATGATTGAGACTTAATATATACGGGGATTTCAAACTGTGCAACCAATTTGATTTCGTTTTTAGCCTATAAAACTACATGTCAAGGAGTCAAAATTTGAATGAATTAGAATCTGGCAAGCAGAAGTCGATTAAAATGTTTTATATGGAATTCACATGAAGAATGGACGTAAGGAATTAACTAGAACGTTATTTTTTTACGTTACAATATTTTTCACTTTTTTCGGGTCATTAGTACACAATAATTCATTCGCATCACAAAATATTGTATTGCAATTGTTTCGTTAAAATCCATTTCATAAACACCTGGCAAACAAAATTACGAAACTAGTTATACCTACTTGGTGTTTTTATATTTTATTTTTTTCCAATTTTTAGCTGTTTTTCAATTAAAAAAATAGAATTACTGACTTGTTTACGTAGAAACTAAAATGCATTTCGTTCGATTTAATTTCGTAATGCAACCATTTTTGAATGAATTGGTTTAGCATATTACTTATTCATGGTTTTAATTCCATAAAATAATCGACAAGAATGAATTAAAAAATGTAGAAACACGTGTGTGTACAGATGAGAAACACGTGTGTACAGATATAAGGGAAGAAATAAAATAATTATGTGGAAAGAAATATTATTTTCTGAAAATCTATGAGTTTTTGAATATTTAAGTTTTTAGAATTTTTATGTCCATACATTGAATCTATTAAAACACCAGTTAAAGATTAATCATTGAATTACAATATTATTCATATTGAAATATTGGACAAAGATGAATGGATCAATTCAAATCCTGTGCGTCTATAAAGATATTAGAACAGCCTATCCTGCCTTGACAGAGTACAAAATAGACTTCGTGGCTTAGTGGGGGATGCCCTTTTCTCTACCCTGCAACCTCTCTCCCACAGAAGAGACGTTGCGAGCTTATCCCTGTTTTATCGTTATTTCCATGGCAGGTGCTCGTCTGAACTCCAATCTCTGGTCCCCCTCGCCAATCTTTCATAAAAAATACCCGTCTAACCGAATCCACTGTGAAAAATGTCCCCCACTCTTTATCTGTGCCTTAATCAAAACGTGGATTCCATGAACAAAGCTTCTTTCTTAGAACTGCACGCCTGTGGAACTCTGTTTCGCCTGCCTGCTTCCCACCTGACTACAACTTGGATGTGTTCAAGTTCAATGTTAACAAATTCCTAATGAACCGCCCCCCTTAAGTAAACACTTCATCAAATCTCCACACTAACGTAATGTACTTGCAATACCCATTATTCCTGAGTGGCTTCCGGACCTTGATAAGTGGTGACCACTGTGTAAAAAAAGAAAAGAAAAGATATTTGGCGAATAGACTCATCACTTGCATCAACAAAATGCCTTTAAGGCCTTAAAAGAATAATTTATGAAGAATGCGCAAGTTTCACGACGAACAACGCTGTGGCTTCGTTTGCGCTGCGTGTTTCTTTCCTGCTAAGTGATAAAAATACACATAGTACGTGTAAAAAATCCTGTACTCCTTGTATTCTTTGTTTCATAGTTATAGTATATAACTGTTCATCCTAGGAGGTTCCATATATGTATGAAATTCACAAGCGATTCCCAATACTATGTATACTCCGTTAAAAACGATAAAGACGTTAGGTTTATACAGTTTTTTTTTTTTGCAGGGAAGTCGATGCACATACAGCGCCTAGTTTTAAATGAATGGTCACCCATCTGTAACTGACCGGGCTAACGTTGCTTAACTTCAGTGATCTTACAACAACCTGTATGTCAACTTGAGTATTCTGTATATTTTGTATATACGAAAAAAAAATAATACCATTTACTGATCATATTTAATATTTTCTAAATTTATTAAAGCAATTTGGCTAGAAAGTTATTTACGCCTGAAAGTATCCTGTACCTCTACAAAGCCACCGTTCGCTCGTGTATGGAGTACTGCTGTCACATTTGGGCTGGTGCATCTGCTACTAGTTTCTCGCTTCTGGACAGAGTCCAAAAGAGAGTCGCCAACCAAATAGGTCCCGAACTGTCATCTAAACTTCAGCCCCTGTCCCACCGACGAAATGTTGTATCCCTCTGCCTGTTTTACAGATATTTTAATGATAGATGCTCTGACGAACCACAAGCACTTGTACCTCCTCGACGAAAATACCCCCGACAAAGCCGACAAGCAGGAAAGTCCCACCCCTATACAGTTGAGATCCCTAGATGTAAGAAAGCCTTTTACTCTAATAGCTTCTTCCCCAGAACTGCAGGACTTTGGAATTCTTCCAGTTTCCTGCTTTTCCAACTGTAGTGACATGCAGAAGTTAAAGTGTAATGTGAACAAACATCTTGCTGCTAAACCCTCTACATAGTGCCCCTGAAACTAAGGTCCCTGATAGTAGCCCCCTACATCAAAGTGGCAACGTGCCTTGTTTGGGGTGAAAATGTAATTAAAAAAAAAGATTACAGTTTTTTAGACTTTAAACCATCTTATATAATATTAATCTCACCTGTCTGTTTAAATGTATGAATGTATGTATGCATGCATGTTAATATGTATGTATGTATGTATGTATGTATGTATGTATGTTTATATGTGTGTATGTATGTATGTCTCGCCAAAACTTTCGACAGAGGGGACGGACAAATATCGAAAAATTGGCGCAGCAGTTAACGCGTCACTTTTTTTTTCACTTCTTCCCCCCTGCGCTGTACGGATTCGCGTGCCGACTACATCTATTTCGGTTTTTGCTCAACACACATCTCAAAACACCCGGGCAACGCCGGGCACTCAGGCTAGTGTCCTATATATAAGAGTGAACTATGGGATTAATATCTTAATCATATCTATATTAACCCTTTTTTAAAACCTCGGAATTCCGTATAGGTTTCGCGTTAGATATGAAGATTCCCATCCAAATGAACCTAAACATGGTCGGAGGTTACATCGATCGAAACGTTGTAAAATTGGAAGTGTAGTCGGAATAATCGACCTGATCACTTTCCTAATATTTTAGTTTCTTTTTTATAAGGACACCAGGATTTTCGGGTTATCTTATACATACCTCCTGTTTTATCAAGTGTAATTGCTTCTGCCCTCATATATAAAACTTGGCCATTTTTCAATAGGTGTGTTAATTTCTCCTGTTTAATTTACGAGCAAAGGATTAAGGTCGACTAATTTTTTTAAAAAGTTAATTTACACATATGTTGTCTGTATGAATAAAAAAATACTTACATGTTGCATTTTATATTTTGAAGATTGTATCAAATTCCCATCAAATTTTACTATAATTTATTTAATACGTATAATTCTTGTTTCATGATTTCTTATACGGTTGGCGCCAAAATAATTTATTTTTAAGATATTAAATGATTTCATAATTAAACACAGCAAAAAATAAAAAGAACAAAAATAAAAAAAACAAGCAAACAAACTGTAAAACAATATTTAGTGGAATGTTTGTGGAATAATGTTAAGTATATTAAAGCAGTTGAAATATGAGTATTATTCCGAAAGTATGGGAGATCAAACGTGATATAAATCACCCCCCCCCCCACAGACGCGATTCCTCAACTGCGCTGATACACGGTAACATGAACAACACTAAATTATCATAAGTTTCTGGTTCACAAACCGAGGCTTATATGGGGGCATTATCACACACAAAAAAAAAACACTATATCAAATATATATTAATTTGACTTAAAAAAAAAAAAGTGTTAATCCCTGAAACAGTTTTTCACGATAAACAAACCTTTATCCATACAATAATATTAAACATAGATTATAAGATTAAATAGCTACCAGCAAAAACAAAAAAAAACAAAAAACAAAAAACTTTCTATCAAAGGACTTAAGCCTATAAGTTTTCATGTACTTTCAAGATCATATCTATCTATCTTTCTATTTATCTATCTATTTCTCTCTCTCTCTCTCTCTCTCTCTCTATATATATATATATATATATGTATATATATATATATATATATATATCTTTGTGATCGGTTTTCGTTAAGGGGTCAAAGTTACACGATTTGACCTTTGAGAACTCTACCAAACTCCTCCGACAATTTTTGGTCTACACACTTGAAATTTTAGATATACGTTCCATGGACATGAATCTAACTTAATAACTTAATTTGAGCCCAAAACAATAAATTTTAAGGAGACATAATAGGGACCAAATTTAAAAAAAAAATAATCTCTGCGGTCTCTACCAAATTACTCAGACAATTTCTGGTCTAAACATTTGAAATTTTACATAAAGGGCATTCAGAGATAGAACAAGCTTTTTCATCGGTTTGGGTCGAAAATATTTAGTTACCAGTATATAAATGCATGCATGTATGTATGTTTGCATGGCTGCCTAAACCTTTCGACAGAGGCGACGGATTTTATCAAGATCAGTATCGTTTTGAAGTTCTACCGTTTTATACGATGAATATCGAAAAAATGGCTAAAAACATTAACATCTTCACTAGGCACTTTTCTACAGGGGGATTCGCTTTTTTGCCGATATTTTTGAAAGATATTCTCTCCTTACGATTGTCTAGCCTTAATGTAAACATAAGTCGCTTCAGGTTTGGCGGTGGTTGTAACCGCAAAGACGTCAGTTTTTTTCCCATTCTTTTCCTCCTTCGCGGAACAGGTTCGAGCCTGCCTTCATACTAACACTTTTTCTTTTGTTTTGCTCACCATACACATGCAAACACCCGGGCAACGCCGGGCTGAAATGCTAGTATATATATAAAAGTGAAATTGTCTGTCTGTCTGTGTGTCTGTGTTCATTTCCCTACGCAATAACTCGAAACTCGAAATTTGATATACAGAGTATGAACATTTGGGAAAATCTTTGTAATCCGGTTTCGGCCAGAAATTTGGCGGCTAAGGGGTCAAAGTTCAACGATTTGACCTTTGAGCACTCCACCAAACTCCTCCACCAATTTTGGTTCTAAACAATTGAAATTTTAGATATAGGTTCCTTGGACATGGATCTAACTTAATAACTTGAGTTGAGCCCAAAGCAATAAATGTTCTGGGGTCATAATAGGGTTCAAATTTTAAAAACATTGACCGCTTTTTTTTTTTTTTTTGCTCACCATACACCCCCAAACACCCGGGCAACGCTGGGCTGAAATGCTAGTATAGCTATAAAAGTGAGAATATGTATGCGTATGAGGACACTTCTCAGCCTACATTCTCAACGAATGTCTAATTTCAAGACTTGAAATATGGAATATAGGATATTCAGACATGTGGAAATGTTTTTAATTCATTTTCATCGGGGAAAAGGGATACTAAGGGGTCAATATTGAAAGATTGTTACGTGGAAGTCATCGGATTTTTATCTGTTTGTTTACTGTGTCAGTAATGTGCATGTATGAATAGTTCACATGACAGATTACTTATGTTGAAAATAAAAAAAAGTTTGAAACCGTTTTCTAAAGATCGTTTCACGCTGGTCTATGGTTATCGTACTTGAATCACTCTCTTGAAGTGTTGGGTACGCTCTCAGCTTGAGTATTTTTTTTTTTACTTACAAGAAGTGAACGGTTTAGAAAAAATATAGTACTCGCATCCACATATCTCAGTTTCTGTATGAATTAAAATATAATATTTATGCGTATTTTTCAACCGGGCAACGCCGAGCGGCCTGCTAGCATGTTTATAGAAGTAAGAATGTTAGCATGCGAGGACACTTCAGCCTCGATTTTTTTTTTTAAATTTGGTATATAGGGTATTCAAACACGTGAGAAAACTTTTAAACTGGTGTTCATCCGGAACAATAAGCTGCTAAGGGGTCAAAATTGGAAAAACGTTACTTGGGTGGGGGGTAGGGTTAGGGCTAGGGTTAGGGTTAGGGTTAGGATTAGGGCTAGGGTTAGGGTTAGGGTTAGGGCTAGGGTTAGGGTTAGGGCTAGGGTTAAGGTTAGGGTTAGGGCTAGGGTTGGGGTTAGGGCTAGGGTTAGGGTTAGGGTTCCATCAGATTTATATCTGCTTGTCAACTGTTTCACGAGGTTTGAAAATACTTTTTTTTTGAGATCGTGTCAACTTGCCTACTAGTAATCGTGCTTGATAAACTGTCTTCGATTTCGGTTTCGATCTCAGTTCTAATTATCTTTTTTTTTTACAACAAGAAATGAACCCTTTAGAAAACAAAGCATAATACTCGCATGCACATGTCTCAGAGTCTTTCGTTCTTTTACTTCATTTTTTTTTCAAAGGAAATTAATGTTACGTTTAATATCAGGAAACACCGGTATATATATATATATATATATATATATATATATATATATATATATATATATATATATATATATATATATACTAGCATGGGTGACCGGCGTTGCCATGGCATTTGGAGAGTATATCAAATTTCGAGTCTGCAGACTTAAAATTGACAGAGTTATTGCGTAGGGAAATGTACACAGACAGACACACACACGCACAGACACGTTCACTTCTCTCTCTCTCTCTCTCTCTCTCTTTCTTAACATATATAATATATATATATACTAGCATTTCAGCGCGGCGTTGCCAGGGGGTTTGGATGTGTATGTTGAGCAAAAAAAAAAAAAAAAAAAAACGTTGTAGTAAGAAGGCAGGCTCGAACCCGTACCGCAAAAGAGGAAAACAACGGGGTTAAACCTAACGCTTATGCTGTTACGACCACCGCCAAACCGTACGCGAAATTTTTTAAAATTAAGGCTAGAAAATCTAAAGGAGAGGATAACTTTAAAAAATATCGTCGAAAAAAAAGTGACACCCCCCTGTAGAAAAGTGCCTACTTGAAGTGGAAGATATTAATATTTTTAGCCACTTTTTCGATATTTGTTGTATGAAAGGTCGAACTTTAAAACGATACTAATCTTGGTAAAATCTGTCGCCTCTATTGAAAGTTTAAGGAGGACATGCAAACATACATACATACATACATACATTTATATATTGGTAACTAAAATTTTTTGACCCAAACTGATGAAAAAGCTTGCCCTATCTCTGAATACTCTTTATGTAAAATTTCAAATATTTAGACCAGAAATTGTCTGAGTAATTTTGAAGAGACCGCAGAGGTCAATTCTTTTAAAACTTTGACCCCTATTATGATCCCTTAACATTGATTGTTTTGGGCTAAAATAAAGTTATTAAATTAGATCTATGTCCAAGGAACCTAGTGCGTAGACCCAAAATTGTCGGAGGAGTTTGATAGAGTTCTCAAATGTCAAATCGTTGAAGTTTGACCCCTTAATCGCCAAATTTCTGGCCCAAACCGATCACATCGATATTCCCAAATCTCAGTACCCAGTATATCAAATTTCGAATCTGTAAGCTTAAAATTGACAGAGTTATTGCGCAGGGAAATATACGCAGACACACACACACACACACAGACACGTTCACTTTTATAGATATACTAGCAATGGATGCCTGGCGTCGCCCGGGTTTTATGCTGAGCGAAAAAAAAAAAAACAAAAAAAGGTCAATTTTTTAACTTTGACCACTATTATGACCCCTTAACATTTATTTTTTAGGGCTTAAATCAAGTTATTAAGTTAGATCCATGTTCAAGGAACCTATCTCTAAAATTTCACGTGTTTAAACCCAAAATTGTAGGAGGAGTTTGGTAGAGTTCTCAAAGGACAAATCGTTGAAGTTTGACCCCTTAATCGCCAAATTTCTGTCCGAAAACCAATCACATCGATATTCCCACATCTCAGTACCCTGTATATCAAATTTCGAATCTGTAAGCTTAAAATTGACAGAGTCATTGCGTAGGGAAATGTACACAGACACACAGACCCGTTTACTCATGTATATATATATATATATATATATATATATATATATATATATATATATATATATATATAAATTGAATGGGTCTTTCATAGCATCATCCTTATGAAGATCATGCTTATAATAATAAATATAATCACATTAATAACAGTACTAAAGCAGTCGAGTTCTTTCTCTCCTCTGCTTCTTTTTCATTACAACGGCACACTCTATTTAAACTAAAACGTATATTTTGAAATGCATCGATTTTAATGAAGTTCGTTTTAGGCATAAGATGACGATCTATACTACTCACTTTCTGCTCACACTATTTGTTGATCGCTACAGAAATTTATGGGCCCTGTCGGTGGGGGCATTAGAATACACCGACTGCCCCCCTGCAGAGGGTAAAAGTCCCTCAATGGGGGTCCTGGATGTAACCTTAAACTATATCCAGTGGTTAGGCCCCAGCTTGTGGGCTTTGGGGAGTGTGGAGCCACCCTTTAATTACCATTGCTCCCAGGTCCACTCTGACCCGGAGTGGTAGCACCTGTTAGGGTCCCAACTATGGGTTAAATAGAAACCGACGTGAAAACAACAAATATATTCTATTAAAAAGATTTTTCTTCAAAATCTTTGGATTCGGCATTAAATAACCCGAAAAGGGTTGATATGCCGTAAAACAAAAACAACCAACCAACCAGAAATTTATGACTGAAAACTCGTATTAAAGTACCCAGTTCCCTCCCATCTATATCAACACCTTTCCCTCACCATAACCTAATCTTCTATCATACCATATAAACTTATATTTTGGACTTCTTACTTCCAGCATATATTACATACATATTGTTTTTGTAATTTAATCATGTTTAGACTCCGGCTCTCGCACTGCTTGCAATCCTCTTTTGTCTCTTAGCTAGTCGCACTGTGATAGGTGAAATACACTCAATGCTCAGTATAGTTTCTTTTTTTTCTTTTGTTTACTCACGTTAACCTGTAAGTAAGCATATCACCAGTTTGCCGTAAAAGGCTACTATTTTGGGTCTATCATGCTTAAGAAAGATCAACAATATGTTGATTTACGTTACATTTAAACTTTTACATATAAGTACGGTTAGGGAAACAGATAGCAGGAAGAGTACTCCAAAGTCTTCGATGGTCGTACGTTTAAACAATATGATATAAATGCTAGAGGGTATATCCATTGGGCTTCTATTATTCCTAATATTCATAAATGACCTCCCTGACAAAATTGTCTGTGAGATGGGTATATATGCTGATAACACCACGGTCTACAACAGACACGACAGGAAAACAAATGAACACATATCTAAGGAAATGGCAGAAATACTAGAGGACGACCTCCAATCTGTAGTGGAATGGGGACAAAAATGGATGGTCACATTCAATGCTGCCAAGACTAAACTTGTTTCTTTCAATAACTACAAGGAACCTTTTCTACCACAAATAGCAACGGCCAAAGACTCTTTATCTGAAAGTTCTTCTTTTAAACTCCTCGGCCTAACGGTCACAGGAAACGTGAGTTGGAAAAATTATATTGAGAGCATTGCCAGGACCGCTATAGGTTCTTTCTACCGTGCTAGAATGCTACTAACGCCCGAAAGTATCCTATACCTCTATAAAGCCATCATTCGCCCATGTATGGAGTATTGTTGTCATATTTGGGCTGGTGCATCTGCTACTAGTCTCTCGCTTCTAGACAAGGTATAAAAGAGAGTCGCCAACCTAATAAGTCCTTCACTGTCATCTAAGCTTCACCCTCTGTCCCATCGACGAAATGTAGCATCCCTCTGCATGTATTGCAAGCACTTGTACCCCCTCGACGTAAATACCCCCGACAAACCCGACAAGCAGCAATATATTTTTGCCTATTTATATTTGAATTCTGACGTACGAACCGGTGGAATGCATGCTGTCTTTGTGCAACTGCAGCTGCACAATCTG
Organism: Euprymna scolopes; assembly: GCF_053919585.1. Classification (NCBI taxonomy): domain Eukaryota; kingdom Metazoa; phylum Mollusca; class Cephalopoda; order Sepiida; family Sepiolidae; genus Euprymna; species Euprymna scolopes. Next base: position 113,960,248 of record NC_136490.1, on the reverse strand, counting down.
TAATAAACCATGGGGGCTAGTGAGGCTTGATAAAATACATCCGTGTGGAGACATGTGCTTCAATTTGCTTTCTCATTTGTACACTGTTCAGCAAGAAGAGAGAAAATATTGGTCCGAGAGGCATCTCTGATGTGTTCTCTGATGACTTCCCAGTCAGTCCTTTCGCAGTACCTTGTCGTTTGGAGCAATGAGACTTCACCTTATCATTGGGATTTAAGTATAATGCTTACTGATACCACTAGGTTATCTGCTTTTACAAGTGGACTGTAGGCATAGGTCACACAATCTTCGCATACTGTGGTAAGGGATAGGTGTAGAAGCTGTTCACGATCTGGGAGGCGTGCCAGGAACATGAATGTCTGTGTGAGGGAATGAGCTATAGAGACGCTATAAGTACAGCGTCCACCTGCATCTGTGCAACCTGGGAAATGAAGCCAATTCTTTACTAGGGCAATGAAAATCATCCCACTATTTATCTTGTTATCTGACCAACTTCAGTTTACATGCTTATCACTTAGTTCGTATGACTAGTTTAATCCGCTCTTTGTCTCAAATGTTGACTTGACGGCCTTGCCAGCTTGTTTGGCTATTATTCCCGACCTATAATACAGGAGCACTAACTATTAAACGTTGCTAAGATCGTCTGCTCATTTTAAAAATTTATCATATCGGAATGAATATAATGTCTCGAATAGAAAGGGGACGCCGCAGTTATCACTGGTGGGAATTCTTGAGTTCACGCCCTTATCGGCAAACACGTGAGTAAGAATTTACTTGTACTGATTTAGTTTTCTTACAAAAGTGTTTAGGGGAATGGTTAAACATGTAACCGATGTAAATTTAAATCTTCTATTGTATAAATAAAGACCTCTGGATATTTACGTGAGTCTAGTTGAAACTACTTCAAATGTATAAAGGAAGAGAGAATGCAAATAGATGGAGAGACACTGTGATGCCTGAAATGAATTTTTAAAAATCCATATTTTTCGTGCTATTTTTTGTTTCTATTTTCCCTTCGTTTCGATGCCGATTTATACGTTTTGTTTTGTTTTTCATATTTTTTTTCAGTTTTCAGTTAAGCCATTTTATTTCTTATTGAAATTCCAACTTCTTACTATTTAGCTCGTAGTTATAATAGCCCATTACGTTTCAGTGGCAATATTCTTTATTTCGGGTTAATAAGTGTAATTACTCTTTATGCAGCTCGTATATAAAATACATAATGAAAGCACAACCATGAGTTAATCTCTTTTTGTTTTAATTTATGTCCAGTTTTAAAAAAATCCCTTATTTTTTAACTGTGACCAATACATTGTGACCACTTCTTATGTTCTAAACATATCTCACAGACACCCTCTTTTACAAAACATTAATGTTAACATAACAGGTCCCAGGTTATCTAGTTGAAAAAAAAATAAAGTATTGATCTATCGAAATAAAATTATAGGATAGTATATTGTTTAACCGTTGTCTTCCTTCATAAAATGTAGAGGATAATAAGAATTTAATGTTTCAGTGATCACATGGATCTGAAAAAAGAAAGCAGCTAAGGTTTAAACATTTTCCGGGTAATATTTGTAATTACAGTTGCGTTTGAAATTTATTACAACTGGCGACGCTTATTCTAGCAAAACTAATTGAAAAAATTGACAACAGTAAAAATGTTAAAACCTTTAATGTCTTTTTTTAGGGTTATTTTTTGGGGGGTTCGTTCGAATCTTGTTAAAGCTAATTTTATTATCCAATTACACGTTAGGATAATACGAGCAAAGTTAAACAAAGAAGAGACGCATAAAAAGAAACGTTTAATTTCTACTTGACAAGTAAGTTTCTGTTGTATTTTGCGTTTTGTGAGATGCGCAAGGACAAAGCACGCACGTAGACGTATTCATAGATGTTCACATTTACACAGCGAAACACGCACGCTTATACTTCCATTAATTGTTTTCAATAGAATTACCTTAAAGTTTTCAAAGGAGACTTTTTGAAAAGAAAAAAAAAACATCTATTGGACTGTAATATGTATTATATACGCATTTTTACTTCATATTTTTATAAGACGGTGACTGTGTTTTAATTTATGCTTAATGCGCTTTGCACAAGCGATCTAAAATGCCTACACTTACCTAAAATGCCTTTCCATTGACTGTAGTGTTAATAATCACATTTACACATTCATAAGACAAAGTTCTTTCCAAAAGTAAAGCCTCCTATATTTTTTACTCAAGACGATAATGAACTACGAAGACGAGAGTGGTGCCATTAAAACGAGCGGCATTTTGTGCACTAGAATCTATTTTTCTATATAATTATCAGCATTCTCAAAGCACGTTTGCCATCGATAAACAGTTGCGTTTTGTGATACGTTTTGTCATATGTTTTACTAAAAAAAATTAAAGTAAATAGATTAAAACAGGCGACCTTTTGTACTCTAGAATTTTTTTACATAGTAACATATAGTCATCGCCATTCTTAATGCACGTTTTCCTGGCATTAAATTACACATATCTATTTCTAACACACGTCCATAAAAGGCGTTGATTTCTTGCAGTCTGACGCCATCAATATCAAGGTCAGAGTTAGGAAAACGTCAGGCCATGAATGCATAAGTATAATCATCATAACAATGCAATTTGGAATCCATTAAGACTCATAAAGGCGACATAAGAATAGGAGGCATTACCTGCGTGCAAATGTTAAGCTAATCAACTTTACCTCTCCTAAAGCTTTTTCCTATGTATGTTTTTCACACGAAACAGACTTTAAAATATTTTTTATTATCAGATTTATTAATTAAAAATGCGCTTCATCTTTATTCTTCTACTAGCATGGGTGCCTGGCGTTGCCCGGGTGTTTGGAGGTGTGTGTTGAGAAAAATAAAGTGGTAGTAAGAAGGCAGGCTCGGACCCGTACTGCAAAGGAGAAAAAGAACAGGGGGAGGGAAAACGTGACATCTTTGCTGTTACGACCACCGGCAAACCGGAAGTGACGTAGGTTTAAATTAAGGAAAGACAATCGAAAAGAGGGGATGACTTTGGAAAATATCGGCGAAAAAAGCGACCCTTCCCTGTAGAAAAATGCCCAGTTGAGGGTGAAGAAATTAATGTTTTTAGCCAATTCTTCGGTATTTTTCGTCTGAGAGGGTCGCGCTTAAAAACGATACCGATCTTGTCAAAATCCGTCGCCTCTGTCGAAAGTTTTAGGCAGACATGCAAACATACATACACACATTTATATATTGGTAGCTCAAATTTTCGACCCAAATCGATTAAAAAAGCTTGCCCTATCTCTGAATACCCTTTATGTACAATTTCAAATGTTTAGACCAGAAATTGTCTGAGTAATTTGGTAGAGACCGTAGAGGTCTAATCTTTTAAAACTTTAACCCCTATTATGACCCCTTAACATTTATTGTTTTGGGCTCAATAAAGTTATTAAGTTAGATCCATGTCTAAGGAACCTATATCTAACATTTCAATTGTTTATACCCAAAATTGTCGGAGCAGTTTGGTAGAGTTCTCAAAGGTCAAATCGTTGAAGTTTGACCCCTTAACAGCGAAATTTCTGGCCGAAAAATGATTACAAATATTTTTCCAAATATTCATATCCTGTGTATCAAATTTCGAGTCTTAAAATTGACAGAGTTATTGTATCGGGAAATGTACACAGACAAACAAACACACAGACAGACAGACACTTTCACTTTTATAGATATAGATTTTAAAATAATATATAAATTTATGCAACCAGTGACCCACTCTTTGTAAGACTTTTTTTTTTGTTGTTCTTTTGGATGTTTCAAACGATGACACTTAATTGGAAACAGAAGCAGTATATAAAAGAATTGGAAAGATGATTTACTTAGTAAAGGGACCCACGTTTACCCACAAAAGACACATGAACATGCATGATATGTGCGTTCGTAAAAGATTTGTTTGCGAATATTCAGTTAATTTCGTATTGCAAATTGAGTAAAAATCCATTTTTACTTCATAAATCGTGTAAAACCAATTGAAAATAAAAAATAATTAATTATCCGATGAGCAATAAAAGAAGCGCGACTGCGTATTTAGTTTAAATATATTTAACCACTGTAACTCAATTACTTTATAAATAACTTTTGCTACCATAATAGCTATTTACGAAATAATATGGAGACGTCTTTTTGAATTTTCAAGTGGTTTATGAATTACCTTCAGTTTATAGAAATTTAAAAGACTTTATAATTGCAACTAGACACACACACAACACACACAAAACACAAAACACACACACAACACACCCACACACAAAACACACACACACACAAAACACACAGAACACACACACACATATGTATATATTTATATTCAATTATTATACTAAGTTATTTTGTATTAACTCTTAATACAATGTACCCGTTTTGAAGTACATGTCTTATTTTTTCACAGCTGGACAATAAACCACCACGAATATTGAACACAAAGAAAATCAATTTAATAGCAATAATTGATGAAGCACGAGTAACAACCCGAAAAATTTTAAAGAAGCCACTGAGAAATTTTAATAAATTGGAAATGGAAATTTGACAACGCGGATAGGATGAAAACATTAAGTAAATCCTCGCATGAAAACTAACCCACATACCAGGACTTTCAATAAGTTTCCAGACATTTTGTACAGGCATTTAAAATTGTCGTAGACTTTTGATAATTCGGTATGTTGTTGCTATATATCTTATGGGATGACTGATAAATTTTTATGATTTCAGGTTCAAATGAACAACTTCAGCAGAAATTGGAATACACCCTACTAAAGCCTAATTGTTACAATTAGGGGATTTCAAAAATGCAATCTGGACCCCTCTCTTCATGTGTATCGTGTCGGACTCAAATCTTGCGAAATAAAGAAATTGGAAAATCTGCAAGATAAAAAACATAAGACTCCATGTCCACTATTCAACCAATAAGCACCATTGTCGACAAAAGTAAGCGTCAGCTAACTTCCTCTGACGAATTCTGGTGTTACCATATCAGGCTGTCTATTGGCTTCCTGAGACGAAATGCACTTACATTGATGTTCCTTTTTGTTTTTCTATTCTCTTTTGTAAAACTTAATTATGTTCTGCAAAACCAAAAACAAAAACACACCCTACCCCCCCTTTTTTCTTCCCCTACTTCCCGGTCCTGGATATGACCTTAAACTATATACAGTGGTGAGGTCCCAGTTTGCGGGCTTTGGGGAGTGTGGAGCCACCCTTTAATTGCTATTGCTCCCAGGTCCACTCTGACCCGGAGTGGTAGTACCTGTTAGGGTTCCAACTATGGGTTAAATAGAAACCGACTTGAAAACAACAAATATATTCTATTAAAAAAAATTCTTCAAAATCTTTGGATTCGGCATTAAATAACCTGAAAAGGGTTGATATACCGTAAAACAAAACAACCAACCTTAGAAAGAAAATCTATTATGATAATTTCAGAAGTATTCTGATGCGGAATGGTGTCAGCGTCAGAATCCGCCCTTCTCTTGTCGCTTCTGTCTCTACATATGACAATCATAGACGTGTCATATCCACAACCACAAATCAATGAAGTGAAATTATGCTCTGAATAAAACCTTCCTCGATTTCGCATGCAATTGTTTAGCATATCTTTTCCTGATATTGTCGATAAATATTTGTAATTTTCAAGGTTCACGAATAGCTTTGAACGAGAAAGATTTATGTCAGACAAAAAATCCATGAGTACGATCCTTGTAGATTTAGTCAGGAGATCCAAACCTAGAAAAAACACCATAAATAGTATTTATACATATAGTAATGTAAAGATATATTATATTTTACTGAAAAACATGTACTTATACGCATACAAACCGCGGGCAAACAAATAATGTAATGTGTAATCTATCCCCACACAATAAGTTCATTATGAAACTACATTCCACTATAATGTAGTTTTACTAAGTCGTATTAGTCATTTTACTCATTTTTATGGAGGTGTGTTGTTTTTTTACATGAATGAAATGAATGGCTCTCGTATTGAGGAGGCCTCATGTGTTGACAAGCTTCTGGGCTTGACCTTTACTCCCGATCTGAAATGGAACACGTATATTAAATCCATTGCAATGGTCGATGTAAAATGGTAGCATCCTTCTACCACTCCAGTAGATATCTCGCTCCTGATGCAATTCTCTACCTATATAAAAGCCAGGTACGGCCAACGATGGAGTACTATTACCACATCTGGGCGGGAGCTGCTGGAAGCAGCTTATCCTGCCTTGACAGAGTTCAAAATAGATTCGTAGCTTAGTGGGGTTGCCCTTTTCCCTTCCCTGCCACCTTTTCCCCACAGAAGAGACGTTGCGAGCCTGTCTCTGCTTTACCAATTTATCTATGGCAGGTGCTCGTCTGAGCTTCAATCTATGGTACCCCCATCGCCAAACCTTCACGAAAAACACTCGTCTAGCCAAAGTCACTATCAATAGTTTCTCACACTCTTTATCTGTACCTAAACCAAAATGTAGATTCCATGAACAAAGCTTCTTTCTTAGAACTGTACGTCTATGGAGCTCTCTTCCGTTGGTTTGCTTCGCAGCTGTCTTCAAGTCCAACGTAAACAAGTTCTTGATGAATCGTCCCCCTAATTAACCCAACTTGCAAAAATTTTCCTACTCATTTTTACTACGCTATAATCCCGTTGATTAATGTACACCCATTCCTCGAGTGACCTCCGGGCCTTGATAAGTAGTGATTCCTCTGTAAAAAAATTAAAAGATTAAAAATAAAAAATAAAACATCATTCAAATTTTTTTCTTTAAGCAGTGTTTTTATTTTAGCAACTTTTATAGGCAAAGCATACGTTTTATGTTGATATAGAATTGAATATGAATTCAACAATTAAAAGTTGCTGACAGGAGTTTCGTGGGTCACTTTAATTTCCTGGTCAACCACCATATAATAAAGTAAAACGAATCTCTTCCTCGAATATTTGTGATTAGTAGCATTTTCCCTCCAAATATAATGTTTTAAAATGACATGTTATTCGTTTTCCTTTAGGAGTTAGCTAGCAGAATGATAAATCAATTGTATACGAGTGGGAGCTTTGTATGTTTTGGGTCAAACCTTTCCCGACTTCGAGTGCAATCACTAAGTCAGTGTCGATGAATAACTTTAAAGTTTGGAGGTTAAGAAATACCTGCGGGAAGAACTTCATGTAGATCAAATGCCCGTGAGGCATGATCTACTTATATTCAGTGCAGAGGACAGACTTACTTGCCAATAACAACAAAAATAAGCAACATCAATCGTTCCCTGTCATTAACAAGGACAATTCACGCTGTTTCCGTATGTGTGTGGGTCCGTGTGTGTGTGTATGTGTGTGTGCGTGTGTGTGTGTCTGTGTCTGTGTCTGTGTGTGTGTCTGTGTGTGCCTGTGTGTGTAGTTATGGTGCTAAAACAGTTAGGGAAATTTTACACTGAAGTCCTGATGATTCCATATTTAATCACTAATCTTGACATAGTTGCGTGTTTTTTATTGCACGTTCATATTTTTTAATATATAGTCCAAAACACAATTACTTAAAAAAAAACAACAACAAATACTTATAGTCTTTACAATAATTACCTTCGGCTATTAATTTTTGTTGCTGATTTGTATGTTTGGCATATGAACCACCGTGGGTTATTTGATGACGCGTCAATTAATTTTATTAAAATATGTTATGACTACAATTCTTTATATCCTCAAATATTTATTCACTGTGTTTGGTAGTTTTGTACATGAACATTATAGTTTTTGTTTTGTGATTTGCAGAACATGTTGAAGCTTTGCAATGGAAATGGAACAAAAAAGCAATAAAACCAATGTTTTGTACATTGTACGCCAGGACGCTGGTACGTTCGTGCAGCTTGAGCTGCTTGCAGCATAATTCATAATTTAAAACACAACGATGACATACTCAGTAAATCTAACTTTCTAAATCCGACGTAAATAAAATATTAAGAAAAAAAGAAATGGCATAGTTTTATAATTATTATAAAATATCGAAAGAATTAATGAAAGTGTGAAATAATTATTTAAATAAAAATAATTTTAAGCAAACAATTACTTTATTATAACCTTTCATATAAACTACAGCTATGCTAGTTTCATACATTAATCAAAATAAAACTCCAATCTTCAAACTATGTAATAAAAAGGAATTAATAAATTAGCATCATTTATAAAGATAATTTATCTTAAAACTGTAAATGCATTCAGGCGCCACCAAGTGACATATAACTAGGGCTATGACAGCAGCGTATTCTTTCATTGTTATGATTCTCGAATATATATCTTACAGAGATACAGTTAATCGACCGAGAACCACATCACTCTATATAAAAGCATATAAGACATCATAGGATACACACTGGAGAGTCCAAGCAATGAAAAGAATATGCTGTTGTCCCAGCCCTATTTACGGTTGTTTGTATTCTCATTTCAGGACAGACAAAATAATTCCCACAACAGAACAGATTTGCACCATTTTACAATCCCTTTCAAAGTTTAAAATAAAAATGTAATATTAAATGTTATGTCTAGAATCCTTATTCGGGTTTTCACTTAAAAGTCATTATATGTTTTAGATTTTAGAAAAATGTTTACAAGTTGAGGTTTAAGTTTAAAAAAACATTCATAAGGAAATTGAAACGCAAACAATGTTTCTAACGTTGTGTCTCATCAAAATAAATCAAATCCACACAACATCTGATGTACAATTTGAACCAGATAGTTAATTTCTTTTTCTGTTTTGCCAAACAATTTCAGATCGTCCATAAATAGCATGTGACCGATTTCGATCCATTTGTCTCCAGTTGATATCCCATCTTCGTCTCTCTTAGTACATGTTTCAATGGTATGAATGGTATTCTGATTAGAAGTGGCGAAAAGGAATCTCCTTGGAAAACATTGAGTCTGATGTTTTTTGTTCCTAATAATTATCTCAGTTGGTTACATTTCCGACACGTTTCCCAGACCAGCACGATCAACATGCCTCACTTCTAGATCTCTTTCTGACAACGGTTCCCAATGACTGTACAACAAATGCCCACAGCCCACTCGGGAATGCTGATCACGCTGTGATAATGGTAGAAATCAGCCTAAATTCTCGCCCTAAAACTGAAGATCCACTACTCAAAACAACGAGGTATTACAAAAAGGCTGATTGGGAAGCCATCAGGGAGCTCATCAGAGATGCTCCATGGCAAAATATCTTTACTCTTCCAGCGGAACAGTGTGAAAATGAGACAACTGAATGGTTCAAAACTGCTATTGAAGCACATGTTCCCGGACGGAAATACTATAGCAAGCCCCACTCTCCCCAATGGTTTACTTCTGCTTGTGCAGCTGCCATTTGTCAAAGGCAGCGTGCGTTCCGCAGATTCAACCGAAATAAGTCCAGCTCAAATAAACAGAAATTTATAGAAGCTAGAAATAATTGTAAGAGAGTGATAGACACAGCTAAGACAGATTACTCTGAAACCACCAGAAAGCGCATCGAAGCACAGAAATTAGGAACCCGGGATTTTTGGAAAATCTACAACAGCGTAGTTAATAATGGACAGTCAATTATTCCCCCACTAACAAACAATCATGAGGTTGCTTGCACGGCAACTGACAAGGCTAATCTGCTTGCCAGTCGGTTTGCCTCAAACTCCACACTGAACTCGGTGCACCACTCACTCCCTGATTTTCCTCTGCGAACAGACGCCACACTTGAAGATTTGAAAATCACCCCTTCTCAGGTACATGCTATCATAAAAAACCTAGACACCTCAAAAGCATGTGGACCAGATCTCATCCCGGCTGTGCTATTAAAAAAATGCTCTTCTGAGGTTGCTCCAGTTCTGTCCAAACTTTACAATAAATGCCTTAACGAATCTTGTTTTCCCGACTGCTGGAAAACCGCCTCTGTGGTACCAGTCTTCAAGAATTCTGGTGAAAGAACTGACCCATTAAATTATCGCCCCATTAGCCTCCTCCCGCTTTTCGCCAAAATATTTGAGTCCTTAGTTAATCAAGCCCTAGTCCAGCACCTAACAGCTGCTAAACTCCTGACTGACAAACAATATGGATTCAGGCAAGCCCGTTCAACAGCAGATATCTTAACTGTAGTTTCTGAACGTATATACCGTTCATTGGATAAAACAGGGGAGGGTAGAGCGGTGGCCCTTGATATATCTAAGGCTTTTGACAGGGTATGGCACGATGGTCTTCTAAGGAAAATTAGATCATATGGATCACTGGAAGAATGCATAATGTAATTAAATCCTTCTTAAGTAATAGAAAAATCAAAGTTGTCCTCGACGGACATACATCCAAACAATATGACATAAATGCGGGAGTACCTCAGGGGTCTATCCTTGGACCTCTATTATTCCTGATATTCATAAACGACCTCCCTGATAATATTGTTTCGGAGATGGGTATATTTGCCGATGACACCACTCTCTATAACAGATATGAGGGGAAAACAAATGAAGACATATCCAAGAAAATGGCAGAAACACTAGAGGATGACCTCCAATCCGTAGTGGAATGGGGACAAAAATGGTTGGTCACATTCAATGCTGCTAAGACTAAGCTTGTTTCCTTCAATAACTACAAAAAACCTTTTCTACCACCAATAGCAATGGCCAAGAACACATTACCTGAAAGTACTTCTTTTAGACTCCTCGGCCTAACGTTTACAGGGAATATGAACTGGAATATATACATTGAGAGCATTGCCAAGGCTGCTGCAAGGAAGGTTGGCTCCCTCTACCGTGCTAGAAAACTACTTACGCCTGCCAGTATCCTGTACCTCCATAAGGCAACCATTCGCCCATGTATGGAGTACTGTTGTCACATCTGGGCTGGTGCATCTGCTGCTTGTCTCTCGCTCCTGGACAGGGTTCAGAAAAGAGTCGCCAACCTGATAGGTCCTGAACTGTCATCTGGGCTTCAACCTCTGTCCCATCGACGAGATGTTGCATCCCTCTGCCTGTTCTACAAATACTTTAATGGTGAATGCTCTGACGAACTGCAAACACTTGTACCTCCCCGACGTAACTACCCCCGTCAAACCCGACAAGCTACTAAGTCTCATCCCTTTACAGTAGAGATCCCTAGGTGCAAAAAAGCCTTTTACTCCAATAGTTTCTTCCCCAGAACTGCGGGTCTTTGGAACTCCCTTCCGGGATTCTGCTTTCCCAAATGCAATGATATGCAGAAGTTCAAGTGTAATGTTAACAAACATCTTTCTACTCTTCACCCTTCATAATGACCCCGCTAATTAATTCCCTAATAGTAGCCCCCTGCTTCAAAGTGGCACTGTGCCTTGTTTGGGGTGAAAATTGAATTAAAAAAAAAAAAAATAGTTTCCCATCTCAAAAACGGCTGTGTTTCAATGGGCCATACGAACTCAATTATAGTTTCAGCCAGCCGTAAAGTTTGCAACGTCCCAAGGGCCCATGAATGCCGTACCATATGATAAACTTTCTTGTAAGATATCCAAGTTACATTTAAGTTTGTTTCTTCTACTTGTGCAGTTTTTTTAATACATTTATTAATTGATAGTTGGTCTTTTGTTCCTAAATACCGTCCCTCCCCCGTTTTGATCCACTGATAGTAAACCATTCACATCAAGATGATTATATACTTTTGAACTGATTATCCTTGCCATTGTTTTTCACGGCCAGTTCAATCAAGCAATTTAATTTTCAACATCTGGTCTTTGAGCAGGATCTTTCATTACTAAAATAGTCCTTCCCACTACAAACCATTCTGGTATCTGGTACAATCTGACACAATCATCCAGAGAAACAGCAAGCCGCCAATGGATTCCTGTAAAACATCGCAGCCAGTACTCATGAATTCCATGAGGTTCGAGTTCTTTCCACTTAGGCATGAACTTCATTCATTTTTCAACAAAAATGTGGATATTATCTTGTTTATGCCCTTCCAGTCTTTCACTTACTCTAGCGACCCAAGCAGCATCAACTTTGTGGGAAATCTCTTTTAACGATGTACTTTTGACCACGTACTTTTGAGGTATTTATTTGCTCCCCCACTGAGCAACTTAGGCACAAGGCCGATTTTTAAAGTGAGGAGTGAAGGGGAAATGGGGACCAACTCCCCGGGGAGTAGGGGAGCTGAATAGTGACAATTGGTATGAAGGTTTGCCCCTTCATTGACCAAGGTCTTATATGGGGGTTGCCCCCACATATGGTCTTTGCTTGCAGCATCTACCGGAACAGGTACTACACTTTGATCTTGGCCCGGAGGCTTGTCTTGACCACGTACTTCTGACCATTTACTTTTGACCATGTACTTGATCAAAATTTTGTAGCTTCTTAAAGGTTGAAGGCCATTGCTTTGGATTCACGTCATTCCAAATTTCTAAAAACCTTTTGACTTCTTTGTTTCGAATAACTTGTAAAACTGTTGAATTCTGTTGAATAATCATGCAAACTTTTGCTACAGTCTGTTTATTTCTTTCCTGTGCTATTAAACCCGTTGGTTTTCAGTTTATATCTTTTACCCAGTTCTTATTTTCTCCTTGTTTGCATTTATTCACAGTGCGTTAAATCATGCGTGATTTCGCCCTAAAACTTTCCTTAATCTCTTCAGGTCACCTTCTATTCTCCTTCTCTAATATGGCTCTTTTTTTGTGTGTGTAATTTTTGGTTCACCTCTATCATCTCACCAACACATACAACTCCTGCCTGAAAAATGTCCCTGCTGTACAGTTACAACTTATTCATTCTCCTGTGCACTTTATTTGTCGTATTTCTTAACTTTGTCAGAATTCTTGCAATTAAAAATCTTTCTTCTTTCATTATTTTTCATTTATTCGTTCAGTCTATTAAACACGTTTAATTCATCTGTTATTTCCGCACTGAAAATTTCACTATCATTATGTAAGCTATACTCCCCCTTTTTGAATTATTTATCATTCCCATAATGTTATTTCTACTTTCCTCCTCTATATCGTGACACACTTGAGAAATTTTTGGAAGTGTTTAAGCACAATCAGATATAATCAAGATTTCAGCATAGTCAATACCACCGTCTGATGCACTGTGCGAGTGGCAGCTTACTATCCTCCTCTTGATCGACTCTATTTCAACTGGTGTAATCCATCCTTTTCTAAATATTGTTCTTATCCGATTCATCAGCTTATTTTGCGTAATTTCAAACATACCTCCTTCTTCACTGTATCTCGATATCAACTTTTCCAATTCCTCTTGTATGACCATCCAATTCTGCTCTCATTTTACATCCCACTGCATACTTGTGCTCTTCCTTGTTCCAGTTTTATTTCACGCCAACAGATCTCTTCATCGATTTTCTACCAGTGTAATAATTGACTTTATTTGATTTGAAAAAACTCGATACTCCAGTGACAGAAGTGCTGCTTGTTTAAACTTCTGGCCCAGTGTGTCCAAAGTCCTGCACGAAAGGTGCAGTCTTTCCCAGATTCAATTTATTTGTATGTGTATTCATCATAAGAATGAGTTGCAACTGTGGAGGTTTCGTCCTCAGTATATTAATCGAGACACCATTTCTAGATAACTGACAATCAAGGCTAAAGGGTGGTTCACCTGCCTGTAGAACTTGGTCAGCCTCACCTGACGTCAAACCAGAATTTCTTTATCACGGCGTTGTGTTTACGGTTGCAACCAACCAGTATTTTTTCAAGATACAAGCTCTAGAAAGATTGTCCGCCATGACTCAGGGTTCTTTCTACCCCAGACCGACGCAACCCCAAAGTATCCTCCACGGTCCCGATGACAAGGCAGCACACGTTTTAACATATTAATACGTAAATAAATATAAACAAATTCAATACATGCGATATACTTGCGGGGGAATTCTTGTTTCTGTCCTTGGATAAAATTCAAACAGCCAAACCGTTACAAACACAAATCATCCTCGAGGACAACGATGATGCTCACACAATTAAACATATTTTACGTAAATAAATATAAACAAATCCATCACATACGATGTACTTGTCAGAGAATCACTGTTCCTGTCCTTGGTATAGTTTCAAACGGTATTATTATTATTATTATTATTATTATTATTATTATTATTATTATTATTATTTACTAACAGGTAGACACGACGTTGCCCAGGATTGAATGATAATCAGCGAATGTTTCCCACTCCCATATTTTTTTGTCATAGAAAATGTTCTTCTTTCATCGAATTATTTTGATTATCGATTATCGATACTTATCAAAGACATCCTGATACAAAACCGATCTAAGAACACTACCAGGTGGATAAAATACCTTCGTGTTAAATTTTATAAGAATCGACGAAGCCGTTTCAACACAGATACACACGCACACAGATGCACACGAGTTTCTCTTATAAAATAGTAGAGATTGTTATTATTATTATTATTATTATTATTATTATTATTATTATTATTATTATTATTATTATTGGCTCACATGGACCTTCACACAAGTCAACAAACGATCGGTTTGGAGACCTGTGGTGTTCTCTGGAAGCTGAGTGACAACAAGTCTCCCCAGACGTCCAGCTCTCTCCACCTCCTTCGATAGCATTTGCAAATAAATCTGCGTCATACAATTGATTTCTCGCTGGTAGTGGCCATTGGTTTGTACTGGAATTTGAGTCGCACTAAGCCTCCCCACGATCCCAGTCATCTTCGCGCTTGTCCAGCGGAGGTCTGGCCAGCGCTCTCTCCTCGGTCTTTCCATCCTCCTTGACCCTTCTCGGCTCTTTGGTATCACTTTTCTGTTGGGGGGACAGTGATGAGACAATGGGGGGATGTATGATGGTGGTGTAGAACTTGCTGATATGCAGCTTCGGCGTTCTTCATTCCCTGTAACGCTTCTTTGTTATATTGTCTTGTGTTATTCCCCAATTTCTAGGTTTTTCCTTAATATTTCAGCCGTTTTCTTTATCATTAGTCGTTGTATTTTTGCAGTTATTCCTCTGATTCCACTTTCTGCCATTCTTTTTTCGAAGTTTTTCGAAATTGTTCATAGTGCTCCTACTATTATCGGTACTATTTTGATTTTCTTCATCATCCAAATCCCTTTTAACTCTCTGGCTAGCTCTGTGCATTTGCTTCGTTTCTCCTTTTCTTTCATACTCACCCTGTGGTCAGCTGGGACAGCAAAGTCTACGATTTGACAGGATTTTTCTTTCTTGTTAATTTTTATGACATCTGGTCTTCTTGCTTGGATGGGTTTTGTTATTATTATTATTGTTATTATTGTTATTATTATTATTATTATTATTATTATTATTATTATTATTGCTATTGTTGTTGTTGTTGTTATTATTATTATTGCTATTATTGTTGTTATTATTGTTATTATTAGCATTGTTGTTGTTATTATTGTTGTTATTATTGTTATTATTGTTATTATTGCTATTATTATTATTATTTTTGGTGTCTTATTATTGCGTTTACTTATTATAAGAGATATTATTAATTAATGTCTAATACTTATTGCTATAATTTCACAAATATAGAACATATCTGCATTTTTTACGAATAAAACCCCCGCTCGTTTGTATTATCTTTTCAGAAAAGTAAACACCCCCCACACACACACACCTGTATTATGCAATGTAACTTTACCTACATGTTTACATACGAGAGCCACACATTGTATGCAGTCTACATCGAAAAGGAGACCAACACAAACAATAGCTCTTTTTCCTACCAACGACATTTATTTCCTCATTATCTCGCGGCGCGTAACTTCTAGTTACGGCTATGACGTCGCTCACGTGATCGTTCTTTCTAACATGCTCTCCTTTTTATATTTGTCCTTACAGTGACGTCATTTCGCATTTCGTATAGATTTGCATACGTGTGTCTGCGCTCTGTTGCACAAATTTATAAAAATACTTATCTATATATAGAGAGAAAGATAATCGTAAAGAGCTTACATTTAAGTAAAAATTATTGGAGTCAAATCGGTTGCTGCAGAAGCCAAATTAGCCTTAAATAGGCTAATCTTGTAACGCAAATTTGGCAGCATTTTAGGCCGTATTCAATGGCGTCCGAAACACAAAGCGTGTATATATATATATATATATATATATATATATATATATATATATATATATATATATATATATATATATAACTATTTCATTTATTCACATAAATTTACTATACGAAAGTATAGATTTATGCGTAAATTTTAAGTATTTACTTCAAAAGTGCTC
>NC_136490.1:113849019-113941519 GCF_053919585.1 Euprymna scolopes | reverse complement strand
GAGGAAATTTTGACTAAAAGACTAGATGCCATACAGGGATGTCTTCACAGGAATAGATTTCTGCTATCACGCCTTAAATGTAACTGAGGTATAACTTTTTAAAACATTAAGGATCATCGGATACTAGGATTAACTTTTAATATAGAGTTAAATAGTTAGAATTGTTATAATCTAAATGAAGGATCCAAATCTAACATGCGAATATAGTTTCTACTATTTTAAACCGGGAAAAATATAAATAAAGTAGCTAATCTAAAAATAGAATTTTTCTCCACAACGGCGAGCAATTTTGTATTCAGTTGTAGCAGTATTGACGGTGAAATAAGTGATACCCTCTTCAAATCAATAACACAACTTAACAATTAAACTATTTTTTATTAAAAATTAAATTAGCAATTTGGGGGCTGAAAATTAATTTAATTGATTTTGTCATCTGACATCTTAAGTTGGTAGAATCCATACTGATTTACTTATTTTCTTACTTTACTCCCTGTTCTAAATGATTTTACCCATAAATGCAGGAGTAAACATCTTCTCATCGGAGTGTAACACATTTGTAGCTATTCGGTGGTTTTGCAGTGAGAATAATAATTAGTGGGTGTATAATGTTTATTTAGATACCCAAGAATACAACACACGAATTATAAAACATGAGCAGCATAAGTGATTAATAACAGATGTGGGTAAACCCATGGGTAAAAACCAATGTTTTAAGATTAAAAACATAATTTATATCCTTAATTTGTTAAATAAGCCATCGTAGCACGTTCTGGATCTCTCTGATAAAATTATGAAATCACAGACGCCTTCTAGTAATCAATGAACCAAAAACATCAAACGGCCTGAATTATCTCCCTTTAGCTGTTATAGGAAATAAAAATAGACCCAGTTTCCAATAAGATTAACTAGTAGCAATTAACAACATAATTGGATTATCTCCCTTCATATAATTGTCTTTAGAAACGATATGAAAACATTCAAGTAGAATGCCAATAAATTTTAAAACATTAAATAATAATAAATAGATTATAAAACCTCACTCGAAATGTTGTACAAGGATTTATATATATATATAATACAACCTTTTTATTTATTCTCATATTCAATTAAATTTTAAACCTAAAATGGTCTTAAATCTTAGTACCACAATAACGATAATCTGTAAACATTACTTGCGACTAATACTAAACTAAAATTAACCGTAACGTTATTGCAAGCTTGTTACGGTCATACTATAAATATAGAAATAAAATTAAAAAACTCTTTTTATAAAAAAATTAATTATTGGGAAATAATAAAACAACGAGATCCAAATTAGGAACTCAACGAATGTTTAAAAAATTTTTTTTAAATGGCTTAGGGTTTTCGTTGAAAACTTCTCATGGCTCTGTTCTTAAATAAAGATATGAAAATTAGGCGATATATTAATATTTAAATGGGCTTTTCCGTAACTACAACAAAGGTAAATGTTTCTCACATGCTTTTCCCGTTAAGGGAATTTTTCTTTTTTCTTTCTCTTCAAAAATGCTCTATTATCAAAAGTGTGTTTATTCATGAAGTCTGAAGAAATGCTGGTTTTGGAAAATTTTCAAACGATATAATGCTTGAAATTGTTCGACTGGACGTGGAAACAATTGTAACGTAAAATGAAATACACTTTTTGTTGCCACCAACACCCGTTTTGAAGTCTTGATTTTGCTTCCACAATATATAAATACTTAATCATAAAATATGATAATTTTGTAGCTTACTTTTTAAGTCAACTCTTTTTGGCTTAAAACTCATTGGTATATGAAAACTTACTGAATTACACGAACTCAGTATATTACATATAAGTCTATATATATATATATATACATATATATATATACATATATATATATATATATATATATATATATATATATATATATCAAGAATATTATTTTTTAAAAAACACCTACGAATTATAAACATGTGTGATATAGATTAATCGTAGATTAGAAAACATACATTTCTTAATAAATTTCTTAATCAATATTTGTCATACAGCAATAATACTGCAGTATGAATGCAGCAGCTCTTCGTCAAGCTATGAAGTGTTGCTATTGGGCAAGAAATTAGATTATAAGGAATGTGTATTGGAGGACAAGGTAGTGGTGAAGTAAGTTGCTTTCCTCGTTGTCATCTAATGCCGTGCCTCTGTAGGATTTCGATGGATCAGGCATCAAATGGCCAGTTGTATCCAGCATTTTGATTGTTGCAATTATAGTTAATCCATTGATCCGCAGTGTTGATTATTTCGAAATTGACTTGACAGGAATCCTAAGCTTCCATCTTTTGGGCTTATCCGTTTTCGCACATAAAAAATTCTTTCTTAACAATTTCTATTTTCATTTTAAACTTTAGATTATTTTCGTTATTTCTTAACTTCTATCTAAACTGTCTTTTCTTTCCAATCTCAGGCGATTGCTAACTTTATTACGTTTTGTGAAATCGTTATGAATACATTTTCTGTATTCTATTGTTTCGGTGTTCCTTATATTCACACCAAGGAAGGCAAATTCCCACTGAAACATAAGCGGCTACTGCAGATAAGGAACCGGGATTAGAGAGCTAGACTAAGTAGGGAAAGGAGAAGAGAGAGGTTTGTTCACATTTTTACGAAGGAATAAAATTCAAAAGTCTATAGTTCAACTGAAGTGGCCTTTTGAGTGGAAGTCACTGCGTTATCACGGGGACCTCTTCAATAAAAGGTTTTTGTTGTTTTTGTTTGTTTGTTTGTTTGTTTGTCGCTTGTTTGGTATTTGCATCGAGGGAGTACCAGCGCTACGAGCGTCTGAGAAGATTCCAATAAAGTACTTGTAAAATAATTACACAGAAGCAGCATTGCAGCGATAGGATTGTTCGTCTTTTTCCCGGTGCATGCTTTAGTTAATTCGACCGAAACAAATTAATTTTCACTGATTCAAAACTTACTTCACATTCCGTATTTTTGATGACAATACAATTAAATCTATATACAATTAAATCTATATAATTATAAAAGTCAAATGACCTTGTAATGAGTGATGTAACCTACTTTCCGGTTTACGACATCCGGTTGTGCATGCGCGCATAAACATTAACCCATAACAACGTAAACAAATGAATACAAATCGCTTCTTTTGCAGATGTTGACCTGCGCACTGAAATATTAACGTTATTATTTCGAACTTATTATTTAACATGGGAAGAGTGAGGGGGTTTTGCAACTATTCTTTATTACAACTATACTGTCGCTATGTTCTTACAATTAAACAACTTTAACCCGTTGACAAACATAAGAACAATTGTAGTAAAGCCAAGACTACTACTACTACTACTACTACTACTACTACTACTACTACTCTCTATACGTCTCTTTTCCTTCCTTTTTTTATTTTTTGTTTACATTTCTAGATACAAAATAGCTGTCTGAGAACAGTGAATTTGTTAACACATTTACTAATCTGTTTAAATATTAGTCACTCGAGGAATGGGTGTACATTAATCAACGGGATTATAGCGTAGTAAAAATGAGTAGGAAAATTTTTGCAAGTTGGGGTTACTTAGGGGGACGATTCATCAAGAACTTGTTTACGTTGGACTTGAAGACAGCTGCGAAGCAAACCAACGGAAGAGAGCTCCATAGACGTACAGTTCTAAGAAAGAAGCTTTGTTCATGGAATCTACATTTAGGTTTAGGTACAGATAAAGAGTGTGAGAAACTATTGATAGTGACTTTGGCTAGACGAGTGTTTTTCGTGAAGGTTTGGCGATGGGGGGGACCATAGATTGAAGCTCAGACGAGCACCTGCCATAGATAAATTGGTAAAGCAGAGACAGGCTCGCAACGTCTCTTCTGTGGGGAAAAGGTGGCAGGGAAGGGAAAAGGGCAACCCCACTAAGCTACGGATCTATTTTGAACTCTGTCAAGGCAGGATAAGCTACTTCCAGCAGCTCCCGCCCAGATGTGGTAAAAGTACTCCATCGTTGGCCATACCTGGCTTTTATATAGGTAGAGAATTGCATCAGGAGCGAGATATCTACTACAGCGGTAGAAAGATCCTACCATTTTACATCGACCATTGCAATGGATTTAATATACGTGTTCCATTTCAGATCGGGAGTAAAGGTCAAGCCCAGAAGCTTGTCAACACATGAGGCCTCCTCAATACGAGAGCCATTCATTTCATTCATGTAAAAAACAACACACCTCCATAAAAATGAGTAAAATGACTAATACGACTTAGTAAAACTACATTATAGTGGAATGTAGTTTCATAATGAACTTATTGTGTGGGGATAGATTACACATTACATTATTTGTTTGCCCGCGGTTTGTATGCGTATAAGTACATGTTTTTCAGTAAAATATAATATATCTTTACATTACTATATGTATAAATACTATTTATGGTGTTTTTTCTAGGTTTGGATCTCCTGACTAAATCTACAAGGATCGTACTCATGGATTTTTTGTCTGACATAAATCTTTCTCGTTCAAAGCTATTCGTGAACCTTGAGAATTACAAATATTTATCGACAATATCAGGAAGAGATATGCTAAATAATTGCATGCGAAATCGAGGAAGGTTTTATTCAGAGCATAATTTCACTTCATTGATTTGTGGTTGTGGATATGACACGTCTATGATTGTCATATGTAGAGACAGAAGCGACAAGAGAAGGGCGGATTCTGACGCTGACACCATTCCGCATCAGAATCCTTCTGAAATTATCATAATAGATTTTCTTTCTAAGGTTGGTTGTTTTTGTTTTACGGCATA
The DNA here is from genome assembly GCF_053919585.1 of Euprymna scolopes. Taxonomy (NCBI): domain Eukaryota; kingdom Metazoa; phylum Mollusca; class Cephalopoda; order Sepiida; family Sepiolidae; genus Euprymna; species Euprymna scolopes. The sequence goes on along the minus strand of NC_136490.1, from coordinate 113,936,729 downwards.
TCAACCCTTTTCAGGTTATTTAATGCCGAATCCAAAGATTTTGAATAATTTTTTTTTAATAGAATATATTTGTTGCTTTCAAGTCGGTTTCTATTTAACCCATAGTTGGGACCCTAACAGGTACTACCACTCCGGGTCAGAGTGGACCTGGGAGCAATAGCAATTAAAGGGTGGCTCCACACTCCCCAAAGCCCGCAAACTGGGACCTCACCACTGGATATAGTTTAAGGTCATATCCAGGACCGGGATGTAGGGGAAGAAAAAATGGAGGTAGGGGGTGTTTTTGTTTTTGGTTTTGCAGAACATAATTAAGTTTTACAAAAGAGAATAGAAAAACAAAAAGGAACATCAATGTAAGTGCATTTCGTCTCAGGAAGCCAATAGACAGCCTGATATGGTAACACCAGAATTCGTCAGAGGAAGTTAGCTGACGCTTACTTTTGTCGACAATGGTGCTTATTGGTTGAATAGTGGACATGGAGTCTTATGTTTTTTATCTTGCAGATTTTCCAATTTCTTTATTTCGCAAGATTTGACCGACACGATACACATGAAGAGAGTCAGGGGTTACATTGGCTACAACTTTGTGTAAAAACTCAAGATGAAAACAGTAGTCCGAATAATACAAAATTAATCCTCATCTAAAAAATTCAGAAAAATGAGATCAGTTTTTTTTTTTTTAAGTTAAGTGGCGTGTTGCACCTCATGTCCTTATAGGACCTTGAACATTTTCTACTCAACCACCAGGATCCCGTCCTTAGGTATTACAGGTTGCCACTTACGGTCAACAGGTGACCCGATTGAGAGACTTTTACTCTCTGCAGGGGAGCAGTCGGTGTATTCTAATGCCCCACCGACAGGGCCAGTTGGGAAGTAGGGGAAGAAAAAAAGGGGCAGGAAGGGAAGGGGGCTGTTGTTTTTGCTTTTGGTTTTGTAGAACATAATTAATAGACAGCCTGATCTGGTAGCACCAGCGTAATATCTAAATGAGGTTACTCAATGAACGTAGATTTCTTTTAAATAAATAGTATACTTATGTAATGTTTATTTTAAATAAATAGTATATTTATGTAATATTTATTTTAAATAACTAGTATATTTATGTAATGTTTATTTTAAATAAATAGTATATTTATGTAATGTGTATTTTAAATAACTAGTATATTTATGTAATGTGTATTTTAAATAAATAGTATATTTATGCAATGTTTATTTTAAATAAATAGTATATTTATGTAATGTTTATTTTAAATAAATAGTATATTTATGTAATGTTTATTTTAAATAACTAGTATATTTATGTAATGTGTATTTTTAATAAATAGTATATTTATGCAATGTTTATTTTAAATAAATAGTATATTTATGCAATGTTTATTTTAAATAAATAGTATACTTATGTAATGTTTATTTTAAATAAATAGTATATTTATGTAATGTTTATTTTAAATAAATAGTATATTTATGTAATGTGGATTTTAAATAAATAGTATATTTATGCAATGTTTATTTTAAATAAATAGTATATTTATGTAATGTTTATTTTAAATAACTAGTATATTTATGTAATGTTTATTTTAGATAAATAGTATATTTATGTAATGTGTATTTTAAATAAATAGTATATTTATGCAATGTTTATTTTAAATAAATAGTATATTTATATAATGTTTATTTTAAACTATAAAAGGATTTTAATATTTAAAATCCTTCCTCCTTTCTGACAAAAGGAGGAAGGATTTCCGAAACGGTCAGTTGGCTTTCGATGGTCCACGGAAACAGAGGTTCTGTTGTGCCAGATTAGATGATTATGTTAGGTTGGCCGTAATATAACAAAAAATTCTCATTAGAAACATGCAAGCCGTGTAGCTCTCGTACTGCTTATCGCATCCTCTATTACAATGAAGAAAGGATTCTGGTATATTTCGGTTTTTGTATTTTATTCTCTTTTACTCTTCTATACCATTTCTGTCATTATCTAATTTTCTTTCTTTTCTATTTTGTTCGATCTAATCTTCAGAACGGCTCTTCGACTCTTCCTGTTGCTTAACCATTCTAACGATATGTAATTCGCCATCTTTCCTTGCGTCTAGTCTTTGCTTTACCTTCCACTGACCTCCGCTTTTCTTAGCCTTCTTCCGTAATTATTGTTCAATCCATTCTCATCTTTTCTCCCTTTTCTTTCTCGTGATTTTAAATCTAATTGAAACCTTCGCTCGGAGCACGCTTCTAGTATCCGAATATAAGCCTCCTCACATCTCCCGGAAGAAGCAAGGCTTAATGGAAGTTATCCAAGGCACAGAACGACCAAACAAAAGAGTCGACTGCCACATAAGATGGCGTCTATCGATCGTAAAATTTCCCCCTCCCCACCCACAGCTTCACTGTCAACCTAAGAAAACCCCAGCCCGCGTTTATCTCGGCCAATAGCAAGAAACCATAACAACCGTAAACGGACAGATTCGATAGCTGTAAGCATTGCATAGAGACTAGGAGCTTCATAAATCTTCAAACAATGTATTATTATTTCTCTTTCTTTTTTCACTGTTTTATTTTCGTTGAGTATTATTATTATGTTTCTCTTTTTCTTTCCCTTTAACAGCTAAGCATTTTTCTTTTACATACGAAATTTAGACATGTCTTAATGCACGTATATGTACATTATTATATGTGTAATGATGTATGTATTGCAGAATTTGTCCCGTTAATGAAAGAAGATGGCCACTTGATTTGTTTACTATAAACGACTGGTTGAAAAAAAAAACTATTGATAAAAGATTGCTTTTCAGTTTAGTCTTAAGTGAAAAAATGCAATATCTTCGACCATAGTCGAGGGCGGCCCGTAAGCTCCATTTTCTTTACCTACTACACCGTTTATCCTTATTCTATAACACTTGTAGTATAGCAAGGTGTCATCTATTACTGAAGGCAAGAATCAGTAAAAATAATAATAATGCCTTCGTTAAGTGTCGAAAGACAAAGGATACCCTCTGTATGGAGCAGCTGCGCGTGTAATTGTGTGGCAAGGGTTGCACAATCGCCAACCACGCCTCTCCTGAATCAGCACTGTGTGAGTCCAGTGGCAAGGAGAAATCAAGGACGACTGGAAATAATGCCGAGATAAGCGGAGAGCATATACAGAACCTGGAAGTCCCAAATGGTCACCCATCTGGTATTAGCCAGGCTCATCGTTGCTTAACTTAAGTGATCTGATGGAAACCAGTGTGTTAAAATTGATTCTGCCGTACACGAATCAGTAAGCAGTGAATATATCTCAGGATAAAAGAGTGGTGATCAGAGCTGCCATTCTGACGAAAGAGGGAAGGATTTCCGAAACGGCCAGCTGGCTTTCGATGGTCCTCAGAAACAGACGTTCTGTTGTGTCGGATTAGATGATTTCGTCGAGTTGGCCGGAATATGAAAATATTTTACAAGCCTACTGCCCGACTTCAGAAAATGGTTGCCACTTGTAATCTTTCGAAATATTAATATTAATCACTAGCATTTCAGCCCGGCGTTGCCCGGGGGTTTGGAGGTGTATGTTGAGTAAAAAAAAAAAAAAAAAGAAACAGTCAATTTTTTAAAATTTGACCCCTATTATGACCCCTTAAATTTATTGTTTTGGGCTCAAATCAGGTTAGTAAGTTAGATCCATGTCCAAGGAATCTATATCTAGAATTTCAAGTGTTTAGACCCAAAATTGGCTGAGGAGTTTGGTAGAGTTCTCGAAGGTCAAATCGTTTTACTTTGACCCCTTAACAGCTACAGGTTTTGGCCGAAAACGGATTAAAAATATTTTCCCAAATCTCAGTACCCTGTATATCAAATTTCGAGTCTGTATACTGAAAACTGACAGAGTTATTGCGTAGGAAAATGTACACAGACACACACACACACACACACACACACTCACAGACACGCTTCCTTTTATATATATAATAGATCTATACTCCTACAAATTCGTTTTTTCATTCATATTAAATACCCCTTTTTTCTATTCATTTAAAAAGAAAATGCAACTTTGTTATATATGAATCGTGGAATCGAATCTACCTGCAAAAGATGAATCTAATTTGCATATTCATTTAAACATTCATTTTAATTAATTCCCTATTTGTTTTTTCTGTTTTATTATGAGATGATCATCTTTACTTCATTATTACATTCATGCAAATATTCTACATGATTTATACTTGTGTAGTATTTGCGTAAACAATTATAGTAAACACAAATACATTCTATACATATTTATGTATACGTACATATATTTCTATAAAAAAATTGCCTACCAAACTACTCCGTCAGTTTTTGGTCTACAGACATGAAACTTCGTATTTAGGGTATTCGAACTTTATATTTGGGTTTTAGCTGGGGGAAATGGGTGCAAAAGTGAAAATTAAAAAAATGAAATTTGCCAAGTGAAGCTCGAACGACGGCATAACGAATATGCATGCGTAATGTACTAGCTATTGATTCAAATATTATTTAATTGGAATTCATTATTGAGATGGGCAATATTTATTAATTTATTTATTGCGGACTATTATTCTCATCTTTCTTAGTTGTTGTTTCACGAAGTTTCGGTCAACTATTCCTCTAGCCTTCGTCACGTGGTAACCCCGACGGGATAGGAACGCTGACGAAGGCCAGAGAAATAGTTAGCCGAAACGTGGCGAAACAACATCTAAGAAAGATGAATAAATCTATTGGTTCATGTTTTAATCTTTAGCCTTGCAGCAAACATGTGTTCACAGTACAGTCATTAACGTCAAAGGAAAAGGTAAATTGTAAGCTAAACATTTCGTTTTCGATTCTCGGTGTGGGCGTACGAGTCTTTTTTTTTTTAACTTTTAAAATCATTACTATATATTGTGTCCAATATAATATAGCAATGAATACGAAGTTTGCAATAATCGAAATATCATATTTAAGCGTATTTTATGGCCAGGCAATGCTGTACGGCTTGCTAGTCTATTATAATAAAATTGTATTCCTGTCTGTTGTTTGTTAACAATTTCATTTATAAGTACAAAAGGAACATTGTTTCACAAATTAATCTTCATACTTAAAAACGTACGTTTATACGTTTTTATTCCTGCGGTATATATAGTCTTTGAGGTTTTTAACCTTTAAAACTATACAAAAAATATTTTTTATCATTCGTTAGAAAATAATCTAGTCAGTAAATCATTTAATCACCTACAATCACTGCATCAACTCGCTCTCGAATTTACTATAATACCAATAATTCATTTTTCAAGGGATCATCAGTTGTTTACCATGAACCACTGTTTCGGGGATTTAAAAACAAAACAGTATATTACATCATGGCTCCTCAGCAGTGTTGATCAAACACCATCACCCTTAATCTTAGGAAGAAGACATGTTACAAACATTTGATCCAATTTCCTATTCGTAATTGCAATTACTAACCTTTTCATACTATAAAAATGAATTTCTTACCTGTGCGATTCATCATTTTTCACATTTAAAATGGATATATTATTTAATTTATCAGTCTTGTAGTTATAAGATTAGGATTAATCCATTTAACTACTTTATATATATATATATATATATATATATATATATATATATATATATATATATATATATATATATATATATACTAGCATGGATACCCAGCGTTGCCCGGATCCACATGAAGTTCGGTTTCGCCACACTTGCTATACTAAGAATATTGACCAGTTTTTCATTATTATATGTCAACGCCATCGTTACCCATCAAAGATTTCAAAAATTAGAGGACGAATCAAAACACGAAAATGTAATATCCCTCCCCGAAAAAAGAAGTACGTGACAAACTCTCCACCAGATATTTCGGCAAAAGAGATATGAAGAGAAGCTATTCTCCGGATATTAAGAACTTTTTTATGACTATATTCCAGTTCAAGCGAATTTCTTTTATGCTACCTCAGTCTAGAAAGATTCGTTTTTACAGTCTGTTGCAACGCAAAAAAAATGTAAATAATTCAGTTTCAAAAATACCAAAGAAAAATTTGTGTTAATCGTAAGTTAATGTTATATAAATGATGAGTTATGACTTACTGCGTTATTGAAAGAAAAAAATAGTTACGATGTCAAAAAAATGTGAAAAAAAAAACTAGTAAAAACTGTAAATGAAAGTTTTTCTTGTATTTTTTTAAATAAAGAATCGTTGTTGAATTGCATTGTTTGAAAGTTTTTAGTTTAATATCCGCCGAAAAAGAAAACAGAAACAAAAAGAACAACGTTCGTACCCAAGGGAAATGACCCAAACCGATTCATAAAAAAATCGATGTCGGTAAAAATAAATTAAATTAAATATGTTATCAATATAAATCATATTTAAATACTGAACTTAAATAGAACACTTAAAATAATTCTCTCACTATAAACAATAACTAATACACCGCTATTAAATAAAGTTGATTTTCCTTAATGTAATATGCAAATGACGTCACCTCTTTAATCTTTTATTTTACAATAATCATAGTATATATACGAATGAATTTATAATTTTATAAAGTAATAGATTTTTGTATATATTAATCAACTTGTGAAAAAAAACAAATCAACAAACAGACAGGAATACGAAATTATATATATAGATATATACTATTTATTCAAAAAAATCTACATTCATTGAGTTACCTCATTTAGATATTACATGAAAGAAAATCTATTTCAATAATTCGCTCGATCTTATAAATTATTTGTTGTAATAAAGTCCTTTTAATGGTTCTTTTTAGAAATATTATTTAAAGGTGATTAATTTAATTTATTTTTTATACAATTTATATTGAATTTAATTCATTTTCAATTCCTAATAGCTGAAAACAGTTTCATTTACAACCGTTAGTCAGCTTGTTTATTTAAGCTATGAGAGTTATTTACCATTTAAGCTACGAGAGATGCTTAGCGTTTGATTTTCATAGACCAAAAGGAATGTTTTATACTTTCCTAAATCCAACATGGGGTCAATTGTTTTGTAACAAGTTCAGATATGCGGTATATTTTGAATAGTATGTTAATAATCCCGACAGATAATGTTTCGACCGGGCAACACCAGGTATATTCAGCTAGTTCGTTTATAAAATTTATTTGTAGTTATTGCTTGAAAAAGAATTCTTTTGTGGCCATGCTACGGGGGGGGGGTCACGGTAGTAAATGCACAAATGCATTTTCATAAACGAACTGATTGCCATATGGATTCCCACTCCTCTAAGCTTCTTATTAATATTTGTATTCTCCAATTTACGAATAAACTTTAACTTTTAAGCGGCGTCTTTCTTTTTTATGTGTGACTCTATGAACATTTTGATATGCGTTTTTCACTAAAATAAAATATACTTATCCTAGAATCCTGATGGTTATAAAAGTATCTCTTCAAATCCTGTGGAAGAATTTGTGCACGAGCAAACGAAATAAAAAAAATTATAAAAAATTAAAAAAAAAACAGAAAGTAAAATTTTAGTATAGGGTGCTTCTTAATTTTATCTCAATTGATAAGGCGTATTCTCTCAACACTAATTTAAAAAAAAAAAACACGCCGAAAAATGCAAAAATGTTAAAATATTTAATGTCTTTTTGTTACTTTCGCGAAACTTAAATATGAACTAAAAATAAAAAAAAGGAAAATTCATAAAAAGGCAATTTTATCTAATCGAAAAATAAGTTTCTCATGTAATTTGCGTTGTACGATGCGCACAAGGACAAAATACGCACATATATTGATACGGTTTCGTACTTACTTACACTGAGACAGAATTTCAGGCGCATCAACATATATACGCATGTTCTACCATTAATATAAGAAGCCAACATGTTTTGTATTTTCATGCAGGACAATATTTCCTGTTTAATTTAGACGCATCACACAAACTTATATTACATTTTAGTTCCTTAAAGCAAGGTTTCTAATTAAAAGACATATGGTACCTTTACCGAGATGAGATATTTTAAGGAGCCACAAAGCCACCTTGTAAAAATGTAACGCGGCTATAACAAATCCAACACCTAGGAAATATATATACACACTATTATTAATAAGTATTATTTACAATTAAAATATTACGTTTAATTAGTATATTTTGTATTGTCACAGCCGCATATCAGTTCTATATTCTGATTGCACTATTTTGACAAAGATATTTTTTCTGTTATTGGTGTTTTATATATACTGTGGACGCCCCAAAAGTAATGTCTACAATTTTTTTATTGTGGGGAATTGATCAGGGTGGATTACAAATCACATTTCTATGATGATCAAAATTATGCATTCATGACCTGAAAGTGTAATCTCTATATTGGATATAATATTGTTGTCAGACCCTAAGAAAGCAACCTCTTTCATGAACATGCGTTAGAAGCAGAGACGCGTCATTGAATTGATCCATGTAAAAAAATTAAAGTGAACACCATTCATCGGCGCCTGATGAAAATTTACGAAGGCGATGCAGTTGATGTCAGCACAGTTAGGAGATAGGTTCGTCGATTTCGGAGTGGCGACAGATATCTGAGGTACAAACTCGCTCCTGACTTTTTTGACGATATATGAAAAGGGGGTGACAAAAGTACATTCAAAATGGTTGTGATTATGTAGAAAAATATCTTCTGGAGAAAAAAAAAACCGCTCGTTTTTATGGGTTCGAATCCCGTCTTTGTAGTTTTTCAACATTTTAGTTTTCGATGTAAAAATAACAGGAAGCTCTACTTTTAGAACAACTTTCGTAGTTGTGACGTTGTGTAACGCTAACCCTCTTACTCAAACTTCCATATAACATTTTCGTAAAGAGAGACTTATTTGTATGTATATATGTATGTATATATGTATGTATGTATGTATGTATGTATGTATGTATGTATATATATATATGTATATATATATATATATATATCTTTATGTGTATGTATATATGTATGTATATGTATGACAGACTCGCACATACCAAAACAACTACACTATGGTGAACTCCGGTGCGGAATTAGAAGAGCTGGTGGACAGCGCAAACGGTTCAAAGACACTCTGATGTCCTATATGAAAGACTTCAACATTGACGTGAACTCATGGGAAAGCAGTGCTTCCGACAGGCCTACCTGGCGCCGCTTGGTACACGAGGGGTCTCTGCTCGCGGAGGCAAGACGAACTGAATCTGCAAAAGAGAAGCGCACTGCGCGAAAAGCCCGAGATGCTGAAGTGGCCGTCTTCAGCCACTGGTGTCCAACATGTGGCAGGGGCTTCCGCGCCCGGATTGGACTGATCAGCCACCTGCGGACACACAACTAGTTGTCTATGGTCATAATCGACTCCAATTAACAGACACACACATTTATATGTATGTATGTATATATATGTATGTATGTATATATATGTATGTATGTATATGTATGTATATGTATGTATGTATATATGTATGTATATATGTATGTATATGTATGTATGTATATACGTATGTATGTATATATATATATGCATGTATGTATATATATATATGTATGTATATATGTATGTATGTATGTTGTGTCAGGTCATGTCATATGCTACTGATACCATGTCACCCAGTACTACCTGCCTCATATTCGGGTCACCGGTGACAAAACTGGTTCCCCCACCAGACTTGTTTGGTGAGGAGGGCGGCTAGTCTCCCTGGAGGATTAAAAACAAGACCTTCCAAAAGGCGAATAAACTCTTTTTCTGGGTTAACGGCCAACTAGCACCGTATATATTTGTGTGCGTGTATATGTGTATTGGGGTGGAGAGGGCTCCCGTAAGCCGTGGTGAAGGCAACCTTTCTAGGAGAAGCAAATCTCTGATTTAAAAAACCATAAAGCGGGAGACCAGTACCCGCATTAAGCTGGTATACAGTTTAATTTGTTGCTGGCTATCTTGCTTTTGCTTGTTGCTGGATCTCAACATTTTGAACCGAGAGAGAGACTTAGCTGTCGTACAAAGCTAAGACTCTGTAACATCATCTTTGTATAGATACTCCCTCAGGCATTTGGGCTCATGGATTTTAAATATCTGAGGGAGTGGCACTCGTCTGACAAGACGATGCAATAATCATGTATGTATATATGTATGTATGTATAATGTATGTATGTGTATATATATGTGTGTGTATAGTGATTATCACTTCGTGAGAGAAGACAAGCGTTCCCTTTCTTTATTGTTGATTTCTCTTTTTATTATTATTATTATTATTATTATTATTATTATTATTTGGTTTCGTTTTTAATATTTTGTTTATTTTAATATATATATATATATATATATATATATATATGTGTGTGTGTGTGTGTGTGTGTGTGTGTGTGTCTATACATGTATACATATGCAGAGATATGATCAAGAGTAGTTTCTATATTTTGTGGGAAACAAAGGGTATATATATATATATATATATATATATATACATATATATATATACATATATATATATATATATATATACTTTATTTGTTTTGTTATTTTTTTTTTTTTTTGTTTTTTTTGTTAGCGATACTCTTTGAACGAATTCAATTATTTATACGAAAGTTCATTTTTACCTAAATGCGAGTTGGGAATAATTATAATTTTGACCAATTTGGTACCCCCTAAATGGGAGAGCGGCATATTATTTTTAAAATATGCTTATCCACTGACACGTGTGTTGTCGTCTACGACTCATCAGAGTGGCTGAATCTGGCGAGATTCGAAATCAGGATAATTAATTTTTTAAAATAATATGCCGCTCCCCATTTAGGGGGTGCCAGATTGGTCAAAGGGAAAATTATTCCTAACTCACATTTAGGTAAAAATGCACTTTCGTATAAATAATGTACCTATTTACTATGCCTCCCCACAGGACAGAGTTAGACACCATGGTCGTTTTTTAACGTGGAGAAAAGGTACAAAAATAAAAACTGTCTCAGTCGTGAAGGATTTCTCCTCCACCGAAAGAGAACAAGAAAATGAAGTGCAGCATCTGAAGAACAGATGGTATTTATTTGCTCCCCCACCGAGCAAATTAGGCACAAGGCCGATTTTTAATGTGAGGAGTGAAGGGAGAGGGAAGGGAAAAAGGGGACCAGCTCCCGAGAGGTGGGAAATGGGAGCTGGTTAATGGTCAGGCATGTGGGGTTGCTCCCACATCTGGTCTTTGCTAGTCATAGCTAGTCATAGCTTGCAGTATCTGTCGGAACAGATGGTATTTATTTGCTCCCCCACTGAGCAAATTAGGCACAAGGCCGTTTTTAATGTGAGGTAAAAACCAGCTCCCCTAAAAGTAGGCAAAAAGGGGGCACTCTGGTTACCAAAAATAATAATTGTCCCAGTATAGAGGGTTTCCCCTCCATTGACTGGTACAAAGTATCTTAAGTGCAGCATCTGTCGGAACAGATGGTATTTATTTGCTCCCCCACCGAGCAAATTAGGCACAAGGCCAATTTTTAATGTGAGGAGTGAAGGGAGGGGGAAGGGAAAAAGGGGACCAGCTCCCGAGAGGTGGGAAATGGAAGCTGGTTAAAGGTCAGGCATGTGGGGTTGCCCCCACATCTGGTCTTTGCTAGTCATAGCTAGTCATAGCCTGCAGTATCTGCCGGAACAGATGGTATTTATTTGCTCCCCCACTGAGCAAATTAGGCACAAGGCCGTTTTTAATGTGAGGTAAAAACCAGCTCCCCTAAAAGGGGTCACTCTGGTTACCAAAAATAATAATTGTCCCAGTATAGAGGGTTTCCCCTCCATTGACTGGTACAAATTATCTTAAGTGCAGTATCTGCCGGAACAGATACTACACTTTGATCTTGTTTATATATTTTATTGAGAAAGAAAAAATTGAACATAAAAAACGTACAAAAAATTCAATTCAACAAAATTAGGCACAAGGCCCTACAAGAAATTGGGAGGGGGAGGGTACAGGGTCTTTTTGACTATGTAACAGATGAGACTTTGAAGTCTTACTCTTGACTGGCAACATTTACCAAAATACCTCAATCACTCTGTGGATCCTAATCTAACTAATAACCCCAGCGTTCAATGTAAAATTTAACTATGTACAATTTGTATATTCATTTCTGTATGTTGTGTGTGCATTTTTTTTTTTTTTTTTTTTTTTTTTTTGTGTGTGTATGTGTGTGTATGTGTGAGAAAAGAGTATCGCTAACAAAAATAAATTAAAAAAAAAACATCTACATAAAAACGCGATACGTTCACTAGTCGGGCGAGGTGGTCCCGTGCTAGAGGTTTAGGCTTCTTATCGTGGGGTCCTGATTTCGAATCTTGCTAGATTCACCCACTCTGATCAGTCGTAGGCGACGAAACACGTGTCAGTGGATAATTATTAATGTATATATCTCCTTTTGTTGAAGTAATTAAGCATACTTAATATGCATTATCGTCACATATTTAAGCATTAATGATTTTTTGTCTTTGCAAATTGGTTCAACAAAATGTCCTGCCCTCTGTCTTGATATTTCGAAAATTTGTCACAAAATCTTATATGAATGATAAGAGATGGTATCCTGCAAATCTGATTGAAATAGAAAACGTATCACTTGTCTGTCTTTAATGGTAAGCACGATTAATCCAGGGACCTCGTTGACGGATAACTTCTGTAACTAGAATGTTGAAATTTCCAATAACTCACTCTGTCATATCAACTGGTATATCAACTCTTCGATTTTGTGCATCCGTTATCTTTCAAATCTACCATTATCTGCTAAAATTTATCTTACATTGCTGAGGTGTCAGAAGAACTGATTTTGTCGTAGTTTGTATGCGATTGCACTTAATTGGATTTATATCGGTATTAAAAGAAAAGTCTGCTGTCTACATCACCGGCAAAATATGAAAAAAATAATATATATATAAAACACGACTTTGGAATGAAAGACAAAATATGGCGAGTTTTTTTTGTTTTTGTTTTGTTTTGTTTTTGTTTTTTTTGTTGTTGTTTTTTTAGATCACTCTCCACGGCAAGTTTAATGCAGTACGATAAGACTGTATGAAAAATGAATTTAATAGACTCGGAATTCATTCTATCAACTGCGCCACGGGCCCCAAAGCGCGATCAAGGTTGAATTTTTTGGTCTTATAAATCCACGTTTATTTATTATCTGATCTTCCATGGTCGGGTCTGTACCGAATTGTAAATATATTATTTAATTGGAATTCATTATTGAGATGAGTATTAGTTATATTAATTTATTTATTTCGGACTATTATTCTCATCGTTCTTAGTTGTTGTTTCATGACGTTTCGGCGAACTATTCCTCAGGCTTTCGCCAGGTGGTAACTGCGACGGGATAGAAACTCTGAATCTCCTAACTGCGTTCTCATTCATGGCGCAGTTGATAGACACGTTGAATCTACGGTTCCAGATGGGAGTTGTCTGAAGATAGCGGTTTCAATCCTACCCAAAACCCGCCCAGAGGCTTACTTGGCCAAAAACGTGGTGAAATGATAACGACTATGGTGGCGGTAATTGCTGAGAATGCAGTTAAGAGATTCGGAATTCCTATCCCATCGCGGATAGCACATCACAAAGGCCAGAGGAATAATTGGCCGAAACGTCGTGAAAGAACGACTAACAAATATGAGAATAATAGTCCGCAATAAATAAATTAATAATAGACTCAGTTTCTCAATTTTAGAATCCGGGCGCAAATGACAATTTTTCTTACATTTAATTCCTTTTTAATGATAACACATTAATTTTATGATTACAAATGTTTTTTTTATTTGTTTTCTTTGCATCTTTGAAAGCTATTCTACTTCTGCGTTGTTTATAATGTGGAATGTTTGAAGATTACAATATTTACAATCCACATTGAAAAGGCATTTCCCAAGATTGTTTTACGCTAAGGTTGAATGACGTCGCATCTCTCACGATTTAAAAATGTTAAGATAATACAGTTCTCCGAAATCTTTGGACATTATACTTGCATTGTTAGAAATAATAACAAGTGGAATATTGTCAGTCACACGAACATTTTTAATGTCAATTTTTCTTCCGAAATGTCCAACATTGTTGGCATTTTTTTTTTTTTAATTATGAAGGAAATAAAACTTTGACAAAAAACAGGTCATATATCCAATCTAAATAGAAAAAAATAGTGCTGGCTTTCTCCTTTAAAATTCAACCATCACCTCGGTGTGGCATGGGGTGGTAACTGCATCCCTGCATGCAAACAATGGCATTTGTGAATCATTATAACTCAATTGGAAAAAAGATTTCTGCTTCAACAGATCAATGTGCAATAAAATGTTTAACTGGAAAATTATTTTACTGAAACTATTGATCAATATTACACTTTAAAAAGGAAGATACTAGAGTTTAAAAAAAAAAACTATTTGCACTCTAACAATTCAAAAGTTTGCTCAAAACTGACTATTCAACTCTCGGATATTGTAATGAATATCAATAAAATACTGAGCACTTGGAAAAAGTCACTAGAACTTTTCCTGCTGTAATGAAATATTTGTATTTTCAAATAAATAGATTTATATTTGAAAATTACAATCCTCTGCGAATTAATTCTGAAATTATGAATTTGGCACTCGTGCATAATTTGACCCGAATTCTCGTGATTTCCCGTCAAGCCCGGATCGGGCGAGACCGGCAATCATCGGTGACAGCCGAGCGGCGTAACAGGCACAGACTAAGAGAAAAAGCAAAACAAACCGAAAAAAAAAATACAAATGAAAATTATCAAAAAATAACAAAACACCTACCTTGAAAAAAGCAAATATGTTTATTTAATTTATTTTAGTATTTATTTATTTATTTTTGCAAAATATTTATCAACAGCAAGTTATTTAAAAAAATGTTATCTTCACGAAAAGATTGTTTACTCGTATAAGTGTTAGGTGTAAGTACAATTTTTTTGTTTTTCTTTAATCATATTTTTTTTCTTGTTTTTTATTTTATTTTCAAGACTTTTTGTTCAGTCCGGTTGTTTTTGTTTTGTTCATTTAGTTTGGTGGGATTACACAGAAATAGAAAAACATGTTTTTTTAAAAAGAAATAGTGATTTCTTTTTAAATTTATTTAAAAAAGTGTTGTTTTTTTTAACGGTTGTTAATTGCCGGCAGAAGAACTTTCTTGAGATGAGGATATTTCCTTAGGAATCTTTTACTTCGATCGACTGTTGATCGGTCATCGACAGCAAAGAGGGAGGTGATGGAGTAGAGGTATATAGACGGAAGCCTCCCAGCCGGGTAGCTTTCGGAAATGTGATTTATGATGAAGACAAAAGGATCGTTTCCAAATTTTTGTCTTCACATAAATTCAAGTAAATATGTACCCAGAAGCTCCCGGCTGGTCCCGCATTCTTGCTTGTTACGCTGTTTTGCTTCCTTCCACATCCCCTCGACGTGGTTCATTATTTTTCTAGCATGCACAGATATATTTCTTTGCCTGTCATTTTTTTCTGTTTAGCGAGTCTGAAAATATAGTTGTTTGTCAGCTTTTTTTTGGTTCAGTCGATTTATTCCAATTTGAATGTCGTCTGCTTTCATTTACATATCGCTTTTTCATTGGCTAATCAAACTCCCAGAAATTGAAGTACAAAAAATATTTCAAAATAAATAAATCATTAAAAATAACTAATCATAAATTACAAAGTTACTAAAAACATAAAAAAATAACTTTTTAAAGTCGAATTAGCGTTTCAACATTTGAACAACGCTTGGCTGATACCGATGATTCCCGGTCTCGCCCGATCCGGGCTTGACGGGAAATCACGAGAATTCGGGTCTAATTATGCAAGAGTAACATGAATTTCAATAAAAAAAAATGCACAAATGTAAAAACAGCTATTGTGCACAATTTTATTAAAGTTTATTTTGGGCATTATACTTGCATTGTTAGGAATAATAATAATAATAATAATTGGAATATTATCAATGGCACTAATATCTCCCATAATTTCAATTTTCATTTCAAAATATCCAACAATATTGGCATTTCTTTTGAAAAATATAAAAGGAACAAATAATTGAGAAAAATCAGGTCATATATCCAATAGAAATAGCAAAAGCATTAGTGCTGGCCTTCCCCCTAAAAATTCCACCACTACCTCAGCATAGTATGGGTTTGTAACTGAATCCCCACGGGCAAACGATGGCACTTCTATGAACCATTTAAACTCAGAAATGGTTAATATTTTTTTGTAAATATTGCATTATGTGACACTTTTCCTGTGATCCTTAGCACGTTTTATTAATAAATATAATGCTATTATTTCTGTTTTTGTTAATGTTGTTGATAAATATAATTTTAAAAAGTTAGGTATTTTCTCAGACAGAAATATGTTCAACAAAATGTTTAACTGGAATATTGTTTTACCGAAAACTATTAATATTAAACTATAAAAAGGAAAATACTAGAATTAAAAAGAAATAATATTTTATTTACACTCAATCAGATGTGCCTTATGCACTAATAAAAATGTAATTACCATTTTGCTGCACTTTTTAAGATTCTACATATTTATAAATTTTCTCATTATAAAAAAACGATTATTATATTGATTATAATTTTTTGACAGAAGAAATAAAATTAATTGCATATAAAACAATAGCACATTTTTAAATTATCCAACTATATCAATGAATATTGTCAAATTTTGTAAATAAATTTTGTAAAAAATGATTATTTATTACATTTATTTTAATTTTTTGAAATTAAAAAAAACGATTGAAATATTTTAAATCATTAAATTGTCAATATGTTTTTATATAAAAAAGTATTATTGAATTCTTTTTAAATTGCAAAACAAAACTATAAAGAAATAATTAAAAAACAGCAAATAATTAATAATTTTTGTCATTATAAAAAATTTCTTCACATACTATAGACATAATTTATGTTTTTTTTTGTTTTTTTTTACACAGTGATCACCACTTATCAAGGCCCGGAAGCCACTCAGGGATAAGGGTTATTGCAAGTACATTACGTTAGTGTGGAGATTTGATGAAGTGTTTACTTAAGGGGGCGGTTCATTAGGAATTTGTTAACGTTGGACTTGAAGACATCCAAGTTGTAGTCCGGTGGGAAGCAGGCAGACGAAACAGAGTTCCACAGGTGTGCAGTTCTAAGAAAGAAGCTTTGTTCATGGAATACGTGTTTTGATTTAGGCACAGATATAGAGTTGGGGAGATTTTTCACAGTGGATTCAGCTAGTCGGGTGTTTTTCGTGAAAGATTGGCGAGGGGGGCCAGAGATTGGAGTTCAGACGAGCACCTGCCATGGAAATAACGATAAAACAAAGACAGGCTCGCAACGTCTCTTCTGTGGGAGAGAGGTTGCAGGGTAGAGAAAAGGGCATCCCCCATTACGCCACGAAGTCTATTTTGTACTCTGTCAAGGCAGGATAGGCTGTTTTTAGCAGCTCCTGCCCAGATATGGCAGCAGTAATCCATCCTTGGACGTACTTGGCTTTTATATATGATTGATTCTGAAGTTAAACATGTTTTCTTTGCAATATTTATCGTTTTATGACAAAATTGTTAATGTCGTTTTTTCTTTTACAAATTCAAATTTATCTAATAAACGTAGTTTTATTATGACAAAATTTATTGATAAGTTAATGATTTTAGATTTTTCTCGTAATTTAAATTTTTTCTTCTAATGTTTTATATGCAATTCATTTTATTTCTTCTGACAAAAAATTATAATCAATATACTAATCGTTTTTATAATGAGAGAATTTATAAATATTTAAAATCTTAAAAAGTTCAACAAAATTCCAATTATATTTTTATTAGTGCATAAGGCACATCTGATTGAGCATGAATGAAATATTATTTTTTAATTCTAGTATCTTCCTTTTTAAAGTTTAATATTAATAGTTTTCGGTAAAAAAATTTTCCAGTTAAACATTTTGTTGAACATTTTTCTGTTGAGGCAGACATCTTTTTCAAGAATATATATATATATATATATATATATATATATATATATATTAGGTACCTACAACGCGCGCCACAGTTTTAACGCGCCTATATGTAACACGATGTAACTGCAATTTAATTTACTATGATCATCCTAACATTTTTACCATTTTAAAGAAGAAGCTTCAAATAAACTGCTAATATTTTTAAAACAAATTTACAGCATACAAAAGTAATGAAAATGCAAGACAAATAACGTCTTTACGTTGTCGACGCCGTAAAAGAACGTTCCTATGTAGTGACGTTCTTTAAGCTGTAAACATATCCAATATTTATAATTACTACTAAAATCAATATTATTATGTTAACAAAAACACTTTATTTTTTTCTCGGTAATATAATTATTTGAATTACAAAAAAAAAAAAACAGAATTATAAAATTAATTATCTTTACAAAGCTTAAAATGATATAAAATTAAAATATTAAACTATATGAAGTTTAAAAAAAGATTTTTTATAACAGGTTTCCAATAATAAAAAAATATATTCATATAATAGAATATATTACACTTAAGATAATTAAAATCTAAAATCCAATATCGGCTTTAAAAATACGGCGGCATGTAAGCAACATTATTTTTAGATACATGTGTCAACACAATGCATTATTTTTTTTTTATTATCTCTCGTCCGTGTAGTTCGTTAATAAAAATCAATGTAAATATGAAAATCCGATAACAAAAAAGTTATTTCCATTAACTATTATAGCGCCAATAGCCATCCATAGAAATTGACACAGAAAATGGTAAACACATGAAATAATGACGTTGCTGTTATTGTGTAAAACGCTAACGTTTTACACAAAGCTGTGGAGGTCTGTATATATATATAATCAGAAATTTTCATCCCATATTTCAAAGATTTATATCAAGAATACTAATAAGACCTCATTATGGCAATTTTTATCAGTTTCCTACAAATGTATAAAAAAAACGGAAAACAATGGCATTAACTATATAGAAATAGATAACACAATTTCATTAGATGAAAAAATGGCATTATATGTACTTTTCGAAAATAAAAACAACTTTTTGTTTCTTTACTTTATTTGCCTTTTGTGTCAGATAATTTTTTCTTAGCCCTATATATATTTTATTACTGTATCTTTCTGTTAAGTTACATTATTGTTTCAGCTACCTGGCCGTTTTTTTTTTGCCGTCTGTAGCTTCTTCAAACTACAGACGGCAAAAAACGGCCGGGTAGCTGAAACAATAATATAACTTAACAGAAAGATACGGTAATAAAAAATAAAACGTATATTTACTCTACAACAGTATTGAGAGTACACACACACATGCATATATATATATATATATATATATATATATATATTTCAGGTAGGGCGATATCTAAAAATTGAAAATAATTGAATTTCAACAAGGTTGATAGTGCTTAATCAAAGAGAGCAAATTATATTTTTTTATATTCTTTATGTGAAAACAGTCATAGCTTGCTACGATGTGTAGACCGTTTCAATCATATTAGATATCATCCGACAAAAGGAAAATGTTCTTGCCTGATTATGGCTAATATGATTGAAACGGTCTGCACATCGTAGCAAGATATATATATATATATATATATATATATATATATGATCAGATATTTTCCTCCAATTTTTCAATGATTTATTATAACAAGAATATTAATGAAATCTTATTATTGCCAGTTATATTCATTTTAGACTGTTTTTTGTAATGTACTGTTTTATATCTATAATACATTTTCCAGAATTTTGTAACACAAAACTAAAAGCAAAAGTGTGAAGTATGAGGTTCATCTAAAAGCAAACCTATGTATTAGTTCTGGGACGAATAACCGGAATCGAGAATCGCCAGAACTGAACATTTTTTGCTGTATTGAACTCCCGATCAGTAAAAAAAATTGTTCCTATTTTTTGATAGAGAACATAAAAAATCTATTAAAAAAAAAGAAGAAAAAAAAGATTCTTTCAATTATAATTTTTTTGTCGTTATTTTAAACGAATTTTTTCTTTGGTGCTATTATAAACAGACTAATGTTATAAAAGGCTAAATACTTTTATATTTTAATCTACCAGTAAAGCTTCTGTAAATATTATATAAATCACTTCCTACAAGTGTCTGGTTACGTTTTCGAAAATACTCAAATTACATTGCGTTTTAGGTAATCCGAAAAAAAAAATGCAAACAGCTATTTAGGTATATATATTTAATGGTTTAAAATATATCAGAATTCGAATCGGTAATAGTATCGGAATCAGAAAAATATTCGCATTGTTCCATCACTTCTATTTACATTGTATTTTAACTAATACACACGGGTCAACATGAGAAAACAATCTAAAATATATAAATAACGTAAATTCTGGATTTGATCTAACATACCGACTGCAGGTAGATTACCTACGCTTAAAATTCTTTTATTTCTCCATAGCATCTCTTGACATGTTTATGTATTTTTGATATAACGATTGATCATTGTGATTATTTAGAATATTCAGACAATTTTTTTATCTTCAGTGTTATTATCACAATGTTCCGACCGATGTAACTTCCGACCTTCATCGGGTGCATCTTGTAGAACTGGGGGAATGTTTGTCTTAAACTTGAAAATCTCCATGGAATTTCGAACGGAACTCTTTAATTAATACAAGGGGGAACCATGATCTTGTTCCGTCAGCTGTTACCAAGTAATTAACCATTTTATTGATAGTGTTGCCGCATTGATGATTTAGCTTTCAGTCTCCAGAATGTTGCTACTTAGAGCTGAATTTCTTTAGTACTTTATACGTTACCTTACAAACTCGTGGCGTAACAAATGAGTGTAAATCCTCAATGCGATTGCTAATTGCTAAGTATTGTAACTGGTCATGGCTGATAGAACTAGAACATGCTACCCACGTGTATTCTTCTGATTGGAATTTCCTGCAGAGTCCCGAGTATGACAAAAAGGTTCCTTGCTCGACAGAAATATGCTTAGGTTTAACAAGATGCGCTGGAGAAACAAAAATCAAGACGAAAAGAGTAGTCCAAACAATGCATCACTTTGCAGCTTCCACAACGTCAAGTTTCGGATAAAGCAAGTCTGGAAAAAGAATATTAATATTTCATATCAGTAGATAAATGAAAATGAAATAGGTCTCTTCACCACACCCATCTCTCTTCCGATTCTTTTTCAACAATACTCAAATAAAATGTTGAAAAAAAAATAAAAATAAAATAACAACTTGGATTGTTGGAGATAAACGCCATTATTCTGTTTGTGTGGTTTCTGGAACCCCGGGATTCCAGCTGGCATTTCATAAAACGGGATCTCGACGATCGTAAAACTGACAGAAGCTAATGTCAGACGTGTGTGTGAGCGTCTGAAGAGTTCCACGTGAACGAGAAACCCCGTCATTGGTGCTCCTTACGTTTGAGGTTGGGGTCTGGCTAAGTTTCCAAGGGAACTGGGATAGAGTTACTAAACCAATATATGAAATGCCCTCGATGTACGCACACACGCGCACGGCGACTGCTCATCCTTTCTGAATTAATATTTACAAAACCTGGAATTGATGATGGCAGAAAAGGTCCCTATCTCCTCCCCTGCTCTACCACCTCTCTCTCTCTTTCTCCCCCTCTCTCTCTCTCTCTCTCTCTCTCTAGTATCTGATCATCTGATATTTGTCTGACGGTTGTTGCTTCGTAAACTGAGAACTATTTGTCTTTTGTTTGCCAAAGGGACGACACTCGCTATTGGTAATTGACATGGAATCATGTCACTAATAGAACTTGATTTTAATAATTACCGTTGTATTTGGTTTGATGAGGAGTTTCCATAGATCCTGCCCTCTCCGATTTCTGCGGGTGTGCTCCACTTATTGATAGCGGTTTGGTATGATTAGAGTTTTATCGTTATGACTTCCACGAGACGAACGTACATGAGTACGCTTTAAGTCCGTCAAATACTAACAACCTCAGCTTTATCTGGGGGAAAAATTAGACCCCTTATGGAGCCTAACCATAAATAAAATTCTTATTTAGATACATCGTACTACTGTTCTCATCGTGAGTGTAGTTTTCACAACGTTTCGGTCGATGTAACCTCCGATCTTCTTCAGTTGTATCTTGTCGGACTCGGGAATTAGGGCGGAATTTCGAACGGAAGCCTTTATTTACTTCATGGGAGTAATCTGCTCTTGTTCCATCATTAATTAATTCGCAACAGTATTTTTCGATCCCTCATTAACCCCCCTTTTCGTTATTGATCAGAGATGTTCAATGGGGTTAAGGTCTGGAAAATACAGTGGCCAGATCATGGTTTCTCCAACGAAGATTCAAAGAAGGCTGCAGTCCCCCTAACAGAATGGGATGGTGCACTGTTAATCATAAAAATCAACTGAAAGCGACATTAGAATGGTAGGTCATCTAGCCATGGCGACAAATGATTATCCAAAATGGCCGTGTTCGCATTTACACCCTCTGGCACTCGGAATGGTCTTACCAACTTATCCTTAATGGTTTCCACCCAAAATGATGCTGCGACCTCCTTGTTGGAGATACACTTTGTAAGGGGTTCGGGTTCCAAACTTTGGCCAATCCAACCGGACAGTTAAGGTTTCCACGGGCCTTATCCGTAAATAGGACATTCTGTGCCAAAACAATTCCTTTTTTACTATGTTGTTTGTCCAATAAAGGACTTGGGAGGGGGTTTGATGTTTCTTGCCATCTCATTCAGTACATTGCATCGGGCCTGCCTGCATCTTGGTGTGATTTCAGCTCTTGCAATAATGGAAGCACTGGTGCTGTTTGGGTTTTAGTTGAGTTCCCTACGAATTTTCCGATTATCACGACCTGAAAGGTTTCTCCTAGCGCTCTTTCTCTTTCTGGATTTGTTACGAATGAAGTCAAGACAATCCTTCTGCGAGTCCAGCAATAATTCTTTATTATTCGATAACATTCAATCGTGTACCATTAAACGTATGAGCCAGTGTATAGCCGTGTCGGGGGATCATATTTAGGCCTTAGATTCTAAGTTATTTTAATGTTTCAGTCAAATTTCACCTATTTTTATGCTATATCCTCTTCACACACTGTGCAGAGAGACAGAAACCACTCACAGATAGTGTATAGTACACATTCAAACTAACCCAATGCATTGGAAAGTTGTTAAACAAGTAATTAGCTTATATATATATATATATATATATATATATATATATATATATATATATATATATTATAGCTAGCAGTAAAACGAAAACAAAAACAAGTTGACTTAACTGCAGTATATACCATGGATTATTTCCTGCGGTTATCGTATTTCCGCACTAAATAATAACAACAGTTACGTTTTCATGCGGAACTCACTAATTCCCATAAAACCGCATTCGATACATGTTCTGCCAGTTACATAATGATGCTCTTGAATAAATTTGAATGTCGAAAAGATTCAATGTGCAGGCAATATGATTTGAACGACGAAGAGATTCAATGCGCAGACAATATGAATTGAATGTCGAAAAGATTCAATGCGCAAGCAAAATGGTTTGAATGTAAAAAAGGTAATATGATTTAAATGTCGAAATGAATCAATGCGCAGGCAATATGATGGGTGTATTTGTCAATAACTTGAACGTATTACTTTGTTTATCCGTATTTTTTATTATAAATTAAAAAAAAAAGTTATATAAATTACAAACAGAGATTTTGTATTTGTTTGTTTGAATCCGAAACAATACTATTACACCTATATCTGAATCTGAAAATATACTTCTACTTAAGTATGTGAGTTCGAAAATATACTATTAATCAATGCTCAACTCAAGTGAATATTGTATAATTTCTATCCTTCTAGGGAACACCTCTTATTTTCTGTTGAAATTATAACGTAGTATCTATTTTGTTGTGATGAGCCCATTTTTTGCAGACACTTCGTCGTTGTTTGGGTGCAATGCATGCTCTTTCCTTCTACTTGACGTTAATTTACAGCATTCGATTGGAAAAAGCTTATTATTACTAGTAAATAAAAAACAAAACAACAAAAGTAAACAAAAACAATAGATAAATGCAATTGCTTTAACGTTGCTTTCCAGACGTGCGTAATCAGTCTAATAATTATAATCGCGGACCCCGGGGTTAAAAGTTTGAATTTAAATCTTATATACGTCTACTGTGCTGAATTACGTACTGCTACCGTTGGAATTGTGCACGTACATGAAATAGTAAACGATGTTAGAGGAATCATAATTGATCTAATGGCTCCCCAACAGATAATATTATCAACTATATATAGCTACAATCCCTTCTCCTCTAATTATACTCATATATTCACTAATTTCTTCACATCTATTTGTAAAATAGCGCCTTGAATGAACTCGGTTAACTTAGGACTTTTGTTTCAATATTAGTCCATAAAAAGGTTGATATATTGAGAAAAAGCAACTAAACCGAAAGAAACCGGAATCTGGTACTAATAGACCCCATATATATATATATATATATATATATATATATATATATATATATATATATGATGTATGCGTGTGTGTGTGTGTGTGTGTGTGTGTGTGTGTGTGTAATTTTTGAAAAGTATTTTACCGTTCCGTTTACATTACTTTTATATCCGTTTTATCATCTGGCTACACGTCGTATAAATTTTCAATCATTTTCTTGATTGTTTTTACAACCATTTTATTTTCATTCTGCAGACATAATATAGATATTTTTATTATAATTTTATATTTTAACTGCTTCATAATAGACTGCGCCACAGTGAAGACCGTAAAGTCGAGCAGTCGTAGTATATTACACAGGTCAATAATGGACAATAGGTTCTACTACAGTTACTTTATATATATATATATATATATATATATATATATATATGTATATACATATGTATGTATATATATATATATATATATATATATATATATATATATATATATATATATAATGTCAGTCACAGCCGTTTCAGGACTTGTTACTTTGGCTAGTAGCGTCAAAAGCACTTGTTATATTAGGTTATGTAGCATTATTAACTTTAGTAAAAATTTGATTTCCCTTTTTAATAGGATTTATCGAATATCGATTTTTGATATTGCTGGACTCATTCTGAAACACAACCAACGTAAAGATACTTCCGAATAAATCAACTACATTCGTGTAAAATTTCCAAAAAGTCGGCCAAGCCGTTTTGTAGTCCATAGGGATCCAACTCCCTCTCTGTTTCACACACACTAAAACGCACAGCAACATATATATATATATATATATATATATATATATATATATATATATATATTTCTGTAGAAATATATTTATTATAATATATATCAATACTTATTTAAGAAGCTCAATGCAATTACAGAGCAATATAGTGAATGAATGACAAAAAAAACTATATTCCAAAATTCATGATGTGGACCATCTTATAATTTATTCCTTTCAGTTGACATTTACAATTCTTGACAGTATCTGTTTCGTAGCACAGAGAATCTTTCATGCCTTTTACTCATAAGAAATAGCAACACTTTATCTGTCAAAAAGAAATAAAGTGTGATTTGACATAATTTAAATCCGAAATTTGGAAGGGAACCTGCAAATACCTTTAATATGTTTCTATCACGAAAAAATAAAGTCACTAAACCAAACTATTCATACTAACATTCTTTATTACTTGATGAATATTCTACTAAAATGTTCTATTTAATAATTAGTAAATTTATTAATTCTAATTTATGCTTGCATACTTTTGAAAATAACATCAATAATTATAAACTATTATACATGTTTGCATATACAAAACTAAAATAAACTAAGCTAAAAAACCAATTGACGTTTACGATTATACAAAATAATTTTTTTTTCTTTACATTTCCACCCCAAACAAGGCACATTGCCACTTTGGTGTAGGGGGCTACTATCAGGGGAAACATCTACTGGGGTACTATGTAGGGATTAGGGCAACGAGATGTTGGTTCACGTTGCACTTGAACTTATGCATGTCAGTACAGTTGGGGAAGCAGCTACCTGGAATGGAATTCCAAAGTCTAGCAGTTCTGGGGAAGAAACTACTGGAGTAGAAAGATCTTTTACATCTAGGGATCTCTACAGTGTGGGGGTGGGATTTTGCAGCTTGTCGGGTCTGTCGAGGGTGTTCACGTCGTGGGGGCACAAGTGCTTGCAGTTCTTCAGAGCATTCACCATTATAATACTTGTAGAACAGGCAGAGGGATGCAACGTTTCGACGATGGGACAGAGGCTGAAGCTTAGATGCCAGTTTAGGGCCTATCAGATTTGCGACTCTCTTTTGAACCCTGTCAAGGAGCGAGAGACTAGTAGCCGATGCACCAGCCCAAATATGACAGCAATACTCCATACATGGGCGAATAGTGGCTTTATAGAGGTACAGGATACTTTCGGGTGTTAGAAGTTTTCTAGCACGGTAGAGAGAGCCCACCTTCCTCGCAGCGGCCCTGGCAATGCCCTCGATGTAATAGTTCCAACTCATGTTTCCTGTGAACATTAGGCCAAGGAGCTTGAGAGACGTACTCTCAGATAAAGAGTCGTTGGCCATTGCTATAGGTGGTAGAGAAGGTTTCTTGTAATTATTGAATGAAACCAGTTTTGTCTTGACGGCATTGAACGTGACCATCCATTTTTGTCCCCATTCCACTACTGATTGGAGGTCATCCTCTAGTGTTTCTGCCATTACTTTAGATATATGTTCATTTGTTTTCCTGTCGTGCCTGCTATAAAGTGTGGTGTCAACAGCATATATACCCATCTCAGAGGCAATTTTGTCGGGGAGGTCATTTATGAATATCAGGAACAGCAGAGGTCCAAGGATAGATCCCTGGGGCACTCCCGCATTTATATCATATTGTTTATATGTACGACCGTCGACGACAACCTGGATTTTTCTCTTATCTAAGAAGGATTTAATTATGTAAAGTATTCTACCAGTGATACCGTAAGATCTAATCTTCCTGAGGAGACCCTCATGCCATACCCTGTCAAAAGCCTTAGATATATCTAGAGCTACCGTTCTGCCCTCTCCCGCTTTGTCCAGTGAATGGTATATGCGTTCAGAGATTACAGTGAGGATGTCTGCCGTGGAACGGGCTTGTCTAAATCCATATTGTTGGTCGGTCAGAAGTTTAGCATCTGTAAGGTGCTGGACTAGAGCATGGTTAATTAAGGTCGCAAATATTTTGGCAAAAAGTGGGAGGAGGCTATTAGGGCCATAATTTCATGGGTCAGTTCTTTCGCCAGAATTCTTGAATACTGGTACCACAGAAGCAGTTTTCCAACAGCCCGAAAAGCAAGATTCATTAAGGCATTTGTTGTAGAGTTTGGAGAGAACTGGACCTACTTCGGCTGAGCACTTTTTTAATAGCACAGCTGGGATGAGGTCGGGTCCACATGCTTTGAAAGTGTCAAGGTTTTTTTATGATAGCATGCACCTGAGATTGAACTGTTGCTATTTATATTAAATAATTGATTGAGTGTTGCTATTTCTTCTGATGAGGTAAGGGAATAATAGATTCACTGATTGATATAATAATTAAATGATTGATTTTACGCTACGAAACAGATGCTGTCAAGAATTGTAAATATCAACTGAATTAAAGGAATAAATTATAAGATGGACATCATCATTGAACACTCTTTAATAATTACGTGATTTTCACTGAATTTACATCTAGGAAACCAACCGATACAACTTACACATATTTGTATGTATGTATGTATGTATGTGTGTATGTATGTATGTATGTATGTATGTATGCATGTGTGTATGTGTGTACACACATTATATCGATTATACGGCATAATCACGTTGACACAGCGATTCCCACTGGATCACCGAAGTTAAGCAACGTTGAACCTGGTCAGTACTAAATGGATGACCATTTGGGACTTTCAGGTGCTGTATGTGCTCTCTCTGCTTATCTTAGCATTGTTTCCAGTCGTCCTGGCCTTCTCCTTGCCACTGGACTCAAACACTGCCGATTCAGGAGAGATGTAGTTGGGGATCGCGTAAGCCTTGCCTCACAATTACACGCTCTACTGCCCTTAACGAGTATCCTTTGACTTTCCAAACTGAAAGGAAGCATGGGGGGGGGAGAACACACACACACACACACACACACACACATATATATATATATATATATGATTAACTTTTTCATGTAATCTTTATGTATGCTTGATTTTCATATGAAATAATTCTGTTTTTCAATATTCATTTATTTCTTTCCAGTGAAATTCTCAGTTTTCTATTTTCTATTAGAATGCTTTATAGAATAGCAGTTTTATTTTCAAAACTGCAAGTGAAAAAGGAAATTGATTTCTTTTTCCTTTTCTTTTCTTTCCGCTTACTTTTCAACAATAGATGCATCCGTGTCGAAATTAACAACACACCCATGTTTCATGTTTACGACAAATTTCTGAATGATCTGTTCATTAATTAAACTAGTTTAAATTGTCTGAAGACATAATTGAAATTCTGGTAATCTTGCTTTATTATGCCTCATGAGTAACGGCTCATGTGTAGCTACATATCAAATCCGAAAATTGGGGAATATTAGAAATTAATAGATAATTCCTATTGTGGGAATTTAATAAAGAGCAGCAATATCTAAATAGTCACGAAGTGGTTCATACGTCTTGTAGCTCCTTATAAAAACTAAATAAATATATGATTGTTTTAAACACAGCCTAATAAAACATGATCGGCTCATCAATGTAGCAGTCAATTATATAAATTCATAGAAAAAAAATATACGCATATCTAACTTTGTAACAATAAGTATGTGTGTAAAAGACAAAAGGGATTAGAAACACAGGAAGCAACTCTAATAATCAATCAGTGGACGTTTTTAGAAAAAGTGACATTTTAACAATACCCCCCAATAAAAAAAACAAGCAAAAAAAACAAACAAAAACAGAATACAAGCGAAATAAAAAAGGGCATGCAGCACGTGCTACTAAGGTGTATAAATAACACAATTAGAAAAAAAAGAAGAAATAGAAGAAAAACCTTTACTTTCTTTTCGAGAGGTTACCATCACACAGCCCCAAATCCCTGTCTGTACTGTTAGTTCTGAACTGAAAACAACACCACTTTGCTTATGGGGACCATCATCGGAGAGAGCGCGGTTACACACACACACACACACACACACACACACACACACACACACACACACACACACATATATTTATATATAGTATCTAGCTGAATGAACCATGCCCATGAATGTGTAGCGACATATCGATGCTCATGTAAAAACAAATAGAAAGTATGTATTTCCCTACATTGGTATTAAGCAATCCTGAATTAACCTCCTTAAAACTTCATTGGTTATTTACTCTGGAAAATTTTAACTTTAAATTATATATATATATGTGTGTGTGTGTGTGTGTGTGTGTGTGTGTGTGTGTGTGTGTGTGTGTGTGTGTGTGTGTGTGTGTGTGTGTTTGTAGTAAGTTATAAAATATATATGGCGATTAAGCTACAAATTCCTCACGCTTAAGGTAAACCTGAAGAATCCTAGCGTGGATGAAACGCGGAATATTCTGTTTCTGCGTAGCTTAATCGCCATATATATTTTATAACTTACTAACTAGCTCTACACGCGTATTGAGCACTGTTGAAGTAAACACTTAAGTTTACGCATAAATTTATACTTTTGTATATTAATTTATGTCACTAAGCGAAGTAGTTTTATATATGTGTGTGCGTGTGTGCGTGTGTGTGTGTGCGTGTGTGTGTGCGTGTGTGTTTACTATATAACCGGCGTTTTCAGGTTGAAAAATATTGGCGAGCTGAGGGTGTAGTTGCGCGCTATATAAGATAATCCGAATATCTTAACTTACGATTTTCCTGAAAATGGATAACATGTTGGATTTATAGAAGCATATAATTCATCTAGTCGATAAAAAGTAAACAGAAAAATAGCTTAAAGGGAAAACAACTCTCATAGCTTATATAAAAATAACTTACTTCCGTTTAATAATAATTGAAAATAAATTAAATTCAAATTAAATCACAAAATAAATCGAATAAATCAACTTTAAGTAAAGTTTCTAAATAGGACAATGAAGACAATTCTATTACTGCACATGATTAAAAACATGAAGCTAATTATTAAAAGAGATTTTCTTTTATGTAATATGCAAATGAGATTTCTCCTTGAATGTGGATTCCTTTGAATAAATTGTATATATAGAGATGATGCTGGAATGTAATGTTATAATTGTGCGTAGTATGAAAATTATATTGTAAAACTGTACCGTTTTACAGTTTAGTCAAATGGTGAACAAGCAAACAGGAATGTGATTTCATTATATTAGTTATGTAGAGATAAAAGATAAATAAACAGCAGACGTCTAATCATAGCATAATAGAAAATAATCGCAGTAAGGCATAGATCCGATCACATCATTCGATACATTTTCTTGCAGAATCCTGTTGGTTATTATCAAGAGAATTGCTATAATCTGATGTAAAGGAGACGGGAATGATGCGAAACGAAAGATACCCGCAGGAATAGCAAAACTAGAGACGAGGTCTCCAGGTCATGAAAAAGGAAAAAAATAAAATAAATAATGCAGTGAATCGAGAAATTTCAATCACTTTCTCCGTGAAATGAAAAACGGGGTTGATTGTATATCCACGGGCGCCATGCCATCGACAAGATGATTGGCAGCGGGTGACCTATGACCATTTTCTGTAAAGATGGTTTATTTTAGAATAGAACATGAAATTTGAAATGTAATGATCCCCTCCCAATTCGATGCCCTTGTCAAGATAATAATATTTTAGCAAATAGCGATCGGATTATTTTACCATATATATATATATATATATATATATATATATATATATATATATATATATATATATATATATATATATATATATATATACATGTGTGTGTGTTTGTATATAGATATTTATGTGTGTGCATGTGTGTATACATTTCTTTTTTCTTCACTGCTTCACTTATACACACATAGAAACAATGAAACGCACATACATTTAACCGGAACACATCTATGTGTGTGTGTATATATATATATATATTAATTTTATTTATACAAACATTAATGGCTACATATGTGCATACATGTTTCTGGAATCATCCACGTTGGGGGATTACGTCTTCAGGCCAAGAATTACCGTCAAAAGTGATATTTCCACCAAATACATTTTTCTATTTCGTTTATCAAGTTAGAGTACAACCTGGGTGGGAGTCATAAATAACGGTCAAAGGATCAGTGAGGTCTTTGAAAATAATAAGCATCTTTTTCATTTCCCCTTCCCCCATCCAACCTAACTTTTGGTTTTTATGGCATAAGGTACTTGAGAATTTAGTTTTCTTGTCGTAGAGTCTATAAGTTAAGAACCTTAGCTATGGTCAACTAAGTACTGACCGGTGCCTTTTAATCTACCTCCACCCACACATACATGCAACACACATACAACACACACATACACAGACACCGCCACACAAACACACACACACACACATTAATACATATATTCAAAAGCGAATCCATGCTGTACGCTTTTTATTTTATTTACTGAAACTAGATAATAACTCTGAAACTACGCAGGAATAAAGTAAAAATTACATTAAGGTAAATAAAACAAAACAAAAAATAAATAAAATTAAATAAAAATAAATAAATTAATAAAAATAAAATGAAATTAAAACAAATAAACAAACAAAAATATGAATAAATATAAAACACGAAAGTTATCTAAACCCCACATGTACCTATATATATATATCAATATACTTACAAATGCCTACACTTTGCTACACTCGCGCATATATATATACACACACATTACAGACATACAGAGACAAAAATAGCATTTTCTTTACTTCTGTAGCGTGGTAACCCCTTCGTATATGCAATAGTATGCTACCACACTCCAGACGGGTGTATATATATATATATATAAACACACACACACATACACACATACATATATATATACATATATATATATACATATATACATACCCACACATACATAAACATATAACATATATATAAACAACATTCGGACATCCATAAATTCTTGTAATTTATATTGTTACAACAATCATATACGAGGCAGCCTATTCTAATAGTTCATAAATATATATGCATATACATACATCTAGAGATACATCCATATACAAGCATACACACAGATATATAGATACACATATATATAAACATACAAACATACATGCATACATAAAATACACTTATACATACATACTCACACAAATATAGACATATACATATATACATGTACCCTGCCACAAAATGATACATCTAAAGTAGAAACAGACATGAATACATTTACTATATAAATTCCCTTTTTCTATCAAACTCCACACGCATAGTTATATTTCATGGCCCCATCCGCTTGTTACGTTTTCCTAAGTTGTAGGTTTTTTCCGTAAAAATTTACACTACGTAAAAATTTATATTGAATTCAGCATGAAGTTCATAGGCCTATCCTCATATCAAGCAAACATTCTTTCGATGGTAAGGCAGATATACATAAGATGTATCACGATACAATAATAATATATAATGACACATGACAGAAATCAGAGTATTTAGGTTATATAAACCGAGTATACAAGCTTATATATTGTAGTACTTACCTTCATCTTTGTTTATTCACTCTAATATCCTTATCCCCTTTTCTTTCATTCACCCTTCATTCCTTACCTTCTTTCATCAATTTATTTCTTCATTTTTTTTTTTAATATATTAATAAATTACTTTTCCTACCCGGGTATATAAAGATCTTATATCCATACATGAACTCACCCAAAAAATATCCATATGCATACATTATTACGAGCTTCACTCAAAACAATCTATTACTCATTTGGTTCAAATATACCTTCATACAGGTACTTATTTCGGTTAGTAATACCATAACTGCTCGATGAAGTAGAATATTAAGCGACTTACGTAACCCATACGGGTATGATCATAGTCGCGACCTCACTTATCCTTTTTTTTTTGGGGGGGGAGGGTTATTTGATGGGGGTTAGTTGTACTTATAGTTGTTCTAGTCTACTAATTTAGAGTTCTTTAAGTGCGTGTATTCTGAAATGTTTGCAGGATATAGCAGTTTCTTGTTTAATATTCAATAATTTTTCTCTGTCTTTAAACCTAGTTATCTCAAGTTTTTCTGATAAGCATAATAGACATGGTGAGTCCAATGAGTGGCAAGTATTGGCCCTCCTAATAATCTTCCATTCTATACTAGGTGTTTTATTTTCGCTAACTAATTTCCAGTAATATAACGATAAGGAAGTGTCCTTTTCATATGTTTGATTACTCATCGAGCGTGTATGTCCATAGAATCTATTTTTGAAAGTCATTTGGGTACTCCCTATGTAGAATCTTTCGTCCCTTGGGTTCTCCACCGGGAATATCCTAGCTTGGTATACCACCGATGAGGTCAGACATTCATTTTTTATTGGGCATTCCTCAGGCTTTTTACCGTTACATTTATTCACCGCAGTGTTTGCACTAGTATTTTCACCTTCTCTATTAGTCGTCTTTAAAATTCTTCCATTATGCTTTTTTATAATCCTTTCTAAGTTATCACTACAGCTATAACTTAATTTTAATGTATTTTTATTAAATATTTTATGTAATATATTATTTGGTGGGAAATGCTTGTTAATAAGTTGTAAAAATTTTGTACCAAGCTTTGTTTTCAACATAATATTAAAGGGGGTTGTGAAACAAATAATTTTCCTACCACGATTTCTAGATCCATTTGTGCTTGCGTTAGTTACTTTATATTTTATCTCTATGTCCTTATACCCACTATTTTATCTCTATGTCCTTATACCCACTATGCCCTTATACCCACTATTTTTAATATATATATATATATATATATATATATATATATATATATATATCTTTATACGCACAAACACATAGCATGCACTTATACATCAGTAAAAATATAGAACTCTATCTATATTTTTTATTTCTCTAATGTGTAAAAATGAATAGATACATAAACGGAAGTATTCTGTTATTTTTAACAATATCCGGTTATATGAAAATTTTCTGCCTAAAGGCACGATATATATATATATATATATATATATATATATATATATATATATATGTATACATATTTAGTAGAAATGGTAATTAATAAAAACCTGTAGAAAGTGCTCAATACTGTTGTAGAGTAAATATGCGTTTTATTTTTTATTACCGTTTTTTTCTCTTTAATTCTGTAAAGTCTGAGGAGGCTACATGACGGCCAAAAAACGGTCGCGTACCTGAAACAACAATGTAACTAAACAGAAAAACGGTAATAATAATAAAAAATAAAACGTATTATATATATATATATATATATATATATATATATATACACAATCACTATCAACATTTCCCTCCACACTCTATCTGTGCCTAAATATAAACGTGGATTCTAGGAACCAAGTTTTTTCTTAGACTGCTCGCCTGTAGAACTCTGTTCTGTTAGCCTGCTTTCCAGCTCTCTACGATGTCACCGTCTTCAAGGTTAATGTAAACAAGTTATTGCTAAACTGTTCGCTTAAATAATCAAATAATACCAAGTTCAACTATTAAAGAGTACTAGGTTGTTATCCCGATACTAGCGTATATTCAGTAACCCTTATGTTTGAGTGGCATTCGGCCTTGATACGTGGTCATTCCATTGTGTATATAGCAAAACTGAAGCTGCCCAACAGGAAAACTATTCGAAAAAATTTAGGACAAATTTGGGCATATTTTATTGGTTTTAAATAAGGCAACCCCCTGGATACGGTGACCCTAGTATACTTTTATTTCAGGGTACGATGTGGAATACAATACTTTTTCCAGTCCCTGGGTGTGGTATTTGCCTCGTCCTACGGTGTTATTCATAATGTTATTTGATTATATGAATGTGTATTATATCATTTACTCGTAATAACATTTGTTTGGAAATAATGCATTTATGTAAGGTGTATATCTTTGCAAATTTTAGTCGCAAACTTCCCATAAGCAACAAGCAGACCATATTATCGATCAATATTAGTTCTCTCATAGTTTTCTTCATCGTTTAGCATTTTATACAAACGATCGTGTCGCAAATGGTAGTTTTTATTAAACACAGACATTGCACATGTTTATGCGCGATCAAGTCCACAAATCTAATAGTCTATTTTTTCATATATATTCTCTATATCGAGAAGCGTTCCAAATGTAATGTCTCCTATTTTTATTCCGCACAAATGTATCAGAAAGGATCGCAAACTGCATTTTAATGATTACAAACTTTATGCATTCGTGACATGAAAATATTATCCGTCTGTTGCAGACATTGACATCGCGAAGCCCTAAGATACAGTACCTATCATAGATGTGCCTCAGAAACAGAGATGTGTCATTGATTTTTTTTTTTTTTTGCTAGAAATGCATTGAAAATGGTATTGACTATGCAGAAAAATAAATCACTAGGCTCAAAATGTCGCTCGTATTAATAGTTCCACTTCTGTCTTCGTAGCTTTTTGATGTTCTGAATTAAAAAAGAAAAAAAGAAAAATAAGGCTACATTTTGGAACGATCATTGTATGACAGAGGGTGCTTCGGACGCCCATATATAGCCATCGTAGATCGTAGATAAATGTGCACTGAGAAGAGGAGAGACTATGTGGAAAACAATTCTGGACACAAAAGTTGGCTCGTTGTAGTGGTACCACTCGCGTCTTCATAGCTCTTAATTTATTTGAGATAAAAATAGGAAGCTTTACTTTTGCGCCGAGCTTCTTAAATATTCTTTGCATCGCCGCTTCTTTTATCCTCACCGAATTTCCTGTGTCCGTGTCATCTCGTCTCGTCCTCTGTTTAAGTAAGAGAAATAATTACCTAACTACCTATACTTGGAAACTAAATGCATACTTTCTGAGTTTTCGAAGGTTTTATTTTAGAGAGAGAGAGACAGAGACAGAGAGAGAGAGAGAGGGAGAGAGAGAGAGAGAGAGAGAGAGAGAGAAAGAGAGGACACGTTAGTCATTAAGAGAGAGACCACCTAGCTACAATTAATCCCTTTTGAGTTATTTTTCTTATGTGGGAAGCGAGAGATGCAGATAAACAGAGGTGTCGGTAATATCAGCTCAGGTCATTAAATGTTTGGATAATACTGTAGCGTTTCCCAAAACAGACTGACTATAAACTCTCTATTCTCTCGTGCATACACATGTCATCATTTATGTCGTCATATCATTTCTATCGCATTTTGTCCATAGTAGGTTACCATTGGCTTCCGCTTCAATCACATCATCTGTCGCTAGGACATTTTTGTTTGCCGCCAGGTTATCCTGACATGTACTAATGTGCCCCTAGACGAAATTCATACTAATCAATTGAATATCTGCTGGCGTAGGGTCCCAATATACAACAATCTTTCAACTAACAATAATTTCAGTGTTATAAATCCTTCTTACGGCAAGTGCTCTACCATTAATTTCATGGCAGGTGCTAGTATGAACTCCAAGCTATTGTCTCACCTTTCTACACTTTCACCGAAAAATATTCGACTAGCTACAACCAGTGGCGTATCTAGGGTATGACAGGCATGGCCCGTGCCATGGGCGCCACTCTGACATGGGCGCAAAAATTGCTTGACAAAAATTAAAATTAGTAGTTAGGTATATCTAAGGTATAAATTATTAAGAAGGGGCGCACATTCAAACTTTGCCATGGGCGCCATTTTACATAGGTACGCCACTGGCTACAACTACTATCAACAATGTCCTCCAATCTTTATCTGCTCTTAAATCTAAACGCAGTCCCCGTGAGGAAAGCTTATTTCCTAGAATTTCCTGTGAAACATTATTCACTGGCCCGCTTCCCGGACGATTGCAATATGGTAGCCTTCAAATCCAATGCAAACAAGTTCTCGTTCAGCCGTCTCCTTAAATAATCCAAATTTTAGCCAATTTACACAGTAACTATTACTACACTACCATTAATCCTTATCCTTGAGTGGCCTTGGTATGTGGTGACTCACTAGTAAATATATATATATATATGATACTCTGCTGCCGTGATTAAGGCAATGCATCTAGGAAAGGGGTGGTCTGTCCGAAACTGAACAGTTGCAGTCAGCTTTCTAACCCTGTCTGGCAATATTTAATGATGTTGTAAAATAAAACACCCGCTTCCAATTTCTCATGGGCCATCACGGAAGTAGTTAGTCTCAGAAAACTGTCATGTGATTGCTCATGTCGATGTGTAGTCTGGCTGAACAAAAGATACTGAAACATTAAAAAAAAAACTACCTTTGAGTAGCTCTTAGACTTGATAAGTGGTGATTAATAGAAAATTAAAATCAGATACTCACAGATACAGCTACATGAAGGTTGCCAACATCCATAGTGAAACGGGTGTTATTTAACCGATAGACTTCGAATTTGGCACGCCAAGATCGTCAGTACACATAGGTTCGTATTTCCTAATTACCACCTATGAATATTACATTGAAATAAAATGACCGTATAAAGTATATTTTTTAAACAGGTAAAGGAAACGCGGGGAAATATGGGAACATTTTATTGTAAAATTGATAAAAACGCGTTTTTCTTTTATATAGAGATACCAGATAATTTTCAGTGGGTGCTCAATAGAACATGTTTAAAAAATGATTGTTGGTGTTTTGTAAAATGATCTTTTGAAATTGAAAACATTTTCCGGAAAGTAACAGCAACATTGGTAGTAGTATAGTGGACTATTAATCAGAATCAAGAATCGAAAAAGAGAACGTTTGTTGATATCGATTCTACATGCGATTCATTTAACCAATGAAAAAATAATAATCTTCTATTGTTTATCCTAATGATAAAATATTAAACATATACTGATTTTCTGCTAATAGTAAAACTAATATTTATAAGACGTTCCTGAATTTTTGAGATGGGGATTAGTTATTTGTATTATTATTCATCTTGAGTCTGATTTTCACAACGTTTTGGTCGATATAACCTCCGACCTTTTTCTGGAGTATCTTGTCGAACTTGGGAATGCTTCTGTCGAACTCGGAACCATTTATTTACTACACGGGGGGTAGCTCTTGTTCCGTCAGCCATGACTGGATAGAGTTCCTAAGTAATTCGCAAATTTATTTTTTGGACACCCACTCTGACGTTTGAACCTTCAACCTTAAGGAGAAGATCTCTTTTACAATTGATTTTTCCCAGCACTCTAACCACTGCGCCACGGGTCCTTGCGGACAACTCTAATGTTTTTATTTATTACTTGTATATATTATCTATTGTTTATAATTATTGGTTCCCCTATCATAATAAATTCTATACTAGGTCTACTTAGCAGTTGGTTATTCCCCAGCATATGTGCTGCTTCTTTCAGTCATCTTACTCTCCACCTTTCCTCTGTCTATAATTTTTACTTCGTCCCATAATGGCAGATTGTTTCCCTTTTCCTTCCAGATATGGTCAGCTATACCTGACTTTTCAATCTCTCAACGTATTACAGCTTTTCGGTGTTCTTCGAACCGTACTTTCAACGGACGAGACGTTTCACCTTTGTATAGTTTTCCACATTTACATGGGATTTCATATACACAGTTCTTAGTCATGGTTTTTTCTGAAGCGGGCTTGAGTCTCACAAGCTATTTCCAGAGAGTTGAATCACTCCTGAATACTGCCCTGATGTCATATGGATTACATATTCGTTGAAGTTTTTCACACAAGCCCTTCATATATGGTATACAAACGGTTGTGAGTTTCTAAGTTCTGTCCTTTTGTTTTTGGTTCAGATTTCTTGGAGCTGATGTCATGCTCTCTGGATAGTTGTTTCGGTGGAGGGTTGCTCTTAAACTGTCAATCTCATCTTGATATGCATTGATGTTACTACATATTGCTTTTGCTCGGTGTTGAAGGCAACGATGTAAAGAGATGTAAAGAAAGGAATCGTCCGTTGCTTACAACACCGAGCAAAAGCAATATGCAGTAACATCAGTGCATATCAAGAGGAGATTGACAGTTATAGAGAAACCCTCCACCGAAACAACTATCCAGAGAGTATGACATAACCTGAAGATGGTCCGAGGCTATATCGACCGAGACGTTGTGAAAATCACACTCAAGATGAGAACAGTAGTCCGACAAACATTAATAATATTTACAAATAGTAATATCAAAATTAGGTGAAATGGGACCAGAAAATATGTCTTAGTAAAAAAAACAAAACAAAAAAAAAAACATAATTAAAAATGACAAAGTAAAATTGGAAAAATGACAAAAGCGTGAAATCTAGGCGCAATTCTCTCGCAATGAATTTATCAAAATCCTGGATAGAAAACATAAAGAGAACATTTACAAGTTTTTCAAATTAAAATAGAAAATTATGTCTGCATTTAAACGTAGATGAGGACGCTCCACTACTCTGCATCAAATAAATAAATAAATACCTTAATTTTTTTTTTTTGGGGGGGGGGGCGAAAACGTAACTTTAGAATCTGAATCAGTAATTCTATCTGAATCAGGAAATTATAAACGAACCAGTAACTGTATCGGGATAAGGAAAAATATTGAAATCGTTATATCATAATCTGGGGGGGGGACGCCCGGATTTGCCCGGGCGTAAAATAAGCTTAACTATGATATTTTAATTTGGCCCGATCGCGTATATATTATTATAAAGTTGTGATTTAAAAAAAAAGGTGCCGTCGAAACCGAAGCATTCAAAGCTGGTGATGTTACCACTGTACCAACGTGGCAGGCATTTATACCGATTAAATATTAAGAAATATAAATAAACTAAGATGAATATACAAAATGTTTATCTATTTTTTTTTTTTTTTTTTTTTTTTTTTACAATTTTGACCAATTTTAGACCCAGTAGAAACAATTTGAACCGGCTAAAAACCAATACAAGAAGGGTCCTTAAAAAATCCAAGCATTTGAGGCTCCTGGCGCCGCTCTTCGACTTTTAGTTTCGGAGGAAATAGAGTTTGAAAATATTGAGACAGACCGACAGACATATAGCCTTTTATGTATTAAATTATTATTATTATTGTAATTGTTATTATTATTATTATTATTGTTATTATTATTATAATTATTATTATTATTTTATTGTTATTATTATTGTTGTTGTTGTTATTATTATTGTTATTATTATTGTTGTTGTTGTTATTATTATTGTTATTGTTATTATTATTATAATTATTATTGTTGTTATTATTATTATAATTAATATTATTATTATTATTTTATTGTTATTATTGTTGTTGTTGTTATTATTATTGTTATTATTATTATTATTGTTATTATTGTTATTGTTATTATTATTATTATTATTGTTATTATTGTTATTGTTATTATTATTATTATTATTATTGTTGTTGTTGTTATTATTATCATTATTATTATTATTATTATTATTATTTATTATTATTATTATTATTATTATTATTATATGGCATTTGTAACGTTCAATTGAAGACTGATTAATGAAACTGTTGGTAGTATCTAAAAAGATTAGCAATCAGTGGAGATCGAACACATGCCGTTATCGACTGTTAGTGGAAATAAATTCCAACAATCAAAGTGTTATAGCGGTTTTAATGGAGTTCTTGTATTCCCTCTAATACTACTGAATAAGCAGATGGATTACGTATATATATATATATATATATATATATATATATATATATATATATATATATATATATATATATATATATATATTGCAATTTTTGTATCTTTTAACATTTACTTTTTGTAAGCTTCTGTGATTATAAACTTTTCTGTTATCAGTGTTGTCGAATGCTAAAAGCTTTTCGCCGTTAACTGTCTTTTTCCCTGGTGTCATGAAGCATTTTCCAAAAAAAAAAAAAAGAAAGAAAGAAAGAAAAAAAAAACAAGAATTTCTAATGGAATTCTATCGGAACAATGAAATTGAATCGGGGAAATTGAGTGGACATTGGAATGTGAAAATGATTCTGTCCTTGTGTTTCATCATTTATCAATGTGTTTATTTTTTTCGTTTTCTTTTGTTTTTTATTGAGAAAATAGGAAATGATATAAAAAACAAAAAAAAAAACTGAAACAGAAATCCGAGTATTGAAACTGGAAGCCACCCATCAAACATACAGAAATATATTCTGTTCGATGTAACCATCACCTTTGTCAATCAAAACCATACTGGGGAGGGAAAAAAACTCAACGTGGTTAGTTTTCGGCACTTCGTACTATAGTACTCTCGGTTTGTGTTATAGTTTTAAACCTATTTCTTATGATATTTTTAATTTGATTTACTCCATTTTAGTTGAGTTCCTCACACTTGTGAACTACATTTAATCCCTGTTGTTTATACTGTGCGTTTTTTTAATTTTCTCTGTTCGTCAATCTCACTTACGAAAAACAATACAGGAAAACAAAAAAAAAATCTACTTAAACATAGGATTTCATATGATGGTCAGATATCTTTGGACAAGAAACCTTCAGTGTTATTTTTTTTTAATTCGCGTGATGCGTATAAGATCATGAGAAATAGATCGACTCAAAACACAAGTAGATTAATGTATTATTTAGCCTTGTAGTTAAAGTTGTATACATGAAGGATATAAAGCTTCTTGTCGGAATAGAGATCGCAACTAAGTAGAAATTATTTTCCATTGTCTTCTAAGTATGCTGTGATATCTTATGTTAGAAATAAATATATTCCTTACATCATAATTTGCAAAGTAAAATAAAGAGTTTCGAGTCAGTCTCAATTCTTTCACGCAAGCCGTCGCTTTGCCGACAAAAAGAATTCGTTAAATCATTAGACTTGCTCGGAGATATATCATCATCGTTCTAATACCCCCTCTATCTAAATTGTACATGTATTTTATATCATTGTATATGTATTTCACAAAACTTCCCTTCGCCTTCCTATTTTTTCCCGTATATCTCCGAGTATTTGCACTTGCCTGACAATTTAATTCGTCTTTTTGCATCTGTTGATATCCAGGGTTTGTTCGTATATTGTTTTTAAAGCGCAGTAAAAACAAAATTATGAAATATAAAAGATATAAATAAAACAAAATTATTAAATATGAAAGATATAAATAATACAAGATTATGAAATATGAAAGATATAAATAAACAAAATTATGAAATATGAGAGACTTAAATAAAACAAAATTATGACATATGAAAGATATAAATAAAACGAAATTATGAAATATGAAAGATAGAAATAAAAGAAAATTATGAAATATGACAGATATAAATAAAAATATTATGAAATATGAAAGATAGAAATAAAAGAAAATTATGAAACATGAAAGATAGAAATAAAACGAAATTATGAAATATGAAAGATATAAATAAAAGAAAATTATGAAATATGAAAGATATATATAAAAGAAAATTATGAAATATGAAAGATATAAATAAAAGAAAATTATGAAATATGAAAGATATATATAAAAGAAAGTTATGAAATAT
This sequence comes from Euprymna scolopes, assembly GCF_053919585.1. Lineage (NCBI taxonomy): Eukaryota > Metazoa > Mollusca > Cephalopoda > Sepiida > Sepiolidae > Euprymna > Euprymna scolopes. The sequence goes on along the minus strand of NC_136490.1, from coordinate 113,894,295 downwards.
GAAAGATATAAATAAAACAAAATTATCCAATATGAAATATATAAAAAATAAAATTATAAAATGTGAAAGATATATATAAAAGAAAATTATGAAATATGAAAGATATAAAAAAAAGAAAATTATGAAATATGAAAGATATAAAAAAATAAAATAACATAACTATTTGGCGCTTATATTAATATTTATGAACAATTTAAAAGGACGTTTTTATTGGCTTAAATTAAAAACTGTCTTTTGCGCTATATTAATTACGCAGATGGTTTTTTAAGTCAATCCGAAAATATTATTTCAGCAAGAAAAAAAAACAACCCAAAAACTCTTTCTAAACGAAAGACAGTACTTTGAAAAGGTGTCGCTATTACCAGCGTTATTTTTTTTTTTTTTTTTTTGAAAATAAAGAACTTACTTCGAAAAAACTATCTTTCGAAAGAAAAGATACAAGCTTAGTGTTGATTTTCTTGTTCTGTATCTTGTTCTGGGTGTACACAAACACACACACACACACACACACACACACACATACACACATATATATATATTTATTTATTTATATATATATACTCCCATGAATTCGTGTTTCTTTATACTATTTTCTCATATATGGGTCATGGAACTGAATTCATCTGCAAAAAATCTAGCTAATTTGCATATTCTTTTGAACGTTCATTTTAATTAATTCCCTATTAGTTTTTCGGTTTTCTTATGGGATGATCATCTTTAATTAACTATTACGTGTAATTATATTCATTTGGGAAAATCGATGTGATTGGTTTTCGGCCAGAAATTTGGCAATTAAGAGGTCAAATTCAACGATTTGACCTTTGAGAACTCTACCAAACTCCTCCGACAATTTTCGGTCTAGACACTTGAAATTTTAGATATAGATTGGACATGGACCAAACTTAATAACTGGATTTGAACCCAAAACAATAAATTTTAAGGAGTCATAATATGGGTCAAAGTTAAAAAAATTGACCGCTTTTTTGGGGGGCTCAACATACACCTCCAAATACCCGGGCAACGCCCGGCACCCATGCTAGTATATATATATATATATATATATATATATATATATATATATATATACTTTGAAGTATTGAAATGACTTAAATTACAGATTGGTGAATCTAATGGTTCCTAGTCGTAAAGAATAAATAAGGAATACAAAATGTATAAAAGCTTATAACTTTTCTTTATTCGTTTTCAAGTGGTGACGTGCAGGAATACAACATAATATTATGAAACAAAATTAAAAAACTTTTTTACATGTACATAATTTTCGACCGCTCATCCAGTCTTCATCGGTGTAGTGAAAGTATGAGCATGCACGGGGAAAAGAGGAATGGAAAATATATATAGATATTTGTACAGAAGTGGAATCGAAATAAGTAATTGTATCGGAATAGGGAAAAATATGGGTGCTGTCCGATCACTAGACCATACAAGCTAGTAACTGTTTTTATTCGATTGAATATCTCCCTCTGACGTCATAATGTTGCTGAGCCAGTGCAGAAATAGAAGAGGGATCATTATCTTTTTTTTTTTTTTTTTTACATTTTCACCCCAAACAAGGCATATTGCCACTTTGTTGTTGGGGGCTACTATCAGAGGCATAGTTATCAGGGGTACTGTGTAGGGAGTTGGGGAGCAAGATGTCGGTTCACGTTGGACTTGAATTTCTGCATGTAAGTACAGTTGGGGAAGCAGGGACCCGGCAGGGAATTCCAAAGTCTAGCTGTCCTGTGAAAGAAACTAAGTTTGTGATACAGTTTGATTTCTCCACAAAGATTTGTTATAGGCAAGACATGGCTGGGAAGCTTCTTGAATAGAAACGTTGAGTCAAGAGTGCATATCTGTGACGATTAAAAGAAGTGTCATTTTAATATATACATAGGTCTAGAACGCCGCAAAACGCAGGGAATTTCGCATTATAACTATTTTATGTCGTATCTGTAGATATGTGTACATATTTTCACAAGCAAATTTACTATAAATCACATGTACAATTATGAGGTGCCTTGAATAAGTTTCCAGACTCTTTTTGTGCAGTCATTTATCTTTACCGCAGACTCTTGAAACTTCAGTGTATTACTGTTATACATCTTATAAGATGACTGAGGAATGTCTATGATTGCAGGTTCAAGTGAACAGCTACAGCAGGAATTGGAATACGCCCTACTAATCCTGATTGTCACATCTGGTGTATTTCAAAAATGCAATCTGGGCGTCAGGACACTTTAGAAGAACGATATGCAATAAAATTCTGTTTAATATAGTAAAAAATACCACAGAAACAACTCTATGGAATGATTCATCTTGCATGAATCGAGTATCAGTTTTTGAGTGGCATAAAAGGTTTAAGGAAAGCTGAGAGTCTGTGAGGGATATGCGGAAGTGTAGGATGGGGTATGGAAGTCAGAACTCTAGAGTTTGTCCCAAGAGTCCTCAGAGAAAATCCGAAAGAAAGATGTTGTCATGATAAAGATAGGTACCAAGACAGCTCTTACGCTTCCTGTAGCACATGCCCTAATCTTAAGGAAAACCTTATAGTCATGAGACAATTGAGGAAAGAGGTTGTGGCGAGGGTCATGGACACGCTCACCCAAGGACACTTCCATGGGGTCTTCCAGACGTTGTTGGAACGGTATTCCAAGGGCATTACAGCTTGGGGAGATTACTCCGAAGTAGACTAGTGTATCATGTGATGTATTAAATAAGGGGGGAGGTAAAGCAGTTTCTTTGTTTCAAATAGTATAATTGTCCCTATTTACAATGCCTCCCCACGGGACAGAGTTAGACACCAGGGTCATTTTTTTAACGTGGAGAAAAGGAACAAAAATAAAAATTGTCTCAGTCGTGAAGGATTTCTCCTCCACTGACAGAGAACAAGAAATTGAAGTGCGGCATCTGAAGAACAGATACTACACTTTGAGGTATTTATTTGCTCCCCCACTGAGCAAATTAGGCACAAGGCCGATTTTTTTTAAAGTGAGGAGTAAAGAGGAAATGGGGTCCAACTCCCCGGGGAGTAGGGGAGCTGGATAGTGAAAATTGGCATGAAGGGTTGCCCCTACATTGACCAAGGTCTTATATGGTATTTATTTGCTCCCCCACCGAGCAAATTAGGCACAAGGCCGATTTTTAATGTGAGGAGTTAAGGGGAAATGGGGACCAACTCCTCGGGGAGTAGGGGAGCTGGATAGTGACAATTGGTATGAAGGGTTGCCCCTACATTGACCAAGGTCTTATACGTGGGGTTCCCCCACATATGGTCTTTGCTTGCAGTATCTGCCGGAACAGATACTACACTTTGATCTTGTCCCGAAGGCCAAGTACACCTTAGGTAATAGCAAGCATTTGGAATAAAGAAGTAAGAATTAAAAAAAAGAAATGAAAATTGATGGGAATAAAATAAAAAATAAAAATGAATAACCTTGAAAAAATGTTTATACATAATAATAGTGAGAGATACAATGTAATTAAAGGATATTTAACGCCGCTTTTCTAATTCGGATACATAAAAATCTATTTAATATTGAAAAAGTGTCGATGGGTTATCTAATTTCCTTTCTCTTGCAACCTGATGGTTTAATATTGAAAAAGTGTCGATGGGTTATCTAATTTCCTTTCTCTTGCAACCTGATGGTTATGTTTGCATGTCGCTTCGTATAGAGGAACTAAATAAAAACCCTTCGTGTCAGTCACATATGGTATACATTAGTCCGCATCGTCGTAAACAAAAGTTTTGATTCAATAGATTTCCACGAATTTTATATCTCATTCTGATAAAAAAAATTAGGAACACATAAAGGAAAAGAAAGAAAAGATTTTACTCCGTTATGCAGATGTGCTACCACTTTTTTTAATGGGTCTTTTTAAAATTAATGGCAACTGTTTACCAGTGAGAAAGTGTGAAAGGAAAGGGGTAACAGTGAGTTTCAAAAGAATGAGAGAAAAAGAAAGACGAAAGATGAGGTGCAGCCAAATAGAAATAATGCCGCAGGTTCTGGTTTTTATCTAATATCCAATATTCAACATTTCTCAATTATTCAAAGGTATTAATTATATAGAAGGCACTTTGTGTGTGCGAGTTCGTTCTTTATGAACTCCGAAACAGCTGGGCTGATTTTTATGAAATTTCAAACAAATGTTCTTTATGTGCCGAGCAATGATCGTAGAAATTTTTGTATAGGAATGCATCCGATAAATATCGAAAAGCGATAATCGAAATAATCGGATGAAAGACGGAACAGGCGATTTTGACCAAAATTAACACCCTATACAGTCGGACATCACAAGTGCATTTGAGAAGTTTTATTACCACACAAGCCAAAAGGCTCGACATGGAAAATCAACGGTAGGTTCTCTGATATGACAGGGGCGCATTCGATATAAATGTTTGTTTAAAGCAGAATTGCACTACTATAATTGACTTTTTCATTTAAAACTTAAATTCAAGTTATTATCACCGCACAAGCAGTAAAGCCCGACATATAAAATCAATTTAGATTCTTTGATATTACAAGAGTGCGACGAAATTAATGTTTCTGTTTAAAGCACAATTGCACCATGATACTTGACTTTTTATTTTCAACTTTAATGCAAGCCATTATCATCGCACAAGCAGTAACGTAAGGCCTATGAAATCTACAGTAGGTTCTTTGATATGACAGTACGCGTTCGGAATGAATGGTTCTGTTTAAAGCACAATTGACGCATGATAGTTACATTTTATATTTTAAACTGTAATGCAAGTCATTAGATATAAAAATAATTAAAAAAAATCAACAGTAGGTTCTCTACAGTGCAATGTAGACTACAATGTATTGTGGACTTAATCAGTGCAGAGGGACACGTGGAGCTTACTCCTGGTGCACCGCGATGGGTCCCTAATCTATATGCCTAAAAAAGGCGATTTCACTGATTTCGATGACAATGAAATATATGAATGTGTGAAACATTCGTTGATCATCATTCACTCCTGGGCAACGTCGAGTTTCCATGTTAGTTTTCTATAACACTTCTCGAAAAAAGTTCGAGCACCACACTTTTCTATCTCTAGATGAAATAACAGAGTACCTATTTACTAGCACATGCCCTAATCTTAAGGAAAACCTTATAGTCATGAGACAATTGAGGAAAGAGGTTGTGGCGAGGGTCATGGACACGCTCACCCAAGGACACTTCCATGGGGTCTTCCAGACGTTGTTGGAACGGTATTCCAAGGGCATTACAGCTTGGGGAGATTACTCCGAAGTGGACTAGTGTATCATGTGATGTATTAAATAAGGGGGGAGGTAAAGCATTTTCTTTGTTTCAAATAGTATAATTGTTCCTATTTACAATGCCTCCCCACGGGACAGAGTTAGACACCAGGGTCGTTTTTTAACGAGAATAAAAGGTACAAAAATAAAAATTGTCTCAGTCGTGAAGGACTGATCCTCCACCGAAAGAGAACAAGAAATGGAAGTGCAGCATCTGAAGAACAGATACTACACTTTGATCCTGACCAAAAGAGTAGTTAGATTCGTAGGAATATATAACAGAATCGAAAGTAAATGTCATATATTTTATCTCCCTTTTCTGTTTCCTTTCAATGCATACAATTGTAAACAAATTGAAGTGCAAGTTTACTAAACTAAGAAAAATATAACAATCGTTCCAGAAGACAAAGGCAGTTGTGTGATAAATTTTCTAGGCTTTATTAATTTCAGTTATTCTCGATTTTATTATACATTGATGAATCATATAACGATGAACCATGTGGTCATATATAACTATATCTATAGAGTGAGTTGAGTATAGACTGAAGACTATCTAAAACAGTCCGTATTATCAGATTTGAAACCGACGGTACCTATGACTTATCTCATCAAAACTTTCTGTAAATAAAAATATAAATAATACGCTCGAATGTTCGGAATGTTTCTATATAATAGAGCACACTGCTAAATCCTTTTTCCCAATATATATATATATATATATATATATATATATATATATATATATATATATATATATAAGTGCGGGTGTGTGTGTTTGTGTGTATTATGTGTGAGTTTATCTTATTTTAAATTCATTTGCTTTCATTTTTTTCTCTTAATATTGGGTAAAGGAAGACGCAAGGCCCATCCAATTTTGTCGCTGCTCTCTTTATTATATGTATTTTCTTTCCCTTCTCTCTTTGTGTTAGCGAAAAGAGACATGAAACTATATATATATATATATATTTATATATATATATATACACTTGTGCCCGATATTATTCATACCCCCTCTTGAAAATTGAGTTTATTAGGTTTAACTTTGTAAGAATTTATTGTTTACGTCCATATTGATACATATTCTTAAGAAAGGAGAAACTTACAACCCAAAGAACACCATACCCACGGTGAAACATGGTGGTGGTAGCCTAATGTTTTGGGGGCTCCTTTTCGGATAGTGGTCCAGGTAGTTTGGTTAAGATAGATGGAACCATGAAGAAGGAGCAATATTTGGAGATACTCCAGAAAAACATAGACAGGATGCGGAGAAGCTCCATTTAGGACCAAACTGAGTCCTTCAACAGGATAATGATCCAAAACATACTGCCAAAATAGTCAAGAAATGGTTTGAGGATAATCAAATTAATGTTTTGGAATGGCCTAACCAGAGTCCCGACCTGAACCATATCGAAAACCTCTGGCACATATTGAAAACTGAGGTTAAAAAGCGGAAACCTAGAAAGTTGAGGGATTTGGAGAACTACTGCATTGAAGAATGGTCAAAAATGAGTGTTGATGCTTGTAAAAACCTTTTTGATAAATATCCAAAACGGTTACAGGCAGTTATTAAGAATAAAGGGCATGCTATTGACTATTAGTAAGAGAGGTATGAATAATTTTGAACTAGTGCCATTATTGTTTTTCTTTGTATAATGTTTAAAATTTGCATAATTTATTTATTTGTTGAGTTTAAATTAAATGCTTATGCTTGATTTATTGTTTGAAATCCCTTTAATATTGTCTACCTTCGGGTTTGAGCAATATTCTTATAGAAATCTCAAAGATCCGAGGGGTATGAATAATATCGGGCACAAAGTATATATATATATATATATATATGCATATATATGTATATATACATATATATGTATATATATACATATAATTATATCTCTCTTTATACATATATATATATACATACACGCATATGTATATATATATATATATATATATATATATATATATATATATATATATATATATATATATATATATATACTTATGATTGACGCATTGCTATTTGGAGAAGTTTCATAAAATTACATGGAAAACAAATCTTTCAAAAAATACAAATATCGAAGAAAAATGAACGTGATATAAAGATAGATAACGTATATATATATATATATATATATATATATATATATATATATATATATATATATAATGTTTACCTATTTTCACATATCTATGCATACATATATATATATACATGCATATGTGTGTGTGTGTGTGTGTGTGTGCTTTATTTACTTTCATCCCAAATTCATTTTCCGTCGCCATTTGTACTTCTTAAAAGTTGTGTTTTTAATGTTCTTTTTGAAAACCTCTCGAAATCACAATGTGAATTCCCTCTACCTACCCGGACTTATCACCCCCGTCAATCATACTGTGTGAATGAATACCCGTCCGTCTATCATGATTCTCAACTTTTCTTTTCCTTTTGTGAGATTTCAGCTTTTTTTTCCTTGGAGGCGGCCACGGTCTTCATCGCTTCGATCCACAAGCAAAACATTCAGGGCTGTATGCGCCATTAAATCTATTGCAGCATTTTTTCGCATCTCCATGCTAAGTGCCAGCGTCGGTCACCTTTCCCTTTCTTTCGGCTGAGCTGATCTGTCATTCAAGTGCCCTCCTCATTTGGAGCGAAAAAAAAGTGTAAACTTTCAACAACAATAGCGATAAGAACAATGACACAGAAAAGATACAAAAAAAAATTCAACGCAAAGAAGTGCACACATATATTCGTATATTAGTAAGCACACGCACCTGAACACGCACATACACACACACATATATATATGCATATATACATAGACATTATCCTCACACAAATACACTCAGACACGAACACGCACATATATACGTTCTTATACGGTAAACATATATACATATAGATACATACATACACACATACATACATGCACACACACACATATATATGTATATATATATATATATATATACATATATATATGTGTGTGTGTGTGTATACGGCATAAGTACGTTGAAACAGCGTTTCTCGTCAGATTTTTTATTTTTTTATTTTTTATATTACATTTTCACCCTAAACATGGCACATTGCCACTTTGGTGTAGGGGGCTACTATCAGGGGTAACATCTACTGGGGTACTATGTAGGGATTTGGGCAGCAAGGTGTCTGTTCACCTTACACTTGAACTTCTGCATGTCAGTACAGTTGGGGAAGCAGGGACCCGGAATGGAATTCCAAAGTCTAGCGGTTCTGGGGAAGAAATTACTGGAGTAGAAAGATCTTTTACATATAGGGATCTCTGCTGTGTGGGGGTGAGATTTAGCTTCCTGTCAGGTTTATCGATGATGTTTACGTCGTGGGGGCACAAGTGCTTGCAGTTCGTCAGAGCATTCTCCATTAAAATACTTGTAGAACAGGAAGATGGATGCAACATTTCATCGATGGGACAGAGGCTGAAGCTTAGATGCCAGTTCAGGGCCTATCAGATTGGCGACTCTTTTTTTTTAACCTTGTCTAGGAGCGAGAGACTAGTAGCAGATGCACCAGCCCAAATATAAAAGCAATACTCTGCACATGGGGGAATGGTAGCCTTATAGAGGTACAGGATACTTTCGGGTATTAGTAATTTTCTAGCACGGTAGAGAGAGCCTACGTTCTTTGCAGCGGCCCTGGCAATGCTTTCAATGTAATTGTTCCAACTCATGTTTCCTGTGAACGTAAGGCCAAGGAGTTTGAAAGATGTACTCTCAGATAAAGTGTCGTTGGCCATTGCTATTGGTGGTAGAGAAAGTTCCTTGTATTTATTGAAGGAAACTAGTTTAGTCTTGGCGGCATTGAACATGACCATCCATTTTTGTCCCCATTCCACTACAGATCGGAGGTCATCCTCTAGTGTTTCTGGCATTTCTTTAGGTATGTGTTCATTTGTTTTCCTGTCATGCCTGCTATAGAGTGTGGTGTCATCAGCATATATACCCATCTCAGAGGCAATTTTGTCGGGTAGGTCATTTATCCATATTAGGAACAACAGAGGTCAAAGGATAGACCCTTGGGGCACTCCCGCATTTATATCATATTGTTTATATGTACGACCGTCGAGGACAACCTGGATTTTTTCTCTTATCTAAGAAGGATTTAATTATGTTAAGTATTCTACCATGGTTAGTATTCTGCCGAAGTTAAGCTACGAGGAGGCTGGCCAGTACAACATAGTTGACAATGTGGGAATACAAGGTGGTGTAAACCTGCTCCAGACGTAGAAAATTTAAGGTTGGTGTATGGGGACACTTTTAATATACTATGAGAGATTCATCCTCAATCTTTGTTATATAGAAGAAGGAAGAAAAAAAAACTGAGGTCTACTGTGTGCTTTGTTTTTTATCAGCTCTTGCACTCACTTAAATTAACATTTGTATTAAAAAAAAATGTGGTTGGTTCTACACAAAGCCTTCACAACAATAAACAAATCATCTGCGTGGATTTCTGAGCAACTTAGTTGTTGTGATGGAAGTTCATGCGTCGTAATCAACGAGAGTATACACCATACTCACACAAACACACACATGCAAACACACACACATATATATGAATAAGAAATCTGAAAGATATGTTATATTTTTTTTTACTTTAATAACACAAGGATGAAATAAAGGAACATTAATTAACTTCAATATATTAAGACAAAAAGATTAGAATGGATTAAGATAAATTTAATCAAAATATAAAGTTAAAGAAAAATAAGTGAGTGATTAAACTGAGATTATAATAAAGATAATGTTAGAATTATGAGTTAAATATTACAAAAATGATGATAAGTAAATACTAAATTCAAAATATTAAAATATGAATGCTTGGAATTTCGATAAATTCAAATCGACAAAAATTGACTAAATAGAGTTATCTTTCCTTTGAACGTAAACAAATTACGGATGATAAGGAAGAGGATAACTTAAAACCCAAATAACTTACTTAGCTAATGATAAGAATTAGAAGGATGAATTTCAGATTTGAATTATTGGTATAACCAGTATAAGATCAAGATAATTTAAAAGATATTTAAATTAACCGGTTAGTTATTGTTCATTATAAAAAAATAACATGTTAAGCTAAAGTTTACTAGTAGATCGTAAAATGTAAACAAAGTTTATACGAAACTATCGTAGACTGAGGAAGAAAGAGTGAAACATCTTAGTAGAAATAAGGATTTGAAGGGGTAGACTAGTATTTAGCTAATAAATCAACTAAATAAGTAAACTGAATTCTAATTTTAAAATAAAAATGACAAAACAATAAATTAATATTAGAATAGAGAATTGGTTTAAAGTAGAAATACGAAGGCGCAGAGATTATTAAATCCGAAGGATATAAAAAAACAACAAAAAAAACAAAACAAAAAGAAAATAAAAGAGCAACTGGGAGGTAGGTCTAAATGCTTAATCTTTTTAAAATAGAGATTATTAATGTATTCGTATATGTATGACTAGTGTATTTTGCCGTCTGAAGAGCAGCTATTTTGGAATATTTTATATTAGATAATATTTAAAATTCTTTAAATAGGTATGAAACAATTGTAACGCATAAGAAAAATGCACAATATGATGTTCTCATTTTATATTTTGTTGTCTTGATTTTTGCGAAAATATTATATATATACCGAAAATCCACAAAACAGTGTTTTATGGTAAGCAAAAGAGAATCGCCAACCTCATAGCTCCTGAACTGTCATCTAAGATTCAGCCTCTGTCTCATCGACGAAATGTAAAATGTAGCATCTCTCTGCCTGTTCTACAAGTATTTTAACGGTGAATGCTCCGACGAACTGCAATCACTTGTACCCCCTCGACGTAAATATCCCCGAAAAACCCGACAAGCAACAAAATCCCACCTCTTCACAATTGAGATCCCTAGATGTAAGAGAGCCTTCTACTCCAGTCGTTTCTTCTCCAGAACTGCTAGACTTTGGAATTCCTTTCTGGGTTCCTGCTTCCCCAACTGTACTGACATGCAGAAGTTCAAGTGTAACGTGAACCGACGTCTTGATGCCCAACTCCCCACATAGTACCCCTGTAGCTTATGTCCTTGTGAGTAGCCCCCTACATCAAAGTGGCAAGTTGCCTTGTTTGGAGTGAAAATGTAATTAAAAAACAAACCCAACTGACTATTCCTGAAAACTCAAAGCTATTGATATTTCGAGGAGGCAAGTTTATTCAGCGATTACAGGAGATTACCTGCCTTACAGACAGACTTTTCTAATAGAGGACTAAAAATTATTATTTTTTTATTATTTTGTTTATATATTGCTCAAAGGTTAGAAATACTCCACGACTTTTTTCGTACATAAGATTCTAATATCTAGAAGAGCAAATACCTATTTTATAAATATTTACATCCGAAATGCGTATTTCATGTTTTGAATATACCTCAGTTTGCTTTATGTAATCATCATAGCCATATCGCATGGCTTGGCTTGTCCCCATAATATGAGAAAAAAATGGGAGAAGTAGATAAACATACATATATTCTTTGTAAAAAAATATTTTCAATGTAAAAATGTAATAATTCCAATAAAGAATACAGTGGGATTTTACTATTTACTAAAAAAGATATACTCCATTTGATCGTACTTTTTGCTAGATTGAGAGGATTATCTTTTTTTTATTGACGTTTTACCTCAAACAATGTACAGAGACGCTTATTCGAGAGGGGCTAGTATTTGAGACCAGATTAGCACGAATATGGAGTTTGGGCAGCGAGATGTCTGTTCACATTAAACTTGAATTTCTGCATTTCATTACAGTCAGGGAAGAAGAGGTCCAAGAGTGAATTCCAAAGTGCAGCAGTCCGAGGGAAAAAGCTATTCGAGTAAGTTATACGGCATCCAGGAATCTCTACAGTAAAAGGGTGATATTTTTCTACTTGTCGAGTGTGTCAAGGATATTGCCATCGAGGGGGTACTAATTCTCTGAGCTCGCCAGGGCACTTGCCATTGAAATACTGTGACAGAGATTGGATATTAGTTAATAGTTCAGGATCTTTTAGGTTAGCGACTCTTTTTTTAACCTTGTCTAGGAGCGATAGACTCGTGGGAGATGCGCCATCCCAGACGTGTCAACAATACTGCATGCATGGGCGTATCGTAGCCTTGTAGAGACACAGGAAACTCTCAAGTGTGAGTAGTCTGTTCGTATAGTATAAAGAGCTCACCTTCCTTGCAGCAGCCTTGGCAATTCTTCAATACATTTCTTCCTATTCATGTTGTCTGTGAATGTTTACCGTAGGAGGTTGAGAGAAGTATTTTAAGGCAATATATGATTAGGTGTGACAACCAGTGGTTAAGAAGGTTTCTTGGAATTATTAAATGAAATTAGCTTGGTCATGGCAGCATCGAACGTTGCCAACATGTTACGGTCACATTCTACATACCTCTTATAAACAAACTATTCTTACCCCAAACAGCTAATCTCTGAGATGATGATGAATGAACACTATCCTCACTTTGCAAAAAACATAATGTCATTTTGAAAGAATAATATAGCGAAAAATAAACATATATATATATATATATATATATATATATATATACATATATATACTGTACCTCCTAAGAAAATAGGATCTAATACAGATGCAATAAAAACTCTTTGTTGTACAATATCTACATAGATCTCTCCTTCGTTCTACATGGGTTTAATGCTACATTAAATAGAATTACACAAAACAGCGCTTCCTTATAATGTGTTTACCTATTTTATAGAAATAGCTTTAAACAGGACGTGAATCAACTTAATATAGGAGGCTACCGAGAGCAAAATATAATTATTGCAATGACAGAAGATGTCTATTGACCGTGATCTTAAAATGATCGAGGATTCCGGTAGGAAGACAACTGTTAGCAAAAAGACAGTTCCACAAAAGCTGCATTAAAATGAGGTATCAAAACAGCGTCTAGACCAACGAGTCAAACGAGCTGAACCAAGGAAAGCAAAGAATAGATCAGACAATTCTTCAGAAAACAATCTATAATGGTATTTATAAAAAAGCTGGGACTAGCAACATCACATGTGTGAGGAGGAGAAGTTGCAAAAAAGAAGAAAGCGGCGAACTAATCAAATTGCATTAAGAATCATTAGATGATACGGAGATTCATTATATGACGAACTCTTTACTAAAGAACTACCAACCGGCGGACAAAAGTGCGTTGTCTTCTCTGTCTGTTCTACAACTATTTTAATGGTGGATGCTCTGACGAACTACAAGCCCTTGTACCCCCTTAACGTAAATACCTCTGACAAACCTGACAATTAGTAAAATCCCCCTCCTACACAGTAGAGATCCTTAAAAGAAAAAGGTCTTCTACTCTAATAGTTTTTTTTCCCCCGCAGAACTGCTAGACTCTGTAACTACCTTCCGGGTTCCTGTTTTTCCAATTGTACTGACATGCAGAGGTTCAAATGTAATGTGAACAAACATCTTGTTTCTTAACTCCCTTGAATGTATCCCTGCAAATTATGTCCCCGATATTAGTCCCCCCCCCGATATAAAAATGGCACTGTCCATTGTATTGGTTGAAAATGGATTAAAAATAAAACATTGTCAAAAAACACTATTTATAATCTATTCCCACATATGCTCTCATGTTCAATTTCCCATTCAATTTAAGATCCCTTAAAATATTCTTCATCTTTCAACGGAACATAAATCAATCTCATCAAACCTCATCCACGAGAGGTTTTTGGCCATGATAAATCATAACTCGTCAGTAAAAAAAAAACATATGTTAATGCAAGCTTAGCGTATTGCATTTAGATATATCGAAATCTTCTTAAACTTGGTGATATAAAAGGAGTAGTTGTAAATGGTGGAAGAAGCGGGAGGTAAATATTTTAATTACAAGATTTTCATATTTTAATTGCAAGATCTTGTTCTAGATTTTTTCGATACTAATCCGAGAACCGAAATATTAGCATCATAGCATTGTGTCGCGTTTCGTATTCATTTAAGCTCTATAGACGATTCCATGTATTTGCTTATTATAGTAGTAGTATAAGTATTAGTAGTAGTTGCAATAGTATTTGTGCCAGGGATAATAAATGTAGTAGTAGTAGTAGTAACAGTAGTAGTAGGAGGAGTGCGCCCAGTCATTATGCTTACAAAAGTTTATCATTACATGTGCTTGATTAAATGTTTCCTACCTTTCTGCAATTGGACAAATTATGTGTCCGTCCGATAAATCGATAAACCCCGGTCGTGCGTTTCACTCGGATTCGCGCCATTCCATGCTCCAATGCTAATACTTATTTACCCATCGTGCAGTGAAGCGCATTCGTTGTATCTTGATCGACAAAACCTGCGCAATTATTCATTGCATTTCCCATTGCAGTGCGTAGGCTTAATCATTATCCGTAGGCAAAATTTGTCGGCATTTTTTTTCCGGTCAACCTGCGCAAAGCATCCATCCGAACATTTAACTGTTTAATGTACGCGCGTTTTTATTAGTGGCAGCATGTAATGCGACATTGGTGAACATGGCGATATTGTAAGGGTGGAATACTTAGGCGATGACAGAAAAGCCAATCATGCTTACAGGTGTCTCTTGTTAAGCACATTAATGCGATCCAATAAAAAAAAAGAAACAGATAAATACGAAATTAGCAGGTAGAATATGCAGATTTATTGTAATTGTATAGAAATATGCAGTTGAAATCAATTAGATGTCGTGCGAATTTAAGTTTAGCCTGAATGGAATGAAGAAATGCCAAAAAGTCACGAGTTTCTACTGTTTCCGATGCGGCATTTGGACTGTGGCCATACATAAAACAAGCAGATAAACTAATAAATTGTTACAAACATTCGATTAATAACAAAAAGAATATATGAAATAATTATAATATTTTGTACTAAGTAATAAATAACAATTTATCTACATAAAAGAATTCAGTTTCTTACCTATTAGCGAGGAAGTGAACAGTTAAGGTGATTATATTGTGGCATAAATGCCGTTTGTTATTAAAAAGAGTTGCGTCAGGTAATCAGTCAAATACAGTAGTGTTTAAGTATATCGTTAATTGGTAGTTTTAGTCATTTAGAACCGCAATAAAGCTTCACCTGTCACTCATTATTACAGTTAATATTGTGAAACGAATTTTCAATTTTCGTTCAGTAAAAAAAAGTTATTATAAATTTACTGATGTTCCAAATGGTAAAACCAAGTAAGGAGGTGAGCGTCGTTTTTTATTACTGGTTTTCAAGAGCAACCACGCCACTTAAGCGACTACTGTTGCGACTAATTCACCGCTTTCGTGAAAAGAGAAGTAACAAGTGAAACAGAATGAATGAATGAAAGGGAGATAAGTGGGGGGATTTTATTGAAAGCAGACGTGTGTCGTACATTGTTATAATTCAAGCACTACCATGTTTGAATATATGGTTAAGTGGCAGTTTTAGTCATTTAGAACTGCTTTAAAGCTCCACTGCTCACTCATTTTTCAACCATATTTCAAACATTTATTACAGTTTATGAATCACATTCTCAGCTATATTGTGAATTTTTTTTCGATTTTCATTCAGTAAAAGAAAAGTTATTATAAAATTACTGGTGGTCAAAATCGTTAAAAAACGTAAGAAGGTGAGCGACGTTTTTTTATGAATGGTTTCCACAGTAACGACTACTGTTGCTACCAACTCACCGCTCTCGCGAGAAGAGAAGTAACAAGTGAAACAAAGAGAATGAAAGAATGAAAGGGAGATAATTGGGGGGATTTTATTGAAAGCAGACGAGTGTCGTACATTGTTATTACATATGTGTATGTTATGTTTACGGAGGCAAAAAATAAGACTGAAATTAAACAAAGAACAAGTGAATTTACTAAAAGTTTAATAAAAATATAATAAATCGATAACTTCCAATATGGTAGTATTAAGAATTAAATAAATATCAATTATAACATTATATAATCAATTTTCAATGCTGCAGTATTTTAAGTTATAAATTTATTAGAGTTTTTGCTAGAATATCTTGTACTTTTCTTTTCCACTTTTAACAACTAGGCCTTTACTTTTCCATGTTTAAGCTTAACCATATTACTTCTCATGGTCGCATTTTTCTATTGTAATTAAAAATATATTTATGTTAGTTAAAAAAATCTCATTGCGATTTAAACGAGATATTTATATCAACGATGAGGCGTGGTTTGTTAATAGTAAGGGAAAAAGTAGGAAGGACATTTTTAATTCCAAAAAATAATTTGGGGACGTGATTATCCGACATGTTACTTCAAAGATAAAATATTTTTAAGTGTACCTACTTTGGAAAAAATTAACATAGAAAACTGATGCTTCTCTCTTTTAATCACTATCGCCCTGAGCCCCACTTGGCCCTAATTAAAATGAAGACTTCTCGTTTTAGCAAAGCACCATGTCTTGGCGAGGTTCGGTGGCTGATCTGGACTCCTGAGCTGAAATGGAACATATAAATCAAATCAGTTTTCAAGGCCGATGGAAAAATCGTTGGATCATTCTACCGCTCCAGTAGGTATTTCACTGCAATTGTATATATGTACAAGAGTCAATTACACCCTAAAATTGAGTACTGTTTCCACAACTGAGCAGGAGTTGCTCGACCCGCCATGTCCTGTCTTAATAGAGTTCACAAACTGCTTCGAAACTTAGTAGATGGTGCCGTTTTTTCTTCTCTACAACCTCTTTCCCACAGAAGAGGAGTTGCGGACCTGTCTCTGCTCTATCGTTATTTTCATGGCAGATGCTCATTTGAGCTCAAATATATGGTCCATCCTTGCCATCTTTCACAAACAAACACTCAACTTGCTACAACCAATATAAACAATTTCCCCCACTCTGTAGATATTTTTTCTATAACTTCCCAACTATGGTCCCGGCCGATTGCAATATGGTGACTCTCAAGTCCAATGTAAACAAGTTCTTCTTAAGCCGTCCTCTTAAATAATCTAAACCTACTCAATCTACGCCATTAACCATTATGACACTACCATCTTACATTCATTAACCCCTATCTTCGAGTGATTTCGGGACTTGATAAGTGGTAATTTCTTTATACAAAACTGCAATGCAATAAATAGGTTATTATTAAACTCTTTATTTTTTAGTGATAATTGTGTGATATACTTTTGTAAGTCCTTTGTAGATATGCGTCCTTCTTGGATTATCGTTAGGATCAGAGTTAAAAATTGGAAAAGTATCTGTAAGTTAATGTGGATGCAAAGCTATAATGGAAATGATATTTCTATGCGCATCTAACATGAATAGAGTACATCCTCTCAAGTAAATAATGCGTATGAGGACCTTCAATAAGTTTCCAGACTTTTTTGCACAGCCATTCAAATCTTTTGAAAATTCAGTATGTTATTTTAAGTGGCATGAGAGATTCAAAGAAAGTAGGGAGTCTGTGATGGATGATGAGGTGTGTGGGAAGAGTAAGGAAGTCAGACCACCAGAGTTCATAGGTAGTTAAATAATTTCATCGATAAGGACCATCGTGTGACTAAAGAAAGTTTGATGTCAGTGTGGGAACAGTACACACAATTGTTCGCGAGGAACTAAAGATGCGGAAAATTTGCGCGAAGTTTGCCGCAAAAGGGCTCTAGGAAAATCAGAATGAAAGACATTGTCATGACAGCAGGAAGCTGATCAATTCAGACTCCATAGTTCTTGATGGTCTGGCGACTTGCGATAAAAGCTGGATCTACTAAAGAAAAAGAGACAGAGTTCCCTGTGGAAGCATGCTGGCTTTCCCAGACACAAGAAGGTCAGCCAGAGTAAATATACCCAGAAACTTATGATGATCCGTTGTTTTGGACAGCATGGGACTGTTCCCCATGCACTGGGTTCCCACTAGACAGACAGTCAACAAGGAATACGATGGTGATGTTCTAAGAGAGTTTTAGTAAGATATTCCGTCGGACGAGTCCATCACTCTTCAAATCTGGCCAGTGACCAAAATAGGCATCCAGACAGTTCCTCACCCTCCGTGTAGTCCAGATCTTGCCCACTGTGATTTTTGGTTATTTCCTTACATCAAGGAGAACCTTAGAGACTGTCATTATAAGACAACTGAGAAGATGAAAGAAGCTGTGATAATAATTATTGAGACGTTATTACAAGAAGAGTTCAATTGGACCTTCCAGTACTTGTTGGTGCGTTGCAGCCGGAGCAGAGTACTTCGAATGAACTAGAGTTTAATGTGCGCACTATCAATAAAATTGCTCATATGAAAAAAGTATGGACACTTATTTAAAACACCCTATATTTTACTACAGTCTGTATATTATCTTTATTTTAAAGAGTCTTTACGCATATTTTTGAACGTTGTAATCATTTCAATATACTTTTATTTCATTTTAGCACTCCTTCCCCTTCATATAACCGATAGCATCATCGCATTATCAATGGCCATTTATTTCTTTATGGTTGCGTCAAGATACCCGATCCTTTGTTTTTTTTTTCACTTTATTAAGGTGCCAGTATATCTTATGCGAAATACCGTGTACGTATTTATTTCTTTTATAAATTTCAACTAAGCAGTTTCCATTCAAGTTTTATTGTCGTTCTGCAGTGTCATTTTATTTCTTGAATCTTTTTATTTGAAGACATTCGCTACTAAGAGTCTTAGACTTTCATATTTGTTGTGCTCGCCAAGTGCTTTCACAAGCACTTGATTTTAAAGACACAAAATAACTATTGTTTTGAATTTAAGCCGTACAAAAAAATATTAAGAAAAGAACAAAGATAAAAGATGGAAGTTAAGCAAGCTTGATTTTCAAAATAATGTTTAAATGTTATGCTTGATTACAGGATTTGCATTGAGAGAACGCGATTTTCGCTTTGAGTTTTACCGCAGGCCTTTGCTTGATGGTGTTTTGTTCTGTAAGGTGTCGCAACTACAAGATGTACGCACGTGTATAGCCAGTAAAAAGGAATTTTGACTAAAGAACTGCTCTACTTAATAGAAGCACTAAAGTTCCATTGGATTCACATCTAGAAAACTGCAGTAATAGATATATACTTTATATACACACACGCACACACACACACACACACATATATATATATATAAACTTAAATATATATATTATATATATATAATATATATATATATATGAAGCAAATAAAATCAGAAATCCTATTATCTGACAAGGAATACTAAAAAAAGAATTAAGAAACCCCTAATCCCGCGGAGTTTCAAAGACTGCCTTCTTCTCAAATAAACAATAATAACACAATATAACGAATAAATGCTATTTCAAACATGAAATGAAACTGCAAAATATTAGATTAGTGAAAAACAACGTCGTTATTTTTGCACCAACCTAATATTAATACTAACATATTTGCATAACAGAAAATAACGCTTATCCCTAAGTGGCTTCCGGGCCTTGATAAGTAGTGATCACTGTGTAAAAAAAAAAAAATTAATTTAATAACAAATGGAAGTAGATATAGCAACAATACGTTCTAGAATACTTGTCTTGTCAGAACCACTATCAACAATTATCCAAACTCTTTATCCGTGCCTACACCTAAACGTAGATTCTTAGAACTGCTCGCCTATGATACTCTATTCCATTTGCTTGCTTTTCAGCTGATATAATCTGTCTTCAACGTGAACAAGTTCTTATTGAACCGCCCCCCCCAAGTAATCCAAATTATAATATTCCCACTAATGTTTACTACGCTAAAATCCCAATGACTAATGTATATCTATTAACCATTATCCTCGAGTAACCTCTGGGTCTTGATAAGCGGTGGTCCCCATGTAAAAAAAGTGAATGGAGATTCATTTTTGGTAATATTCAGATGCAAATGCAAGATAAATAAATCCGATGAGGTCTATTGAAATCTAAAGTATAGAAGATCCAAAAATATTTGAAAACAGTTAATAGAAAGATGTATATATATATATATTCTAATAAATATACAGTCCTTTTAAAATTAAAGTCATTCTGATATAAAAGAAAAAACAAAAAAGCAGAAGTCTCAGATCCTATTTTTTTAAAAAAAAGGATCCTTTTCGTAAGTGGCTTAAAGACGAAACCTCACAAATACACACACGCACACACATGTATATGTATACAGGCATGGCTTAGATTATGGACCATATAAGAAAAATGAAATAAAATGAAACCTACGTATTTAAATGTTAAGAATCGTACAATGAATAATTGAAAGCAAAGGTAAACTATTTATTATTTATTTTTTATTGTTTCCGGTTTGAAGCCCCTCTCAAGCATTTACGCTGAGTATATATAATAATAGTTTATATTAAACTCTGGCGTGCTTGAGGCCACATATTTGGAATCAAATTATAATTAAAATTCTCTTATGAACTGTCTTAGGGCACAATGACTTTGTGAGAGTATGCAGAGGCTTCTTGAAAGACATATGACCGTTCGTTGCATATATTATCTATTCTAGTCCTGAAAAAGATGTCATCAGCATAAACATTGCTGCTAAGACTATAGTTTAAGGATTACGGTGGACGTATATTCTGTGTACATAATCTTAAGTAATTTACAAGATGATATATATAGTAACCCTACAGTTAACCATGCACATATGCCTTTAGACTAAATCGAATCTTATGAAAAAAAAAGGGATTCTGCCGAGATAAACCAGTTTAGTGATTTCAATATCACTATGTTTTACAGCTCAAGCAACTATGATTGGATTTCTTTTCGTTTCTCAGAGAAACATCTTATTCAGAACAGATTGTCTGGAGTTATGCATTAACATCTTAACACACCAGTTCCCGTCAAATCAAGGAAGTTAAGCCACGTTGGCCTTGTGAGTACTAAAATGAGTGATCATTTGGGAATTGTAGGTTCTCCTCGCTTTTTTTGCCATTGTTCCCAGTCATTCTTGAACCTCTTCTTACCATTGGTCCCATGCAGTGTCGATACAGGAGAGGTGTGTTTGGAGATTGCTCTAATGTGTAACATAGTCACCTATTTTTTTGCTGGTCCCCAAATGGAATTTTTTTTTTTTTAAATAACAAAACATGTAGCAAAAATAAGGAACTTGCAAACAAGATAGTATTTTTATGTAGCTTACAATTTACTATTGTAACAATTTACTATTGTTACAATTTACTATTGTTACAATTTACTGTTGTTACAATTTACAATTGTTACAATTTAATATTATTATAATTTAATATTGTTACAATTTACTATTGTTACAATTTACTATTGTAAGAATTTAATATTGTTACAATTTACTTGTCGAAATCGACTGTTTGAACAAACGTTAAACGTCTAGTCGCTTTGATCATAAAATCTGTTCCCTAGGGGTTTTCACAATAATTTCTCGATCGACATACATTTGCAATCGATTTTAATACATTCCTCAATTAGCAAAAACAGTAAATAAATATAATATTTCCCTTTAGTCACACTCTTGTAATGATCAAAATTGTCGCAGTTGCATTACAAACTCGTCAGCTACACAACGTTACCATCTATCATTTCTATTCACTTTTTAGGATCATACCCGGTAATCACTTTAAAAAAGTATACTTCATTATATATATATATATATATATATATATATATATATATATATATATATACATATATATATATATGAAACGTCCTGTTTACTAAAAATCGATAAACTAGAAATTTACAATCCCGTTTTCTCTGAAATTTCCTAACAGTGAATCTTTATCATCTAACTGTGTTTTAAAATATTAAAAAGTAAATATTACCTTATTAAAAAAACAGCTTTTTTCGTCGGGGAAAATTTCCACTTTCAGCCGATTAGCGGAAATACTTTCTTTTTATATTTTGAAATGACGAAAGATAAGGATTTTCACTTTAACACACTTTTTTACTGTTAAAATAGTAGCACAGAAATTAATATTAAATAAAACAAACTATTTTTCGTAATGCAGAACTATTTTCGCCATTTTATTTCCGGTAGAAATGCGCGTTCCACTAGTTGATGACTTCCGAATTACAATATTTAATTATCTGTTTAATCGATCAGTAAAAAAGCATTCCCTATTTTTTAAATTTCATTTCATTATAGCGGTCCTTACGATAAAATGATACCATTTTGAAATGGCGAAAAATAACGATTCTGACTACACGTGCATATAAAAAACTTTTTTTAACAATCGTTAAAAGCGTAAAACACAAATTGATACATATAAGAAATACAGGATAAGTAAAAAAAAAAATTCCGATACAATTTATTTTAACAAACTTCAAAGTACACTTTTTTCTGAGATGTTTTTACGAATGCTTTTCCTTTATTAAAACCGTGGTACACATTAGCGTTGTGCTTTAAACTAACAATTGTTCTTACATTTAAGAAATAAAGCATGAGTAAAAAATTGTTGTTTTCATTTTTTTCGATAAAACAATTGTTGTTACATTTAAGAAATACAGCATAAGTAATCTTTTTTCCTTTTTTTTCAATAAAACCTTTTTTTAACAAACTAGAAAGTACGCTTTTTTCCACGAGTTGTTTTTATATAAGAAAATATGAATGCTTTTTCTTTATTAAAACCGTGGAAGCGTTGTGCTTTAAACTAACAATTTATTTTTAAGAAAATAAAAAACAATTTACTTTAGCTCCACATCCACCATTTTTAACATGGGTGGGTAGGCGTTGTTTATTCTGAAAGCCGTTCTTAACATGGGGATGATGGAGGTATTTATTCCAAAAGCCGTTTTTTTTACATGAGGACGTTAGGGGTGTTTATTCTGAAAGCCATTCTTAACATGGGAATATTGAGGATGTTTATTCCTAAAGCTGTTCTTAACATAGGGGAGATTGTAGGTTTTCATTACCAAAGCCGTTCATAATATTGGGAGGTTGGGGTGTTTATTCATGGTCGCCAGTGAATTATAGTGCATAGCACAGGTCTTTATATCTCAAAAACTACTTGCCTCTGCAAATTGTAAATATGCATTTCTTATTCAGCAGCGTCGAAAACTTTTAAGAGTAGTAATTTCAAACAAATCCTGGAGGGGGGGCCTAATGTAACAAAATACCAAAAAAAAAAATTTTTTTTTAAACAAACACCGTGAAATTTACGTTCGTTAAAAGCGTAAAACAGAAATTGTTATATTTAAGAAATAAAGGATAAGTGAAAAATATTTTGTTTTTGTTTTGCTTTTTTCGATAAAACTTATTCTACCAAACTTGAAAGTATGCTTTTTTTTCGGATTTGTTTTTATATGAGAAAATATGAATGCTTTTCCTTTATTAAAACCGTTGTACACAATAGCGTTGTGCTTTAAACTAACAATTTCTTTAAAAAAGAAAAGGTAAATCTTTTCTTTAGGTCCACCTACACAATTTTTAACATTAGTGGGTAGACGTTATTTATTCTGAAAGCCGTTCTTATTGGGATATTGGGGGTGTTTATTCATAGCCGCCAGTGAATTATAGTGCATAGCACAGGTCTTTATATCTCGAAAACTTCTTTCCTCTGCAAACTGTAAATAAGATTTTCTTATTCCGCGTCGTCGAAAACGTTTAAAAGTAGTACTTTTAAAACAAATTATGTATATGTATGTAGACATCAAAGGCAGGATAAGTTACTTTTCTATCTAACTGGGTATTTTTTGTGTTTTTTGTTTTTTTGTATTACTGTACACATAGATTCGAAAAAGTTGCCAAAAAACAAATGTATAACAAATATCAAAGGAAAAATAAGTTACTTTCATACCAAACTGGCTTATCCAGTTATGTAGAAAAGTAATTATCTTGCCTTAGATAACATTTGTTATATATTTATTTTTTGACAACATTTCGGATCTTTGTTCAGTAATACAAACCCGTTTGATTTAATGTAACGTTTAGTCGACTCGAAAACCAGTGTTTCTCAGTGTATTTGAAAACTACAAATGGTGGCGGACACTGTTGTTACGTTGTTTTGGAAAATGAGTTAAAACTAATAAACTATACAATATACTGTCAGAAATCCACCAAATATGTCACCCTATGTCACGGTCACATATATTCGGTGGGCTTTTTACACTGTCATGTATAGTTTTTTTTAGTTTTTTTACTTATTTTCCAAACTTAACATATTCAACAGAGTCCACGACCATTTGTCTTTTTCAAATGCATTGATAAATACTGTGTGCTTTTCCGAGCTGATTAAACCTTTTACATTAAATAAAAACAAACAAATTATCCAGTTATGTAGAAATGTAACTTACCTTACCTTTGCTTACATTTATTTGTTTTTGGACAACTTTATGAATCTGTGTATAGTACCCCCACCTCACCAAAATATTAACTGAAAAGTAAGACTTTTGATTACAAATAACCACAAAAAATTGATTAACCATTCCAACATTTTAGTAACGTTCGACTTAATACATTGACTGCTGGTTGAGCCCAAGGCATGATTGATGGATACTCCTAAGGATCCTGGTCAGATTCTTCAAGAGTACCGCTTTTTTTTTTTTCATTTTTGTATTTTTTTTTTTTTTTCATTTTTGTATTTTTTTTATACTTTTGGAGTGAATTGCTGTACTAACAATATAAGAAACATGCATTTTCCCTTTTTATTAGATTTTTTCATTACACCAAATTGAGCCTCAGCAACGCGTGGCAGGGTACAGCTAGCATATATATATATATATATATATATATATATAGCACGAGAGCATGAGAATAATATCAGTGGAAAATCTAGGGAAATAACGAAGCCTGCGCACGCGCAAACACACACATACATGCACACACACACACACACACACACATATATATATATGTGTGTGTGTGTGTGTGTGTGTGTGTGTGTGTGTGTGTGTGTGTGCGCGCAGGCTTCGTTATCTCCCTAGATGTTCCACTAGACAAGATTTTCCACTGATATTATTCTCATGGGATAATTCTAAACCTTACTATTTCCGTGCTGGCTCGTGACAAATTGGACGTGGGTGTTTTGTTTTTGTCACCATCACTAGAAAATTCTCGTACATAACGAAGGGGTTATTTTCATGCAGTTTTTTTTTTCTTTTTTTTTTGCTTTTGTAAAAAGAAGCTCCCCCCTTTTTTTCTAGATGTTCTGCCTTCACCAAAGATGAGGAACTTCATCATCCTCTATATGTTTACGCTCGAGAATATCAGAAAGAAGCTAATGGGCAGGGGTGCAAGGCAAGTACGTTAATATTCCTGAGGGATTATGCATACACATTTATCTGAATATATACAACGCCTAGTCTCTCCAAATAGCCAGAAATCGGGTACTTGCTAATCTCAACGTTGCTTACCTTCGGCGATCTAACAAGAACCGGTATGTCAATGTGATGCTAAACCTGTTTCATTAAAATCTACCAGGCGAAAGCGATTTCTTTACAAAGGATTCAACGTGATATCAAGGATCAAATGCGACTCAAAAATAAGGATTATTTAGTTGGACAGGTAGTCGATTAGAAACTAAGCAAATTTGTAACATTAGTTTTAACTCATCAGAAACTGATTATTTACGTAAACAGTTCAACAGAAATTTGTATAAATTGGGTTTGAAAGCGGCAATGTTAAAAATGTTATAATCATCCGACAAGAAACCCAGTGCTACCGTTTTCTACAGACGGGACGTTCCAGAAAGAAGCTTTGTTCATCGAAGGTCCACTTAATTCTATGTACACGAAGGGAGAAATAGAATTTACTTACAGTGGTTGTAGCTAGACGTGTTTTGTTAATGTTTTACAGAAATACCGCAATAATTGAAAACTGACTAGAGCACCTGCCGGTACTACAGTATGAGGTGCACTCATATTATATCGCGGCTAGGTCAGAGTTAGGGTTAGGGTTGAGGTTAGGGCATTTTTCTCAGTTAATTCCACTTTTATCAATCTTAATGATTTTCTCCTACATTTGCTATTTTGCATTCGTGCGTACATTTATCTCATCCCCCCATCTCTATCTCTCCTTTCTTTGCCGGATTTTTATTTTCACTTACATCCTCCCCCTCCTCCTCCTCCTCCTCCTCCTCCTCCTCATCATCATCATCATCCTCATCCTTCCAACCACGAACCCACTACCTAATTCTACTCATGCTTCTTACTCGTGGTTTCTCTTCTACTACCACCATCGTCACTACTGACAAGGTTTACCTCTCGCCACTTCCACAAACCTTCAACGTACTCAGTTCCTGCCCTCTGACTAATCATAGTGATCAGTTCGCATCGTCAGATGGAGTGATTGATGCACGAACGAAAATGAAATGACTGGTTACGTTGGCTCATGCACGGCTTGATTTAGGACACTTCGCCTCGCCTTCTCTACAAACCCTGAACCTAAAAGCTCAGCCCCGAGACCTCCTGTCTCAAACACAAACCCACCACTGCTCACACGTCCAGCCCAGCACTCACCTTGTCCAATCGATGCAACGTTGAGATCACGGCACGCTAAGCAACCACCACGTTTCCCTAATAACTAGATCTGCAGATTTTCTATTCGTTTTAGAATCTCAAACAGAACATGCGAACAAACTATTCCTTCTTCCTTTTTTTTCTATTTTTACTTCCCTCACTCATGTCCGTTCTTATTTATTCTCGTGTCTACATAATTTTCCCTTGATTTTTTTATATTCTCTCTTTTTTTTTTTTAGTTTTTTATACTCATAATATTATCTGAGACGATCGCATCAATTTCTTCTATTTAATGTACATCGCGAATCTAACACTGGAGAGAACTTGGATGCTTACTGTCGTCAAGTGTCTAAGGCCTCTCTGTACAAGCGTTTGTCAGAACAACCTGGCATGACGTAATCTTTTCCCTAGAAGTAAACCCTGACCAAATATTAAAAATCACATAGTATTCGCTGCCCAAATAAGATCTCCTTGCTATAGCCAACCTATACTGGCTTTTATGAGGAATGGTGCACCTTCTCCAAGTGATGTTACCTCAAGTAATAGCACGAAGCTGGATACTCCACCAGACTGGATAAATTCTTGTCCTGGAATCCAGTAAGACTAAGAGACCAAAATGAAAGATATACTACAGCATATGAAAATGGTTAATTGGGGAGAGGAAAATTATGTTCTCAATTTCTTTACTAACTCAGTGCTTGAGAGATAAAGAACTTTAATGGAACATTCGAATATCTATGTATCTCATATAGAGTTAAAGTGTTAGCCCCAGGTTGTGTGCCCCTTGATTTCTGAGAACTTCGACTGAAGTAAAATAAAATTAAGAATGGAAAGCATAATATTTTTGAAGTTTTATTACTGGAGTAAGTTCAATGCTACTTACTGGATGATCCACTGTTATTCTCTGTTTCTTTTTTAATAGTTAACTAGATATTTTATGCATATAACTTAAGCTAATAACTTTAATCTATTATATATTAGCGTTGGGAGTTTGAATCGAAATCGGAAAACGCAAAAACGTAGGACTTTTTGAGATATCGAGATCGGAAAATGTTTTGGTTATTTTCCGATGCCAAAATCGAGTCCCTTATCTATTTTATTTTGTTTAGTTTAAAACAAGATCCTCCACTGCTTGTAGTAATAATAACGAAATAATCAATATATATTGATTTAAACTTCTAATAAAACTAATATATAGTTTACCCGCCTTACAAGTGCGTTTTTACATTTGTTAAAATATATGCAGATTTAAGACGTGTATTTACGGTAATCAGGGAAAAAAAAACCCTTTATAGTAAAATATTTAAAAATTTATACAGAATAAGAATCGGAATCGGTAATTGTATCGGAACCAACAAATATATTGGAATCGTCCTATCACTAGTGCATATAGATCAGTTGTCTGCACGTTTGTGTATGTCAAACGGAAACTTAAAAAATAAAAAAATAAATCCTTAAATTAAAATTAAAACAATTGTTACCGAACGATAATCTCACATCCGGAGAATCGCTCAAAATTTTGGAGATACATTAAAATAATGACAGGAATAAACAAAATAAATATCATGACATTAATCTGATGGCTTTCGTCTAATAGTTTTATTTATTTTCCAGTTTTTTTTTTAAAATAGTTTTTCGGGACCAACAAAAACTAACAAAAATAAAAACAAAGAGACCACCATGGAGCTGTCTTTGTTTTTAGTTTTAACTTAAACGTAGAGAAACACTTGTATTTCACGAATGCAATACGCTTTAGAATAAGTTTAAACACTAAAAACTTATCCAGATATGTTACAGAGTAACTGTCTCGCTTTTGGTAACTTTTATTTGTTATCTATTTGTGTTATATTGTAGTACATACGTCAAATTTGACTTAAAAAATTTGAAACTATGTTATGGCGGAACTACTTGTGTTACCAACGAATGAACAGATCCATACACAATAAATAATGCGGAATCGATATCCGGTGTTTCCACCGAGCTTGTCCATCACACTTTTGTATGTTCATGTTAATGCATTTTGTCAATACTTTATTCTCGCGTTCTGTTTTCCTTTAAACTTCGCGCTCTGATTGCTGCGGACTCAGACGGTACTGGGCGTATGTCAACGAAGTGACGGCCCTCATCGATCCCAAGTAGCCTCGCCCGTTGGACGGAAGAGACGAATAGTGTTTCTTGCGGTTCTGGCCTTGGCCAGAATGGTTTATATAAAGTTCAAGAGTGCAAGAGAAGCGCGGAGGTGAATCTTTTGCTGATCAGGATCTGGTTCCCTTCTTCAAGCACCAGCTGAAGGTAAAGATCAGATGTGATAGGAAAATATTGTACTCTGAGGCCTTGACTGAAGATGGATAAAGATACTGAGTCTGTGCGTGCGTGGAGATGGCAAGTTAGAGTTCGTGTTCCCTGCCTAAGCATGGCACACACGGTTCCAGATTCTGCAGCACTCAAAACCCCTAAAACAGATTCTTAGCTAGCCGAGTGAATGGCCCTCTCCATCCCGATAGGAAACCTTCAAGATGCCCATACGCCGATCCTTTCTTTTTCGTCCCCGGCTCCCTGAATAAGCAATCTTGTGGAAACTTCACATACCCGCCACCCAACCTCAGTTTCTTTGGTCTGCCTAGAATTTCAGCCCCATATCGAGAGCAACTTGGTTGTTTTCGCCTAACACTAAGCCGGAAAACAGTAGGTATTCTACCATCTAGAGAGGGTTTGAAGTGTCTCAAAACCTTTTTTTAAATATTTTTTGGCTTCTCCCTCTCCAAGTCAATAAAATAAAATTTAAACAAACGACTTTTTATGAAATTTTATGTTTACTAATATTTTTATTTATTTTTAAAACATCGAACCTCCCCCCACACACACCCATACGATTTGTGAATCTTAAGTAGGATTAATTCCGCTGTGCTTGAGGCATTGTGGTGAATGAGAACTTTACCTAGAATCAAGCATAAACTAGCAAAGGTACAGGGACGAGGATGACCATAGAGACCTCTTCCCCAATTTTTGAGTGGCCTTGTGCCAATTTTTTTGTTTATTACTATTTTGTTGTAAACTTTTCAGAGTAAATAAAAATAACTCCAAGTGTAGTATATGTTCTTCTAATACCGCACTTCAATTTCTTGTTTTCTGTCAGTGTAGGAGAAATCCTTCACGACTGAAACAATTTTTAATTTTTGTTCCCTTTCTCCACGTTTAAAACGACCAGGTGTCTAACTTCGTCCCGTGGAGAGGCATTGTAAATAGGAACTCTTTAAACAAGTTAAAATACTGTTTTAATATTGTTGGTGATTATAAAAAATATATATTCCTCAACAAAAGATTTTACTTAAAAATTATACTCACAAAATTATAATATACACGTAAAAACGCCGAAACAAAATCTCAGCTGAAAAAAATAATGAATTTTAATTCCGATTAATAATTTTATCTTCAAAATTACACGGCAAAATTTTATAGGCATCCGTTAAACACGATAATCTTTATAATTATAAAACTCAACTCCAATGATTTTGTAACGATGCATGCAACCCACTTTCCGGTTTACGACATCCGGTTGCGCGCATGACCTGCGCACTGAAATATTAACGTTATTACTTCGAAATTATTATTTAACATGGGAAGAGTGGGGTTTAAAATAACTTAAACGTAATAGAGAAATAAACGATGTTTAAAAAAAAGCAGACAGTATTAACAATTGTTTATTTGGATAATTAAAATGCGAAAAAACAAAAAACAAGAGAACAACTGGGACGCTGAAATTTTAACGTTATTATTTCGAAATTATTATTTAACATGGGAAGAGTGGGGTTTAAAATAACTTAAACGTAATAGAGAAATAAACGATGTTAAAAAAAGCAGACAGTATTAACAATTGTTTATTTGGATAATTAAAATGCGAAAAAACAAAAAACAAGAGAACAACTGGGACGCTGAAATTTTAACGTTATTATTTCGAAATTATTATTTAAAATGGGAAGAGTGGGGTTTAAAATAACTTAAACGTAATAGAGAAATAAACGATGTTAAAAAAAGCAGACAGTATTAACAATTGTTTATTTGGATAATTAAAATGCGAAAACCAAAAAACAAAAGAACAACTGGGACGCTGAAATTTTGACGTTATTATTTCGAAATTATTATTTAACATGGGAAGAGTGGGGTTTAAAATAACTTAAACATAATACAGAAATGAGCGATGTAAAAAAAAAGCAGATATATCAAAATTTGAATTTAACTATAATAAGTATTATGGTATCTGTTCAGTGCACATTTACCTATAAGTATGGCCAGCCACTTATAATTCAGTATATGTAAAAAAAAAAATTTCAAAATAATCAATTATAATAAACAGAACGACTCATAGAAATCTATCTATATTCTTTTTTTCATTTTAATATACTTTCTTAGAAATGTTTCTGTTATGTAAAAAAAAAAAAAAACAAACTATTTTCTTTACGTCACAAGTGTCACGCTAATATATGAATTCCATAGCTAATATAACATACTGATCCAACGGGTCACGGGTAGTCTAGTATAGGTTAATTGTATTGAAAAAATAATCTAGAACTAAAAACGACCGGATAGTTACAGTGAAACTTAAATCTATTCTGACAGGTTTATTTTTGTGATCAAATAGTCCGGAAAAACTATTTTTTAAATGTTCATCTATGTACTAGCGCATACTTGTTTACGTTAAACAAGCGATAAATACTAAATAGACATAAAAATAATGTGTAAGTCAGGAAGGCATGATTAATACTCAGAAAGTAAAGACGTTGCCATATAATTTCAAGCAAATAGAGATTTATTTATTTATTTGCGGACTATTTTACTTATCTTTCCTATTTACTATGCCTCCCCACGGGACAGAGTTAGACACCAGGGTCGTTTTTTAACGTGGAGAAAAGATACAGAAATAAAGATTGTCTCAGACGTGAAGGATTTCTCCTCCCCCGAAAGAGAACAAGAAAATGAAGTGCAGCATCTGAAGAACAGATACTACACTTTGATCTTGTCCAAAACTATCGTTCGACCTTCATTGCGCAAATTCTATTTTTTTTAATTTTGACGTTTTGCACCGAATTATCTCAGCTAAAACCCAAATATGAAGTTCGCATGGGTTCGATTACTCTCCATATTAAGTGTTTTATTATGTTTGTAACCAAAAAACTGACAGAGGAGTTTTATAGGCAAAATTGTTAAAACAAATATATATATATATATATATATATATATATATATATATATATATATATATATAATTTAAAGGAGATTAGAACAATAGTCTAAAGAGCAGAGTGTATTTTAATGTAATAGTGAAATTACTAGTTTAATTAAAATACAGGAAAGAAAATCACATTACTAAATATATATATATATATATTCGCTACGGACCCACAATGGAAGACTACATAAGTACGACACTTGGATTTTAAGACCAGAACCATTTTTGATCGCCCTTTGGGGCCCTTAGCGGAGGGGATAGAAGCATTGAATCTGTATGGTTCCAGGTGAACATTGTTTTTAGATAGCGGTTCCAACTTACCCAATCAGGCCAGAGGTTTTGTAGGTCAAAAACGTGGTGAAAGAGAAAAAAAAAAAACTATGGAAGGCAGTAATTACTAGGGATACCGTTACGAGACTTAACACTCCTATCCCGTCAGGGTGAATAACCTGAAGAAGGCTAGAGGGTGAGTTGGCCGAAAAGTGGTGAAAAAATATATATAGATAAACACCATTGAATACAACAGAAAAAAAAAATTACTGTTGTTTAGAGTTAAAATTTGTGTGAAAAAGAAAAAACAAACAACAAAAAAAAAAGAAATTTATTTCTTTTGTTTGCATTTAATTTTACTCTATATAAAAAAAAAATCTCACATTGTTCTTGGCTTTTAATTTTATCTTATAATTTTCTTCAACAATGCTTCAAGCAAACTACAACCTACTTATAGATAAAGATGTGTCGTATAAAACTATTGTCAAATAATGGCGAAATACGAAATTAAAAAAAAAAAAGTTTAATTTCTGATTATCATTGTATATCCATGACTTTGAAGTATTTTTGTACATTACTCGGCATTTATTAAGTTGAAACAACATTTGAGGAAATGAGTAAGTAATGCCCTTTAATAAATAGTTGATTTAAGCAAATTTATCGATGCAGAAATCAACTTACTAGTTCCCAAAGTATATTGGAATCAGAAAAAAAATTTTTTTAATTTATATTAATTTATTTATTGCGGACTATTATTCTCATCTTTTATTAGTTGTTGTGCCTTCGTCAGGTGGTAACAGTAGAGCAGTTGATAGAGACGTTGAAGATCTACGGTTCCAGATGAGCATTGTCTGAAGATAGCGGTTTCAATCCTACCCAAAGCCGGCCAAGAGCTTACTTGACCAAAACGTGGTGAGACGACAACTACGGATGGCAGTAATTGCTGAGAATGCAGTTAGGAGATTCAGAGTTCCTATCCGTCGCGGTTATAACCTGACGAAGGCCAGAGGAATAGTTGGCCGAAACGTCGTGAAACAGCAACTAATAAAGATGAGAATAATAGTCCGCAATAAATAAATTAATATAAATAATACTCATCTCAATAATGAATTCCAATTAAAATAATATATTTTTCGATTTATGTTTCTTAATTGTTATCTTAGGTACTTTTTTTTCTTCAACGTTTGCGTGTTTATATTCTTCTTGTATTCAATCTTCTCCTTATCTTCATCTAGTTTTTCTTATCATATCCTTTTCTTTATTATTCTTCTCATCCTGCCTTTTATGTTTTCATCATCATCATCATCATCATCATCATCCTTCTTCTCTTCTTCTTTTCCATTTCCTGCTTCATAATTTTATTATTTGATTTGATTTTTTACCTTTTCTTTTTTTGCATTTCTCCCTTTCATTTTTTCCCCCGGACCACTTTCCTCGCTGTCGCCTACCTCCATTAATATTTATATTAGTCTCCATACTCTTTCTTTACCGGGTACGTCCACTTCCTTCGTTATCACTTTACTACATATTCTTCTTTTTTTTTCTTTTCCTTTTTCTTTTATTTTCGTCATCTTTTCCTTCATTTTCTCTTTCTTCTTCATTTCCATGCTTCACCTTCCTCTTCTTTTATTTTTTCTTCTCTCATTTTACATCGTTCCTATTCTCCCCATGTCTTCTTAGTACTGTCCTCTCCATTTTCTATTTTGTACTTTCCAGTCTTTATCCTCTTTTTGCTCCCTCCATCTATCGCTTTCTCTTTCTTTCATTCCTCCCTTCTTACAATCACGTTTTGACTTTCATCATTACTCCTCCCCTTTTACATTCTGTCAGTTCACACCTTTTTTTTTATCGCACCCCAGTCTTAATCCTGTCTTCCTTAATGAATTTACCCCTATATCCACCCCACCGACATTCAATAAATCCCGATGCCTGTTATATCAACCTAAATGCTTCCTTATCTTTTTTCCATGGTCAACGAATATTCTACAATGATTATTACATTTTTGTAAACTTTAATCCTTATTTTTCCTGTATTTCCAATTCTCTCCGCCCCTTCCGTCTCCTTTCATTTATAACCGTTCCATTAAGCTATTTTCCTTTCCTGTTCGTTTTATTTTCAATTAAATATATGCTCATTTATTTTCATTCGTCCTTTTCCCTGATTTCAGCCTTCTCTTTCTCTACCCACCTTTTAGTGTTTGCCAACCAACGCCCTTCATCGCCTTGCCCTGTTTTCCAACCCGCCCTATCTCGTGTACGCGGTATGTCCCTTGCCACCACTCCAATTGTCCTGCCCAAGAACTTACAGCACTGTTTTTTTTTGTTGTTTTTTTTTTTTTTTTTTTTTTCATAACGCCGACCTCCAGCTCATGTTATCAGTGACACAATTACTTGCGATTAGCAAATTCAAGACATCGCCAAAGTTGAATAAATCATTGGAAAAAAAGAACGAAGTGTTCACAGAAAAGTTTCAATGGTGCACGCCCGCGGAAATTAAAGTGATTTTTTCTGGTTTAGACACTGCGGTTAGAGAAGACTGAATAGAAAACTCCGAGGATGATACAAAATTAAGAAACGCAACTGAAGACGGTGACTTTTTTTTATGTTTCTCAATTTTATAGAACATAATTCGTACTATTTGGAGTGTTATTACATTCGATGCAACCTCCGACCTTTTTCACGTGTATCTTGTCACACCCAGGATTGTTGCGGTGACACTGGGGAATCTGCATGGAATTTTACACGGAACCCTTTATTTCATGTACGGTGACTAATATGCTCCCGTTCCGTTAGTCATAAACACATAGAAATCTTAAGAAATACGAAATTGTAAGTTGAAGATTGTACAATCAATCTCCAGAATAGAGGTACTTAAAACTAAACTAGAGACTTTTTCAGTGACAACACGGGCACTTGTGAATAATCCTAGATCACTACTTAATGTATGAATAGATATTTAGGGACTGCCAAAAGTCACGACAGAATTACCCCACCCTATATGTAACACGATGTAACTTTATTATACATTAATATTATTAGTATAACTTTTGTACCATTTAAAAGAATAAGGGCAAAATAAACCAATAATATATTTTTTTAAATTTTTCATCGAAAGAAAATAGTGAAATTGCGAGACGGAAATCGTGTTTACATAATTGGCACTTTAAAATAAGGTTCCCATGTAGTAGACATTCCGAACGTGAAAACATACCCGTATTTAATAAATCTAGCAAAAATCAACTAATAAGCAGATTTTAGTGAACTTTTCGATACTTATCCATTTTAGAATGAATTTACATATAAAATGCAGTTTCCGTAAAATATACGAGGGGAAATATTTTTTTAGTGCGTGCCCC
Source organism: Euprymna scolopes (assembly GCF_053919585.1). NCBI lineage: Eukaryota > Metazoa > Mollusca > Cephalopoda > Sepiida > Sepiolidae > Euprymna > Euprymna scolopes. The sequence goes on along the minus strand of NC_136490.1, from coordinate 113,858,812 downwards.
CCCCCCATATTTATTTTTTGGAAATTCGAACAAAATATATTTAAATCTATCGAAATTTCTATTCATTATGAAACATAAGAGTTCAAATAAGTAAAACATATTTACTTTTTAAAAATTTAAATACACACCTTGAACAAAAATTTACCCTGAAGTTGCAATTAAAAAAATGATATAAACTTAATATTATTATGTTTTTTTAAATAGCGCTTTTTTTTCGAATTAATATATACTATAATCAGCTGAATTGCCAAGGAAAAGGAACTTCGTAAACATTAATTCATTTTTAAAAGATTAAAACAATTAAAATTCCATTATTTTAAAATGTTCCGGTGCAACATAGATTTTTAATTAATTGTGTATAAATTTTTCTTGAATATTAAGTTTTAATATAAACATGACTCTTGTCAGTTATTTTATCGCCCAGATTAAAATCAATTGGAAAATATTATTGCACAAATATTACGCATTTTGTAACCCCCCACCTTCATATTTTGTTTGTCTCTTTTTACCGAACAAAATATGGAACCCCGTAGGTAACCGAATGAACATTCAATAAAACCGCATTTCATATTTAATATTCAAATGTTTATAATATTATTAATCATTAAACTGTGTAAATCTTAAAACCTAACAAAATTATAACAAAGATTAATTATTAATTGCAGTTTGAAGAAGGTAAACAAAGGTTTTAAAAAATCATTAAGTCGCTTCTGCTTTTCCATAGTTCGTATAGTTAACATAAGTCTGACGTCACGGAATCATGCGCTCCATTTTTCACAATCGTTTGGCAGAGCATAGTGCACACCCAGAAGTCTCGAAATTCAAAACTAACTACGGGCATCACTAAGAATACAATAAAAAATTGGTTCGACAAAACGGTTGTGAAGGAGTCGAAACATTCTAGAAAATAATATTCAGAAAGAGAAGCATCGAAGCCGGTAGTTAACCAAATGATCACTCGTACAAAAAATCGTATTTGTTATACAAATGTTTATAATATTATTAATCAGTAAACTGTGTAAATCTTAAAACCTAACAAAATTATACCAAAATTAATTATTAATTGCAGTTTGAAGAAGATAAACAAAGGTTTTCAGAAATCATTAAGTCGTTTCTGCTTTTCCATAGTTCGTATAGTTAACACAAATATGACGTCACGGAAACATGCGGTCCAATCTTCACAATCGTTTGGCAGTCCCTATAGATATTAATACATTTTAAAAATATAATATCGACATACTATACATATACATGCCACAAATCTATCTATCTATCTATCTATCTATCTATCTATCTATCTCTCTCTCTCTCTCTCTCTCTCTCTCTATATATATATATATATATATATATATATATATATATTTATATATATATATATATATATATATATATATATATATATATATGCATATAGATAAATCAATAAGTAAAGAAAATGATGATATATACCATGGTATGAAGTGTCCCCACTTACCTACACCGCTAATTGATATACATCCTTATTTAATTTAATAAATGAATACATATCTATATATTAGTATATAGTTTGATGTCGTCATTTTTTTTTGGTTCTATATAAACTCCAAATCAATTCATTGAGCTTTGCATTATCCCGATAAATCTCCTCTTAAGGAATTTGATATTATTCTCTTTTTATAACTTCCCCATATATATATAATTACTTTTTTACTAAATTAATTAAATACCTACAGACACTAGTGTTTCATTCTTTCGGGAATCTTCAGTGCAGGGTGTCACGATTAATACCAGTCGAACGATTCGAATCCGGCAACACGAACCATCTGGCTCGATTAGCAGAGACCGTATCCATTCGGCTACCATTAACCGCGTGAAATAACGTTGAATTTAAACATTTTGATTTTAAATGTTCATTTACGTCAGTCAGAGAGTGATCTAATCGTTATACGATGATCTATGCACAAGCGCTAAATTGACCGACTTTAATTCAACTGAAAGTGCTCAACAATAAGAAACGAATTTTTTAAAGGGGCTGTCATAATTATTTTTTTGCTATAATAATTATTAAATACCTACAGACACTAGTGTTTCATCCTTTCGGGAATCTTCAGTGTAGGGTGTCACGATTAATACAAGTCGAACGAGATATATATATATATATATATATATATATATATATATATATATATATATATATATATATAAGTAAAATCAATAATTGTGAAATTATAAATCATTTTGCAAAGGGAGAAACAAAACAAAATAATTGTACGTTTCCATCACGTTGTACACTTACTCTGATTTTGTTTTATTTCTCCTTTTAACGCTGATTTATAATTATTATTATTGATCTTTTATCATCTGTATTAATATAGCTCAAGGGAAATACACCTATCGAGTTTAACTTTTATCTGCCGTATTTCGAGCACTGCACTTTTAAAGTGCCCATACATTAACAGAAACTTTGCTCTTTTAGACCTTTGGTGTATTATTCTCTTTATCTCCCCACCCACCTCTCTCTCTCTCTCTCTCTCTCTCTCTCTCTCTCTCTCTATATATATATATATATATATATATATATATATATATATATATATATATATATATATCTGTGAGTTTGTGTGTGTGTTGGTTGGTTGTTTTTGGTTGTCTGTGTGTGTGTTGGTGTGTGTGGTTGGTTGGTTGTTTTTGTTTTACGGCATATCGACCTTTTCAGGTTATTTAATGCCGAATCTAGTTATTTTGAAGAACGATTGGTCAGAGTGGACCTGAGAGCAATGACAATTGAAGGGTGGCCCAACACTCCCCAAGGCCCGGAAGGTGGGGCCTCACCATCGGATATAGTTTTAGGTCATATCCAGGACCTGTGTGTGTGTGTGTGTGTGTGTGTGTGTGTGTAACTTTATTTATCTCTAGCCAAACAAAAATTGCCTAGGCTATCCCATCGACACTCCTTGGTAAAAGTCAATTAACAATAAACCAATTTATTCTCAAAGGATTAGAATGCAAATCCTGGGAAACCATGGGAAACTACATCGTTTAGAGCTACACAGGAAATTACTTCTGACACAAGAGAGAATAAGGATATGCCATCCATTACATTCCCAGGCTTCACGGTCTGATTTGTGTATGAAAATATTGCTGAAATTTGCTCTTTTACATTATTTTTGAAAATTCGATGAAACTATTCTCAATCTATACAAATATTTCTAGATTTTCTGTTTATTCAAGAACACTTTAGCCGCTTTTATAAGCATATTCTTAAATAACATTACCAGAATAATTTGGTCTTATATAAAGTGTATTTAATTTTAAAGATACTCCGTAGAAGACCCGTTACAAGGCGCCCATAAGAATTCCACGAACAGAACAATTTGTATTATTTTTTATGCGTTCTTTATAAATGAAAATAAGTAACATTATGTTTAGAATCCTTATTCTAATTTTGATCAACATCCATTTCATTATTTTGATCTTAGAAAAATAAGTTTTAAACCTAGGAATCTTCAGATAATAAGGACATTCAGAAAATCTGGTATAATTAGCGTCTGATTGTTATTGATTAATTTAATGCTAATCTAATATTTTTGAATTTTCAAATAAAGGATTATCAATAAAAAATCTTTCAAATAGCCAAATAGAAACGAAATGCGGAGAATATGTACTATCTGATGTCTATCGTAAACATTCCACAAGAATACATAGCATCTGAATTTTGCCTTATTTGAAAAAGAATAATTACACTAAATATAGCCCGCATGTTGGCCATTTATGCGTAGTAGCAATGTTTAAAAATTCCTGATCATCGGTGGTATAAATTTATGAGGTCATCCTGTACATACAAGTATCGATTACTCCGTTCAATCTCGAAAGACAAAGGATACCGTCGTAGAGGCAGCTGCGCGTGTAATTATGAAGCAAGGGTTGCGCAATCTTCAACCATACCTCTCATAAATCGGCACTGTTTCAGTCAAACAACAAGGAGAGGTCCAAGACGACTGGAAACAACATCGAAGTAAGCGGAGAGCTCATACAGCACCTGGAAGTCCCAAATGGTCACCCATCTGGCACTGATCAGGTTCCACGTTGCTTAACTTTGGTGATCCGGCGGGAACCAGTGGGTCAACGTGATTATGCTGCATACGAGTATATGCTATTTAAATAGTGTAGTTATATCTTTATGAGGTGGAGTTATAACTGGAGTATTTGTGTTGGCTAGATATATAAAAGCAATAATTGCTTTATATTCTTAAGGGAGTGTAGATGTTTGTTTGATTTTCTTGGTGTTTAATGGCCCATCAATCACATAAGAGCCATTTTAAGGCCAAACAGGTATTTTATAATACTATTTCCGGAACAGGCTTTATTGAATTGTTTGTTTAATGCATATGTAATATGAGCTGGACTATTAAGTAAGTATATGAGGATGAGAAGCGATTGTATCAAAATTTTTTACCTAATGGTTATTGTCCTGGGGAATATTTTGTTTAGTTTATTTTATTAATGAAACATTTAAAATCGTGTAACAATAACAATGCAAAAACCTACAGGATATAAAAGGGGAAAACTGAATATTGAATAACAAGGCGATATGTTTTATATAATTAAATCTTACAGATTCAAGATTTTTCCTCGATCACTAGTTGCATGTTTGATGATAAAATATAATATTTCGTGACTATAACCTCATTATCAAGTGTTTTTCATTATTCTAGGCTACTCACTGGTTATTGGGGATTTGTATTTCGTGCTAATCATTCACAAAATGATAATAAAAAACTTTATCTTATTTTTTGCAGTTTTTAATATGAAAATTAAAGCAATTAAAAAAATTCAGTAAATTTAAATTGTTTACCGTGCATATAACGGGGTCCTTAGTTTTCTATGAAAACGCCGGGTATTCCTCCAGGGGATTTAAGGCTATATACTTACAGAAATTGTTTTGAGAATACAGTAGAACCCCGGGATATGGTGGGCCTATTATACTGTTTTTTTTTTCAGGTTACGATGTGGAATATGATGTTTTTCCGGCCCTTGCTTACGGTATTTGCCCTGCCAAACCGTGTTTTTTTTAAAATGATATTTGATTATATACGTGTGTATCATATATTGTACTGTATTTTGTTTAATTCCGTATCCCGGGGTTCTACTGTAATGCCACTTTTCGTTTATTCCTCCAATTAAATCCAAAGTGGTTTAAAGGAAGAGCGGGAAATTACAATTTTGAGAAACGTTCGGTCTGCTTCCCAACCGTAATTGTTTTTTTTTTTTATTATTTAGTCTACCATATTATATATATATATATATATATATATATATATATATATATATATATATATATATATATACTAGCAGAAGTACCCGTCGTTGACTGGGTTCGAAAACAGCTTACAGCAAATGGACTGTGATTGATGAAAGTATGATAGGTTATAAAAAGGAGGGGTTGTAAAGAGATAGGTTTTGAAATTTTACCCTAAGCTAAATATGATGAAAGTAAAGATACTTTTCGCGAAAATATATTTTTTATATAAACTTTGTTTCCATTCGTAGCCAGGAGTGAACAACAAAATGATGTTTCCTTACAAAGAGAAAATGTTATATATATATAATAATATAAATATACAAGAAATAAATGTTACGATAGTCAATAAAAGTTACTTTTATGGTAGAAAAGTTCATTGATTTGTATTTTTAAGTAGTTTGTAAAAATTTTTTTTTTAATTCACGAACCGGTTTAAAAAAAAAATCCAAATGCCAGCGACTTTGAAATGGAGAGCCACTTTTCAATTTGAAGGAGGGGCACCTGAGCATTCTGCGTTAACAATTTAAGACAGTTTCGTCAACGTAAGGAATATTTATAAACTTATTTTAATGTTTTCCGTTATTTTTGTGCTTGAGGAATATTCGATTATGGCATGTGTAGTTTATATAAAAATTAATTTAAGTAGTTATCGCCTCAAATTTCGTTTTAATTTCGGTTCGGTGAAATTATTTCAAAAGCTATTTCAAAACAAAAAAAAACATGAACTGAACTTTTATTGACTATGGTAACATTTAATTTTTGTATATTTATTTTTTCGGATAGTCGTTTGTTGGCTTTTCTGCAAAACACTCTTACTAAATAATATCGACGAAAAATAGAAAAACAAAGAAACAAAAACAGTTTTGAAAAATAATGAAGCTTTAATTACTTTAGTAAAATAATCCGAAACAGCGAAATGGGATATTAACAAAGTAAACACGTAATTACTTTAGTTTTTAAAAGCAAGAAATCAATATAAATATGAATAAGAAGAAAATGGCGCCCTTTTCAAGCAGAATAGCTTCGTTTCAGTTTTACTGTATTGAACGCTGTAGTATTGTGCCGTCGGATTCAGGGTTGTACTATTGCAATGTAAAGAACACGCAGAAAGCGTTGTAATAAACTGAATTCCTTCTAGTACACTGACAATAAAGTTTAAACAGATATATAGATAAAAATAAAAAGGTTATGTAAATGTTGGCTTTCACTTTAATAAGAACGTGAATTTATGAGATGAATTTATTCGATACAATATGATTCAACTAACAAAAATAAATAAAAGCTAACGTGAATTAAGATTAAAGTTAAGGTGTTATTGTGGCCCCTCACCCCTTTTAAAAAACCTTGTTAAACTTTGTGACATACTTACATTCTATGGAGGTCGGGCGCGAACGAACACCCAATAATTTTATTATACCATTTTTCTTCAAACTGAAACATAATTATCAAAGTATACTAAATAGATCTAATCAAAGTATACTAAATAGATATGAAAACTCTTTGTTAAAGTTTGTGCCATATTTCCATGGAGTACAGGCGCGAACGCAACCCCCACAGTTTGAGTTGAAACATACTTATCAAAGTATTCTTATGTACATCTATATCAAAAACCCTTGTAAACGTTTTTTTTTTCATTTTTTATTTTCCTACTTGGGTGCCAGGTGCGAACGCAGACCCCACAATTTTTATGAACCACCGTTCTACCAGATCAAACATACCCGTTCCTGATCCTCGATACATCTTCTATCATTATATGTAATCAGATTGTTTTAAATAGTATACCATATAGGAGCCTATTCGTGACCACACACACAGACTTTAACTTTATATTATATATATATATATATATATATATATATATATATATATATATATATATATATATATATATCCATATCCGCTACGGACCCATAATGAAGACTACATAAGTACGAACACTTGAATTTATAAGATCAACACCATTTTTGATTGCACTTTGAGGCCTGTGACAGAGGGAATAGAAGCATTGGATCTCTACAGTTCCAGATGAGCATTGTTTTTAGATAGCGGTTTCAACCTACCCAAAGCAGGCCAGAGGTTTAGTAGGTCAAAAACGTAGTGAAACAGAAAAAAAAAACTATGGAAGGCAGTAACTACTCGGGATGCCGTTACGAGATTTAGCATTTGTTATTGGCGTTGTTTTAGCGATATTAACAAATTCGAAACGCTGTTATTATTTTTTTTTCACTATCTTAGCGGTTTTTACGAGTTATAAACTTTTTTAAATTCATATATATATATATAAATATATATATATATATATATATATTTGTGTGTGTGTAGATAGATAGATAGATAGATATGTGCATATATATATATATATATATATATATATATATATAGATAGATAGATAGATAGATATATAGATATATAGATTGTATAATTATATTTAAATCAGAGTTTTAACCGAACGAGGTCAAATTACATATAATTGTAAGGACAATACATTAAAATAAGAGAGAACAAAAAATGTTATTTCCCTTGTGTATTGGAGACCTGAAGTCACAAAGCTGGTGGACAATTTAAAAGCCCAAGTAAGCTGATCTGTGTTTTATAATTAATTAAATATATATATATATGTGTGTGTGTGTGTGTGTGTGTGTGTGTGTGTGTGTCTGTGTGAAAATATTTCCGTGTGATAGAAAGGTTTCTACGCAATTATACAAAACTTAAGAAAAATGCATAAATATGATTCAGCGTAATAGTAAAATGAAACCAATTATATAATAAGAAACCTTAAATAATGAATAACTACTTATTAAACAGTAGTTTTTAAATGAATCCCCAAATTAGTTCATGTTTCTGTAGTCGCTCGCATACCCATGACTGAGTATATTAAAATCTTCCTCCTAGTCATTTTTAAACAGAAAAAGCAGGCTTTTTATATCAATACCAGAGCCAAAAAATAAACAACTTATATATATATATATATATATATATATATATATATATATATATATATATATATATATATATGAATGTATGTATGTATGTATAATTATTCTGCATGTAAGTACAGGTCATCCAAAAAGGAAATTGTGGCAAATTCCGTCAGCGTTGAAAGTTGCTATGATGTTAGATTTATACATGTATATCTTGCTTCAATCTAGAATTTACTGATCAATATTTAGAAAATAAAATGCATAATTATGTAAATTTTGCTATCATTAACTACATAGAGTTATTTAGTTAGAGACAGGCATCTAATCTTTAAGGTCTCCTGTCTACTATTATTAAAGTTACCTTAACATCGGTATCGCATGCCATTATGTATGAAGCTGAATAAATTAGGGCTAAAAGATTTGAGCTAAGAATTATAAGAAGCGGACTATCAAAGAAAATTATAAGGAAAAGAAAGAGAAGGAATTTATTGAATGTGAAAATTTTATAAACATTAATTTTTTATGGAATTTTTTTTTTAGTTTTTATAAAATCAATATTCTAATATAGTTAAAAACAAGTTTATTATGTAATTCCATGTGTCATATATTACTGAATAAGGTACTTTCAGCAGCGCATAATGCATGAAATTTAAAATATTAGGATTTAAAGAATTTGAGCTCAATATTATTAGAGGCAAAATATCAAATAACTTATAGGATAAATATATCGAATCAAAAAAGACAGAACACGATTCGTTGCGCACTTTTAGATGTTGACTATAATAATGGCGGGAAGAAGACGGATTATTATAATGTAATGAACGTCGTGTTTGTTCAAGAATGGTATTAGTGAGTTAATTCTGCAATTTTCTCAAATGTCGTGTTTGATCACGTGGATTAGACAGTCTTGGTTATTGCTAAGGCCTTTTTCCAGTCGGTTGAATCTTGGTGATTACAGCAAGCAATGCGATTCAATGAAGTTTTCATTAAGCATTAGCTGCCAACATCCAAGCGTAAAACTCAGAGGGCTAAATTATCATTAGATAATCACGACTTTTCACACAAGTTGTTAAAAGTGCCCACTCACTGGCAATAACAGATAGTTTTCCCCTGTGATCTGAAGGATAAGAAACCTCTCTGCAATTCCAGTATACTTCGGTGGTTTTCCGTAACATCTAATCACCTCCATTAATATGTTGTGTAGATATATCATTGTAATACAGTTTTCTAATACAGTAGCTGCTTTCCAAGGTCTGCGAGTATGTATTCTTCTTGATTGTTTTCTGCTTCTCCATATCCTTGCTCATCTCAAAACTCAGGCATCTATTGTTTTTTTTTACTTAATCTTTTTTTTTTGTTCTTGTTAGCTCCTTACGTCAAATTGCTTCTTATCTTGTCTTAAATGGTTTCCGTAATAAAAAAACAACTTCATAAATTTTTACTACTCTCCGCGTCTTTGAAGAACTGTAACTAATAATTAGCGCGTTCTTGCAACAGTCGTTTACCATTAATTTCTTGATGCTATTGGCTAGAACCTGAATTGCAACACCTCCTGTCAGGATGTCGATCATTTACGTGCATCTGCTTTGA
>NC_136490.1:113836519-113844019 GCF_053919585.1 Euprymna scolopes | reverse complement strand
AATGAGATGAGCAACACCATCACAACCGCCACATCTACAGAGGAAGAAGTTCCTATTTTTCTTTCTCAATATTTAGTGTCCCCACTGCTACCAGTTGAGACCGGATCAAACTCTATATTTTCCTATGATATTGTGCTAGTTATTACATACATAGGATTGCAAATTCCGTGCATGTTCCAGAGTTTGACAGAAAGATTCCCAATTTCGATCAAGTGTATCTGAAGAAGTTTTGAAGCTAGATCGACCGAAATATTTTGAAAATCACATGCTAGATGTGAACACTAAGCTAAATATGCAACAGGATTCGAATTTTCGATTCTCATCTCAAGAATTAAAAAAAGACATATTACAAAAAAAAAAAAACGTAAAAAAGAAACTTATTGCAAATTACATTTAGCAAACCAATAAAAGTGTATTTTTCACCATTAAGTCAATTCCAGAACTTAAGAATATTTTCACGTATATTCTGTCATTTAATCTATAAATATAAAAGCGAAAATGTATGTATGTATGTATGTATGTATGTATGTATGTATGTATGTGAGTTCGCTTTTTCTGTATGTCCGCAAAAGGATTTTTTTCGGAGGCTTCTCGAAGCTCTCGCTCATTTTAAAAACTTCTTATATCACGTCGAAATACGAGTTACGAACGGAGGTCGCTCCTCTATTTAATTTGCCCGACTCTGAAACGTTAAATATTCGACATTTTGGGATCGCCGATTTGTTACTTTCGTTTTTCGGTATAAAAAAAGCGAAACTCGATTCGAATCACTGGCGCCAATGGTTTCTAGAAAACGATGTAAAGTTTGGTCAATGTCGGCCTACCGTCGTCATATCAGGTGGTTGCTTTCATTTTGAGACGATACACTCCCCTAATAGACGGGGGTAGTTGTTTTCCCCAAAGTTAGGTAAAAACAAACAAACCAGTTCATTGATCTCATTAAAAACTGTCCCGCAGAAAATTTTAACTGCTTAATAGATATTGCTTACGTCGTCATCGTAACGCTCGCTCAAAACTCTACGACTTCCGTGCGGGCACCTGTCAAATTTGTTCTTACTCAAATAAATTCAAACATCTTTCAGTAACCCATTCTGGCTGGTCGAACGGTTAACGGTTCATGTTTTTTTTTTTTTTCACATTATATTTTCCATCTTCGCCTAAGGGCCTCGAGTTCGATCCTACCAACTTACCAAATCGTTTTTATCCCCCACCCCGGTTTCTTTTTAATTTAAGAGCACACACACCTCGAAACACCCGGGCAACGCCGGGACCCCCCCCCCCCGCTTGTATACAGATAAATGCTTTAGGAAGCACAACTTTAGCTGTATTCTACTTATACTACTAATACTACTACTGCTGATACTAGTTATTATTATAATGGCATTAGTATATATGTGTGTGTGTGTGTGTGTGTGTGTGTGTGTGTGTGTGTGTGTGTGTGTGTGTGTGTGTGTGTGTGTGTGTGTGTGTGTGTGTGTGTGTGTGTAGATGTGAGACGGACAGAGACAGCGATGAATATGGAAGAAGAAACAGGAAAATGACAGCAACCGAAGCGTTGTCATAAAGTCGAGCCAGGACAGGGGATAATATTACGAAAATATTTATGCGGAGGAAACAAAGAATATCACATCGCTCGGATATCAAATTACAAAAAGACTGTGTTTATTCACCAGTGATGGACACCCAAAATGGCCTTTCATACATAATAATCTTTATAGTCCGGAATATATTTGCAACGACCCAAAATGCTGGCCGGCATATTTCCTGTCTTATAAGCAGTTATAAAATCGAACTAAAACGAAAATAAATTAGACAACGCCGGATCTGGTGGTTGGCGAAGGCGAGACTGGCTTTAGAAAACAGATATAGCTAGGATAAATCCTGACTATTTTCAAAATACCTATTGGAAGAGGGTTTATAGATACTCTTTATTATAGGCATTTCTAAGCAATATGTAGTTCAAAAAAGAGGACTGTATACCGCGGAGGCATATGGTGGAGAGAGACAGAAGAAAAAATTCGTACATTCTTTTAGTAGCATCCTGACGTCTTCTAGAGTTTGAATTTTTACCTCGTCTATAGGGGCTTAGACACAAGGTCAGGTGTGGATTTCCTAAAAACATTTCTGTGGACGGAACAAGTTTCGAACCTGTCAGAGCCTCGTTTTCACTCAGGATCGGTAATCACTTCGTCACCGTGAGTAGCAGGATATTAAAATAAAGGTTATTGCAGACGTATCTTAATAAAATAAACGTTATTGCAGACGTATCTTAATAAAATAAACGTTATTGCAGACGTATCTTAATAAAATAAACGTTATTGCAGACGTATCATAATGCGACCTGTACGTAGATAAAATTCATTCAACCACACGTTTGAATTGCATTGGTTTTCATTTTGAAAATGAAAATATATTTTCATATTCCACGCTAATATAAAAATTAATGCATATTAATCGCGATATATAAATCACAATTTTGATGTGTCTGAAAGGCTAAAGAACGCAAATAAAATTTAAAACTGTATTCATATGTAAAATGTGTCGGTTTATACAATAAAAATAGTCCTGGAACTCTAAGTGACTTTTATCTATAAGAACCAAGATGTCATAATCCTTATTTAAAACTTATCTTATTTTAATGAAATTTAAATCATATAAGAACCTGTTAAGATACCGGGGATGGCGTCGAAACTTTAGGGACTCCCCGGCATTTCCCTCCCATTTTAAAGCGTGAACGCCACATCTGCCTGATGTTTCGGGATGCAGAATATTTGAATTTGGGAAAAAGATATATCTGTTGAAATTCAAATATAATACTTGCGTTCATAGTTTTAAAATTACATTAACGACTATATGACGTCACTAAAATTTCTTCTCTTTAACAGCGCCAGCCCTCCCCCTCCTTTTTGAATTTCCAACGTCTTTTTTTCCGTTTCTCTGAAATAGAACTGCGTCACACTGTGCACGTGAAACATTTTCAAATATTTTGTACTGGTATTTTTTGTTTCTTAATCTCATTCATCCAGAGGAAGTCTCGAAATAAAGACGAAACTTTGACGAACACATAATACGGTTTGTTCCTTTTTATTTTCTCTCTCTCTCTCTCTCTCTCTCTCTCTCTCTCTCTATATATATATATATATATATATATATATATATATATATATATATATATATATATATATATATAGCGAGAGAGATATGTTTTGGATACATAAGCTATACTAACTCGGCTTCATCCTCTCCCACTCCCAGTCTTTATATTTATTTGTTTATGTCTCTGTACGTGTTACTCTCTAGCGTATAACTATTTAAGATAATATGTTTGTTTAACCGAAATGTCGTAATACGTATCGTAGAATCAACCATGGACGAAATAAATGACTGACATTTTTCAAGACATTTTTCTTATTTCTTATATCAGTTAAGTAGTAACAATTCAAAATCCAGATGGTTGCCATTTCCCAAATTTTCGCCGTTGCATCTATCCACACAATATGAACTCCTTAGAATTATAAGGAAATTGTCCGCATTGAAATGTTCTTTATTATTTAATCATAAAATACGGGGGGGCGATAAAATTTTAGGTCTAGAAAAGACGGTGTGTATCTATTTCTGTTTGATTCAAACCGATTTTCTTTTTTTTTGTTACAGACCATTTACTAGTTGGCCAGTTGCGTTCAAATCTCAAGAACGATAGGAGTCTTCTATTTTTTCTGAATGTGACATAATGATCGTAGTTGCGCCGGTGTACAATGCATGCTGTCTACAGATCCAAGTAATAACAGAAGAACGATGTTCAGCACCCACAAAATGTGTGTGTGTATGTGTGTGTGTGTGCGTGTGTGTGTGTGTGTGTGTGTGTGTGTGTGTGTACTAGCTGTATATACCCAACTTTGCTAGGTTGAAATATATTTGCGGGCGGAGGTTTAAGTCAACTAGCATTTAACGCACACCAAATATTCTAACTTCTTACCATATTCCTGAAAGTGGAACACAGGTTAGATTTATGCAAGCATAAAACACATCAATTTTTGTCTATGAAAATTCACAGGAAATAGCTTGAGAAGGAAATAACTCTTACAGCTGAAATAAACTTCCGTTTTTACAGGCAATTAGTGTATTAAAATAAATTAAATTAAATGTGAATTAAAATAAAAATAAATTTAAAAAATATATTTAAAATATTTCTAAATGAAGCACTAAAGACTTCAAAAAACAATTACAAGAATGCAGGTAATTAGTAAAATATACTTTCTTTAAGATAATATGCAAATGAAGTTACTATTTGAATGCAGATTCCCTTTGAATAAATAGTACTTATTTACTATGCCTCCCCACGGGACAGAGTTAGACACCAGGGTCGTTTTTTAACGTGGAGAAAAGGTACAAAAATAAAAATTGTCCCAGTCGTGAAGGATTTCTCCTCCACCGAAAGAGAACAAGAAAAGGAAGTGCAGCATCTGAAGAACAGATACTACACTTTGATCTTGACCAAAAATGTAAGTTCAAATCATAAATAAATAGTATATATATATATAAATAATGATGGAATGTAAATGTGTAAACGTCCGTTTCACTTTGGAAAACAGTATACACTTTGTGTGTAAAAGAAATTTACAGACATATACACACACACACACACATATATATATGTACATTTCTTTTCGGTAAATACCAGGTTTTTCATGTAAAAAATCAAATTTTTTGTTGTTAACATCAAATGGAAAAATCACCTGAAGAATGTGTGGCGACAGGATATGTTTATGGACACATAAATCGTAAAATTGCCTTCCCACTAACGAAACAGCTGTAATGAAAAAATCCAGGAGAAAATAAACAAAAGGTATAAAAAAGAAAAAGTAAGTCTTTGAATTTCAACAAAGTTTTTCACTATATATGCTCTGCATCTACTGAATAGACACATTGAGCTTAACTCGAAATTAGTGGTGATTAGGTTTTTAACATAACAATCTAGACCCGTTAAACGAAAACGGTATACATTGAAATTAACAATGTTTATAAAATAAACATTTAATATATATATATATATATATATATATATATATATATATATATATATATGCTAGTGCTGGGAGGATTAATCGGAATAAGTATCGGGATCGGAAAAATCGGAGCTTTTCGGGGTATCGGAATCGGTATCGGACTCGAAAAATATTGAGCCTATTTTCCTATGCCAAAACCGATTCTATTTAATCATCTTTTTTATTTGATTTTGGTCTAAGAAACATCGTCAACTGCTTGTAGTAATAATAAAATAATGAAAGTAAAATCACTATATCTCCCCTCAGAAATGTGTTTTTACGTCTAAGAAAATATATGCACATTTATGATGCGTTTTTACAGTAATCAGGACAAAATAACTCTTTTATAGTTAAATATTTATGAAGAATCGGAATCTGTAATTTTATCGGAATCGGAAATTTAGTACAGAATTAGTAATTATATAGGAATTGGGAAAAATATTGAAATCGTCCCATTACCTATATATATATATATATATATATATATATATATATATATATATATATATATATATAAATTAAACATGTTTAAACATGCAATTTATATTGAGCGGTATAGGGTCATTATGCTGCGGCACGGACTTCAAGAAAATAAAGTGAGTGTACATTTTAATTGCTGCCCCCCCCCCAAAAAAAATAAGACACGTAACTTATCTCCCGTTTTTAAAAATAGATTCTGTTAAATTTATATAAAAAAAAACTAATTACCTACTCGGAATAAGAAAATAATTGTTTGCTTCTTTTTCCAAGATTTACAGCGTCTTCATACGTAATCGCTCTTAAAAGTAGCACCTTATTTTCGTGGAAGAAAAGAAACATTTATACTGAGGCCTTTTATCTCCCTTAAAAATGTTTTTTTTTTGTGGGGAAAGGCGAGGTATGTTTGGTAATATTTCTTTTTAATATTATATCAAACATTTTGATATTTCGTTGTGAAATCTTCATCTACGTTCATCACCTGGGCCATTGTTCTATTTATCAACTTGTGCCATTTTTCTATTTATCAGCTTGTACTATTTTTCTATTTATCAACTTGCGCCATTGTTCTATTTATCAACTTGTGCCATTTTTCTATTTATCAGCTTGTACTATTTTTCTATTTATCAACTTGTGCCATTGTTCTATTTATCAACTTGTGCCATTTTTCTATTTATCAGCTTGTACTATTTTTCTATTTATCAACTTGCGCCATTTTTCTATTTATCAACTTGTGCCATTTTTCTATTGATCAACTTGCGCCATTTTTCTATTGATCAACTTGTGCCATTTTTCTATTTATCAGCTTGTACTATTTTTCTATTTATCAACTTGTGCCATTGTTCTATTTATCAACTTGTGCCATTTTTCTATTTATCAGCTTGTACTATTTTTCTATTTATCAACTTGTGCCATTTTTCTATTTATCAACTTGCGCCATTTTTCTATTTATCAACTTGTGCCATTTTTCTATTGATCAACTTGTGCCATTTTTCTATTTATCAGCTTGAACCATTTCTACCTTTCTCATTATTATCTCTTAGATTTTCATCTAAATTTTTATAATAGTATAAAGACATCTGGCAAAAAGCCGAGGGAAAATGCAGGCTAATGAATTCAATGCAAACGTATTTGTATAACTTACTTGGCATAATTATACTTTAATACTACTACTGACCATTACTAATTTAATGGATATTGTTGAACCGCCTATTTATGCATATGTATACGCACACATATGTATGTATAAATAAGATATAGATAGATAAGTAGATAGATAAAGAGAGTGAGAGGGGTGTAGAGACCAAAGACATAGATAGATAAATAGATAGATAAATATATTTTAAAAATTGATAGGAAAAATGTATACATGCTTATATATTTTCTCTATCTATTTGTTATTTGTTGACGTCAAGAAATACAAAATGTCTTCCCCAGTACACGAACACGCACACACACACACGCACACACTAACACACACACACACACACACAGACACACATATATATATATATATGTATATATATATTATATATATATATATATATATATATTATTGTGTCCTTTTTTTTAGTAAGAAAATTCTGAGTCTAAAGTCTAACCGAATTGACGAATCTTCCTAGAAAAGAAAAAAGGGATAATCTTTATTTAAATCCAGAATGATAATTCGTATAGAAACCCGGACACAACAACAGGATTTCTTTCTATTTTTGTTATTGTTCCGTTGTTTGCAATATTTTTTTTCTACATCTTATATGTGTGTGCGTGTGTGCGTACGCGCGTGTGTGTGTGTAAATAGCTAAGAAAACGTAAGGATTCGCTAAGAATGTTTTAGTAGGAAATAGCAGTTAATGTACATTGTAAATGCGTTGAAAGAACGTTCAATTTCAAATTTTACGGAATATTGCATTTTTTACAACACATGTCGCCAAATACAAGGTGTTGTTTTTTTTAGATGTGGCGGACATTAAAATGTCAA